>NW_012144966.1:3511605-3574054 GCF_000956105.1 Propithecus coquereli | reverse complement strand
GGCCCCTCTGCCCAGGTGACTCTAGGTATGGATGTACTTACGCCTACTTCCAGGCTTCCGCTTCCTGCTCGCTGCCCCTCACTTCAGCCTGCAATGAGCTCTGGGGAAGTCAAGCCTCACATCTCCCCTTCCCAAGCACCCACCATCCCAACCCACAACGTACTGGCCCCATCCAAGGGTCTTTAAACCTCTCCAGATATGCTGGGTACCTGGATCAAGGGCGACCTAGAGGCTAATCCCCACTAGACCCAACCTGTAACCAGCCGCCCCCCTGGCTCCAGTCCTTGGGGCAGGGCTAGAGCGCCGACCCTGACCGCCCCAGCACCCACACCAGGAGGACTTAAGTGGAACGTTGGGATTCTTTGCTGGTGTCACCTAGTTGACGCCCACACAAAAAGCAGCAGCAGTCGTGGGGCATAGAGAGAAGCCAGGCAGGGCCTGGGACTCCCATGGTGCAGGGGAGGGGAGCGGGTGCACTAAGGCTCTATTGTCCCAACAGACTCCACTAACAAAACACACATTGAAAGATAAAATGGTTAAGAATTTCCAGACAGCCACAGGAGAACTTTCAGCCAAGGGTGGGACCCTTCTGCCTGCAGGGCCCTTGGGGCCGGAGGCCAGCCCTGGCTACAGAGATAAGACTAAGGAGCCATGCTTTAGGAAGACTGATCTATTTATAGTCGGGGAGAGTTTTAAGGAGCCTCATTAACCATTCAGGAGAGATGCCAAGATCGGAAATTAGATTTTCCAAGCAAGCAAGGATCTAGTTATCAGACATCTGGTTCAATGTGGAGGGTTGGTCACCAGGAGCAAAGCAAGGGGAGTGGTCATCCCCTTGCCCAGAGGGGGAGGGTGGGATTTTTAAGAGTGGCAGTGTTTGTGTGTGTGTGTGTGTGTGTGTATGTGTATGTGTGTGTTTTCTCAGTTGTTGAGGGGACTGAGTGTTCCTACAGATACATAACAGAGGTGAAGATGTGCCACCATCAGAAAAACCCGAGGGACTAGACGCCACAGGTTGGGTCAGGTGGAGTGGCATTCATGCAGTCTAGGTGTACTCACGATCTAGGGAGAGCTTCACAGCCATGCAACCCCTCTGGCGTGGAGTGATTATGGGAGATGACTCACATACCAAGATGCCTCGTCAGAGTTTCTAAATGAGTGCAGTATTATGGGATAAGTTGCCTGGATAGCTCATGGGTAGAAGAGTCTGGCAGGGATGAAAATTTTAATTTGGAATCTCTTGGATCTCTCTAGGAGAATACCCTAGATGAGCGCTCTTACTATTACCGTCAAGAGAACTTTTAAAATTAAGTTGTTTTTAGTTTGAACTCAATCTGCTATTTCATGGTCTTTTTTCATGTTGATGATATTGCCCCAGGGATCAAAGGGACAAAAGAATTCTCAGAATCTACAGGACTTAGTCACTTGGATGAGGACAAAAGGTCTGAGGGAGAGAGTGAACAAGACCCATCCGGGCTTCTTAAAATTCTTGATGAATTTCTTTGTCACCTTGGAGTGAGGAAGACTTTCTATGACTCAAAATCCAGAAGCTAAAAATAAATAAATAATTGAATCCCACAAACAAAATACTGTATACTATCCTGGAGCTACCCAATCAAAATTTCTGGGGAAGGGGTCCAGAGCTTGTATATTTTGAAAATTTCCCTTAGTAATTTGGTTGTACACTCTGGCTAAGAACTACTAATATTTTAATACTAGAGAGACTTTGTTAAACATTCACTTAAAAATAAAATTCTATAGGCTTGGCCCCAAAACAAAGCTCCTTGTTTTTCATTACTTTAGGTACCGGTGCAGTACCCTTTAACACAACCTATGGTATGGAAATAAGAGAGACTTATAAGGATCACTTGAGGCCAGCAGTTTGAGACCAGCCTGGGCAACACAGCAAGACCCTGGCTCTACAAAATAAATTTTAAAAAAATTAGCTGGGCATGGTGGTACATACCCATAGTCCCAGCTACTCAGGAGGCCGAGGCAGGAAAATCTCTTGAGCCCAGAAATTTGAGGCTGTAGTGAGCTATGATCATACCACTATATAGCTTGGGCAACACAGTGAGAGACCTTGTCTTTTAAAAAAATAAAAGACCCACATAATTGAATGACTATCCTCTGTGAAAATAATCCTAGGAAGTGTCTATAAGCAAATGACTAACAGGGGTTGGGATTTTCTCAATCACAAGGACTTTGTCATTACCGTTAACAAAAGAGACATGGTCCCTTATCCTCAATCTGATGATCTAGAGAAGAAACATATTATCCTAAAACTAATAATTACAAACCTATACAGACAAAATTAAAATTTATGTCTCTGTTACTACATCTCTTAAAAATAGCCCAGTCAATTTTTCTAAATTTAGAGGGAGTGTTTGAGACATTATGACAAACTATAGGTTAATAACAAATTCACCTTAATAGAAGGGAAACCATCTTGCAAGCCATCCAAACAAGAAGCCAATGTAATAGCAGATTTATAGTCAATATTTCATACCACCACCCCAGAGGTGTGTACATATCCATCCCTCTTTCCCCTCCTCAATGATGTACAATTTACAAATTTTCATCATACACATTTTTTCATTATTCTCATTTTGCAGATGGAAAAACAAAGACTCAGAAAATATCAGTCTTATTTCATTGCCATGCCTCCTAGGCATATACATATTATGTATTTCTTTAAAATCTCATTAGTCTGATAGTTCAGATTAAGTCAAAAAATACAAATAATGAGATCTAATGGATTAAATATAGAATAAATTATATATAGAAACCTAAATGTTTACATGGTATAACAATAGTTCACAGTTTCAGAACAGGAACAGATGATGAGAGGCAGTAAATGCGCTTGATGACATCATATAAAATACCCTCAACTCCTAATAATCCCCAGCCTTAGAAGCTCTTTATATAAATTTACTATCACAAGGATTTGTCAAGCTATAAGTCATTGATAAGAATGCATGAAGAAAAGCAGTGAAAAGACAACTTAGGTTGGCCTCTGTGATGGTTAGTTTTATGTGTCAACTTGACTGGATGAAGGGATACCCAGATTAGCTAGTGAAATATTTCTGGGTGTGCCTGTGCGGGTGTTTCTAGAGGAGACCTTTGGCACCTAAATAGGTAGACTGAGTAAAGAAGATCACCCTCACCAATGCAGGTGGGCATTGTCTAATCCGCTGAGGGCCTGAATAGAATAAAAAGACAGAGGAAGGGTGAACTTGTTCTCTGCTTGAGCTGGGACATCCATCTACTCCTGCCCCAGTGCTCCTGATTCTCAGGGCTTTAAACTCAGACTGGGACTTACACCACTGGCTCCCCTGGTTCTCAGGCCTTAAGGTTTGGACTGAAACTGCACCAACTTTCTTGGGCCTCTAGCTTGCATACGGCAGATCATGGGACTTCTCTGCCTCCACAATCGCATGCGTCAATCCTTCATAATAAATCTCTCTCTATCTATATATATCCTATTGGTTTGTTTCTCTGGAGAACCTTGACTAATATAGCCTCCATGATGTTATGGCTATTAACTTAGTGGAATCCCTTCCCCCTAAAATAAAAGTATGGATTCAAAATCAAAGATGCTAGAAAAGTCTGGTTACTAAAATAGAAGAGAATAGTAAAATACAGGTAGACTGTAAATTATGTATTTTCAACTAGATATCTAAAATCATAAAAGAGACACTTCTCTAACAGTAATGTCATAAGGAACTCCAGTTAACCTATTAACTAAGCCATGAGAAATGTCCCTCCTCTTCCCTCTCTTTCCCAGCCTACCACAATTTCAGCAAGTAACCCAAGACTCCTTGCCAATTGCTGCTACATACTTTCACTCCCCTAAAGAATCTGGTTGGAGAATTAGTTTTATCACTGGCAAAGAAGCCCCACTCCTGATCTTTTTATGTACTTCAATTGAAGAGCAGCACCTAAAATTGGTATTGAAAAGGACAAAGACCTGAACCTGCTTACCTAACCTTCTCCAGTCCATAGTGTTTATACCTCTTTAAAGTCAAGACTTCTTGATTTCTACTTTTTTATGTGTGGGGAATTAAGAAATAGGAGTGGCCCAAAACAAAGGTGTCAAAACTTTGTGGACCAAAGATCTAGTAAAAATACTACTAACCTTTACTGACTCATTATAAAATACATTTAATTTGGCACCATGCTATTTTTTATACTTTGTAAAAATTACAAAAGTTGAACATTACAGCTGAAGCATCTAACCAACAATTACAATATTGTTTTAAATGAAAATGTGTCTCAGATTTCAAATACTCAACTTACAAACACAGGATAGATAAGAACAATAAAAAAGCTCAATCTATATGAATGTAGTCATGCAACACTTAACAACAGAGATACATTCTGAGAAATGAGTCATTAGGTGATTTCATCATTGTGCAAACATCACAGAATGTACTTACACAGACCTAGATGGTACAGCCTACTACACACACCTAGGCTATATGGTATAGCCTGTTGCTTCTAGGCTACAAACCTGTACACTGTGTTACTATACTGAATAATGTAAGCAACAGTAACACAATGGTAAATATCTGTATATCTAAACATATTTAAACATACATAGAAAAGGAATTTTTCAGCTCCATTATAATCTTATGGGACCACCATTATTAAGTACAGTCCATCATGAACTGAAATGTCATTATATGGTACATGACTACAGTAGCCCATGTTTTAAGAAAAGCTGTATGTTATTACTTAGGGTCCTAGCAAAAAACCAAGCATTCTCAAAGAGTTAACTGAAGGGTGCATTTAAACAGGCACAGGCAGGGTTAAAGGAACCAAACAGGGATGTACTCAGGAAACTCCTGTTACCCCTGGAAATGAAGGGGCAATGAGGGAGTAATTAACTGGAAAGGGACTGTCCAATGGAACCTGGAGGAATAAATATCCAGCTTCTTTCTCCTCTGACACTCCAATATGCTACCAGTGTCTCACACTGGCTAAATTCAACCAGAAGCCAGCTGCCTCTAAGGCAGTCTTGAGGTCAACTTCCTGGGGCACAAAGCAGGTTAGAGAAGGGTGAATGAAGAGTGGATCTGGAAGGGCAAACAAAAAACATGCAGTATTGGATATATAAAGAGAGAATTTGGGAGTCAGACCTGGCTCAGCTACTTTTAGTTATATCATAATTTCCTAGATAAAGTACATTCCCAAGTCTGTAATCTCCACTACAAAATATGGATGATACCACTCACTTCAAATACATGTTATGAGAATAAGGCGAAATTGACACGTGTTACAAGTGTCTAACAAAGCCTGACACAGTGCTAAGTGTGAGCTGAAATGAAAGGTAAGATAAACTTATAATTTCCTGGTGCCTTACATAATGTGAAGCTTATAGCAGATGCCTAATAAATACTGGCCAAATAAATGATGCTTTGGGGTTGCTACTGCTCTGTGATCCTGTTAAGCCATACGGACTTACTACATCCAGATTTTTAAACTGTGAAAAGAACCTTTTACCCCACAAGTGCTACAGGATTCATAAAGTATGTTAAGTATCTTGATACTCTACAACATCAAGAATTATACATTTGAAATACTGCACCAGTAAACATCTCATAACCATAAATACTTTAGTAGCATCTAACAGCCACCTATGTGCCTAAATGACTTATGGCTCATTAGAAGGTACTCTGGAAATGGAGAAGGCTGAGCAACAAGTTTGCAGACAAAAAAAAAAAAATTTACTTCCTGAGAGGAAATCCCATTATATGGTCAAATATCTGTTTTTGTTTCTGTTATTCAGCTAAAATTAAGTGTCTTCTGTCACTTCTCAAAAACGTTAAGATATGGAGAAAATCCAATAATTTTGTGCTGATGGTCTAAATATTAAATACAGGAGCAAAGAGTACCTGCCGTTTCTAATTTTCACTTCTTTTTTAGATGTTTGACATCCAGATGTATAGCACCTCTAAAATATGCATGTAATAAAAGTAGCATGCAACAACATTTACTAGCACTGTTGAAGAGAACAGAAAGAGGACTAAGTCTTTTTTTTTTTAAGTGAAGAGGGAATAGGTGAAGCGAATTCCCAGCAGTTTCCACTCATCACTAATTTGGTAACTACTGAAACCTGAAGCTATCCTATACTCAAGCGAAAGAGTCAAGAAAGGCGGCAAAGGAAAAAAATTCTCTATTTTAAATGATGTGCTCTACATTATAAAAGTGTAATAGGCTATTAACTTCTTCAGCACATGCTTATGTTGAGAGGATGGAAGATGAGGAACAAAGAAAAAATTTTAGGGTGCAGTGGCTCATGCCTACAATCCTAGCCCTCTGAGAGGCTGAGGAAGGAGACCGCCTGAGCCCAGGAGTTTGAGATTGCAGTGAGCTGTGATGACGCCACTGCACTCTAGCCAGGGCGACAAAGAGACTGTCTCAAAAAAAAAAAAAAAAAAAAATTAAAACTGAAAAAAAAAAAAGAAAAAATTTTAATTTTAATGGCTATGTATTTGTATATGAGATTAGGAAACCAAAAGGAATATTTGTTTTGATGGGAAAGACATTTTTATTAATAGTATTTTTTCATTACAATTCATTTACATTTCACTTTCTATGAGCTAACCCCATGTTCCTATCCTGCTGCAGGACTTTTCCTTATTGATGTGTAAGACCTAGTTCTATACAAAGGAACCTTGCTATCATGTGTCAAATACATCTTTTAAAAAATTGTATTTGATTATAGGGCAGTTTCCAATGTAGAAAATTTCAAAATGTGTTTATGTGCTCAAATTCACATATCTTTCTCTTTGTGACTTTTCGTTTCTACACTTGCCTTAGAAAATACTTGCCCACTCCAAGATTATATTTTTTAAATTCCTTCATGTTTTTTTCTGATAATTCTATAGTTTGTTTGTTTGTTTATTTATTTATTTATTTTTGCTTAACTCTTTGAACCACTTCAGTTTAATGTTAGGAATAAGTAGTGATCAAAATGTATTTTCTAAACGGCTAGCTAGTTATCTCAACACCAGTCATTGAATAATGATCTTTTCCCAGGATTCCCCACTGATGTGATAGGCCACCTCTTGGTATAAGAATCTCCTATATCTAGGTGGTATGGACTTCTCATGAAAAGGACTATCAAACTGTTTTGTTCCAATTTATACTCCCACCAGCCAGAAAGGTGCTTATTTCCCTGAATTCTCAGTAGTATCCTTTATTTTGATAGCTATGTACTTCAATTTCCATTTCTTTGATTACTAAACAATTTAAACATTAGTTCATATGTACTATCCTCTTTACTACTTATATGTTTTATTTGTTCATATGTTTTGCACATTTTTATACTGGAACAGTAATGTTCCTCTTTAATTTTAAAAACTGTTTACTTTGTCCAAATACTTGCCCTTTTATTTTGTGATGTTTTGAAGTACAGAGGTATAAAATTTTAATTTAGTCACATCTACCAAAGGATAGCTTTATCCTTTCAGGACTTCAGATTCTTCCATTACAAAGTCCTTTTGGAGGATGAAACCTACTTGTCGATATATTTACTTTCTGGTACTCTTCATTCCTTCTTGTGGATCCGAGTTTCATTTGGTGTCATTTCCCTTCAGCCTCAAGAACTCTCTTTAGCATTTCTTGGTATGCAGGTCTCCTAGCAATGAATTCTCTTAACGTTTATCTGAAAAAAAAATGTCCTCATTTCACCTTCATTTTTTTTTTCTTTTTAGAGACAGGGTCTTTCTGTGTTGCTCAGGCTGCAGTGCAGTGGTGCAATCATAGCTCACTGCAGCCTTGAACTCCTAGGCTCAAGCAATCCTCCTGCCTCAGCCTCCCAGAGTGCTGGGATTACAGGTGTAAGCCACCACACGCAGCCTCATTTTTTCCTATCTTTTATGTTCAGCAGTTTGACTATGATGTGCCTAGATATGGTTTTCCTTCTTATTTATTCTGCTTGGAGTTCACTGAACTTCTTAGGTTTGAAGTTGATTTAAACTGAATAAAGGAATTTGGGGGGAATTATTTCCTTAAAAATTTTTTACCCTACTGTATTTCTCCCTGCTCTGGTTCTGAAATTCTAATTATTTGTATGACAGTTTAATTTTGTCTCGGTGGCCACCAAGGCTCTGTTCATTTTCATAATCTTTGTTTTCCATTTTGAGACTGGCAAATTTTTATTGATCTATCTTCAATTCACCAACTTTTTCCTCTTGTCATCTCCAATCTGCTGTTAAATTTAGTGAAATTTTCATTTTAGATATTATACTTTTCAGTTTTCGAATATCTAACTGCTCTTTTTTACAGTTCCCATTTCTCTGCTGAGATTATCCATCTGTTCAATCATTATGATCATATTTTCCCCTTAAGTCCTTAAAAATATTACAGTCCTTAAAAATATTAAGTCTGTCTGCTAACTCTGCTAATTTTGGGGTCTACTACCTATTTGGGGGGAAGGTCTTGACATTGAGCCACATTTTCCTGCATTTTCACATGTCTAGTAATTGCTTATTATAAACTGGATGCTGCAGAAGACATGTTGTGGAGGCTCTGGAATCTGTTATCTTTTCCTGAAGAGTGATGATTTTCATTATACCTGGCAGTTAAATCCCTGCCTAATCAGCTTGAACTGGTGAAGGCTTGGTTTTATGTTCTTTTAGAGTGTTTCTGTGGAAATTACAAATGTTTACCAAGTGGGAATCATACATCAAATTCTGTCTCCCTTGCAGAGGGCAGCAGCTAAAATCTCTATTCATCTTTTTCTGTCTTCCAGCTATTACTTTCCATCGAACTCCTCAGAATTTCCCATGCACATTTCAGGGGACAATTGGGTATTTGAGAGGAATTTATCCACAGATTTTCAGGCTATTCTACTATAACTCCCTCCTTTCTCGGATTTATCCACTCAATTTCCAACCACTCTAATAGTCCCAAACTCCATCCTGACACCTTAAGCCAATAAGACTGTCTTTCTGCTTAAGTTTCAGTAGCCCTGTGCTACAAGGGCTTTTCCTTGCAGGGAAAGATGTATAAAAAAATTCTTTTTGTAAACATTTGGCAGTTTTCCAAAGGATATCTTCATCCAGGCTCTGAGATATAGTATTCTTGAATTTGCATAGGATGTTGTCACAGGAAATCTTAGCCTAAGTTTAAGCATGCATCTATGATCTCCACCATATAATGGTTTACTTGACTGCTTTTTAAAAATGATCTTTAAAAGGTTTTATTAAATTATCCAACACCTGCAATTGTAAGGTCTTCTAGAAATAATTACATTTGTTAAACTTTTTGTCTTTTTGCTCCAAGTAACCTGTGTAAGTATTAATTCATTTATTCTTTTAACAGATGCGTGACTATCATGTGCCAGATACTCTTCCAAGGGTTCCATACACAACAGTGAACAAAACAGACAAGGTCCCTGTTCTGTGGAACTTTCATGTTAATGCATCTAAACTAAGAACTCAAGAGATATTTCAGACCTTCTCTTTCCCAAACAGTAACATGAACAACTTTGCAAGGATCTACATTTTTAAAGAAAAAAACCTGATTTATATTTGGGTATATATGGTAGTCCCATAATCTAACAAAATATTTATCAAAATCCACTTTAAAGATTTCTTCCCAATAGACAATACATACTTTTGACAGTACCTCTATTTTTCACAGTGACAATGGTTTTCTTAACACCTTAACACTTGGGCAGACAATTTAAGTTGCACAAAAAGAAATCACTAGTTATCTAACCAAAGGATCTAGTATAGAGAATACTCACTTAGTTCACTGTGCATAACTTCAGAAACCAATATTTGTAGCTAAACAGTGGGAGAAATCGTCAAAACTTGACTCACTATTTTGGCTTTACTCTGCCTCTCGTGTTATATAAGGGTTTCTAAGATATTGAGGAAAGAAGTATCTGTCTTTCCTTAGCATCTCTTATATGTAGTGTTGTAATCAACACCTCATCAAATTTAAATATGGCTATGTACCATTTAATGTAGCAGCTAACTACCAAAAAATAGATTATCATAAGCCATCCTTTGATCAGACTACAACTAGAAGTAATGTATTAGAAATGATATATTTCTACACAAGTTAATTTTGACCCAAAGCAAATAGAGTTTTTGTAAATCTGAACCACATCATTAAGAAGTTTGAGGCATTAAACTGTTTGGATTTTCATATATGGCTTTTTCTTAACAGAGATAAATTACTAAAGTTCATTATAATGAAGTTTGCTATTACTCAAAAAGGTCATTTAAATGTTTAAAGTTATTTTTAAGTTATGTCATTCATAATCTATACGCTTACTTACAAGACTTGTTTAACTTGCCAACCTCAAATTTGCAAATGCCATATTTTCCTCTAATAAATCTATTCTCCTAATATAGCTGCCAAATTCAAATACCAGACAGCAATGCATTCTCTAGGCATAATTCTTGCCACCCAAATAATATTAAGGAGACAGACTGTCTATAAAAACTCTAACTTATTAAACATCTCTTTAACATACAGCCTGTTAAAATAAAAATATAATAGGCACAACACATTTTTAGAAAAAAATTGAAAATGCTTAAAAATAACCACTAATGCATACACTGGCTGCAAAGAAATCCACGAAATCTCAAATTATATATTAAATTGTGAATATATGTATATTCCAGTGGTAAGATACATCCATAGTTTTCAACAGATTCTCCAAGGAGTCTAAAGTATAACAAAAGGTTAACTGTTACTGCCGATATGTCAGATTTAACTTGCCAGTAAAAGTTATCATCAGTTTCTGTAAATATTTCTGCTTTCACTAATTATTACACATTATTAGTGCAATATTCGTATGTGTACCAATTATGAGCTCAGTTAGAAAATACTTTTATTTAATTAAGATTTGAAGCTGAGACTCTTTCCACAAGAGTTAAATTTTGGGAAAGGTTAAAAAAACAACTTTCATCCCTAAACAAATGTCTCTGATTCATCATGCAAGAATAAATTATTATATAGATAGCATTCCTAGAGTAATCCATCACACGTACTGAAAACAAAAATCAAACAAATAAAGGTTAATCAATATTGTATATTCGAAGGGCAAGTGATTATAAATATGTATATATATTATAATGCCATTTATGTCACCTTCACTTAAAATGGCAATTACCGCTGGAAAATGTTCTTAAGTTGATTATTCTTTATAAGGTAAGTCAATTAATCTCTATTTAAAATGTAACAGATACAAAAACGTAAAACATCTAACATCCAATGTGAAAGACAGCAATGGTGCTAGAAATACAGTCTAAATGCCTTTCAATTATTTCAATGTCTCCTCAGGAACACGAGCATATTATATGCATATCTAAGGAAACCTGGGTTCTACGATCTCTGCCAAGTGGTTTTATGGCTTTAGTTCAACAATGACCTCTATGGATCATCTGTAAAACAGAGAACACACTATTGTGGCAGAGATGATGTTATATGCTTGCCTGTTTCATTTTTCTCCTGAGCACAAAGGAGGACTAAATTTTCCATTCCGCTTGTAGCTAGGTGTGGTTATGTGATTAGTCTTGGCCAACCAATGCAATTTGAGTATAATAATGTATGTCTTTATAAGAACTGGCCCCGAAATCATCCCTTCAAACATCCATCAAGCTCTCTCTCTTCACTCAATGGCTAGCCAAATGTAGTAATTCTTGTGGTTGACTCCAAGCAGAACTTAAGGGACAGAAGAGTCAAAAAATAGAAGGAATCTGGATACCTGAGTCCTCTACATGGTTGTGTGAGAAACAAATTTTTATTGTGAGATTTTGCAGCTGTCTGTTATAGACACAATTATTAAAAATAAAGTGGGCAAGACAGGTTGGGAGATAAGATGAGGTAATATAATTCAGAGTAGCTTGAGGAGAAAAGTTTTTAAAATGCTATACAAATATAGGGTAATGATAGGATATATTTTATTGAGCAAGTAAAGCATGCACTCTGGAATCAGTATATCTCGCGTTCAAGTTCAGCCTCTGAGACATTAACTAGCTATGTGACACCAGGTTAAATTACTGAGACTCATTTTCTTCAGTGATAAAACGGGAATAATTGTGTCATAGTACTATAGCCCATAGATTAAAGATTAAATAACATACAAAGAATTCAGCATAAAGTGTGGCACACATATTAATTACTTAACGAATATTACCTGTAAGTACTATAAATATCTGAGAAGATGGCACAAATGTATCTAAAGCATTTACTAAATAAAACTGTCAGAAGGATTATTACACATTAGATTGGAAATAAAACAAATGTTTGGCTTTGAAATGACTTTTCTAATATAATCAGGTTAGCCACTTGGGAGTTTGGAATACGTTATTAAAGTACATGAATTTCTCAAAGGTAAATATAAATAACGTTTTCAGTTTTCTCATGTTTATATAGCTAGTATAAGTGGTTATATAAACTCAAGTGGTCTTTCTAATATTAAAAATGGAATAAATATTTTCAACTCAATTACTTATAAATAAGGGAGATGGGGATAGTCCACACATCAATTAGTGTAAGCAAATTAGTTTCCAGCAAGTTCTTTGGAAAATAAATGCTTATGAAGACTCAAATATACTACCTTAGGTTCTATCCTAAGATAGTTTCTATGATCTCCTAGAAACAAAACTAAAAGTTCAGAATAAACTATTCCCATATGCCACAAAGCCTCCCCAAAGAGCTATTTCTTAAACAGCTACACAAACATGCACCTGCCACATTTACCTATTTAAGCCTATTCTCAATTGGAAGGTAAAACAGAATGGTGTTTTGTGGTTTTAATAAGACTCATTACAAATAATACTCATTACTCAATCCATTACAAAAAGTAAGCTGCTGTAGAAAGGAAAAAGCATTACTCATTCCATTTTCCCAATGAAAAGATTAAAAACATTTTGTCTAGCTCATTCCAGGACCTCTTTGATAAGAAAGACAAGCAATATACCAATAGGGAAGTGGTAGGGAAAGCAGAGTGCAAAATGCCAGGTATGATCAAATGCCCAGAGACATGTAAGTTTTTAAACAGGTTTTTAAAAAGATATTTAGCTGTCAAAATTCTTCAACTGGTTAAAATACACATTGCTGCCGATGAACAGAAGGTAAATGCTAACCTAGCAATGCTAACCTAGTATGAGAGCTTAACCAAGTTTGTTTACTTTTTTTTAATTTCAATTTCCATATTTGAAAACTAAGGTGATTAAGACCAGATAATGTCTAAGGTTCCTTAGTTCTAAAAGACTATGATAATAATAGACAAATATATAGACAGTTTTTGTACACAGAATACTCCAGGGTTAAAATTAGATAATTAAGATTTTCTGGGATAAACAAATAATTTTTATTTCTGTTCTTTTTACAATGTCTCCAAATTCTCTCAAGTATTAGTATACTCTTCTGTCTTAGTTAATTCAGTGGAATGAATATTATCTTGGCAAAGTGAATTTTACCAAGTTTCATGATTAATCTAATTCTACTATTTGGACAATCAGAAGTATTAAGTGTTTGGGCTAATTTTATCTTAACCACTTTTTCTGGAAGTTTCTCCAATTTTGCCTCTTCCTCCTAAAGCTGTGGTTCCCAACCCCCAGACCGCGGACTAGTACCAGTCCGTGGCCTGTTAGGAAGAAGGTGAGCCCTAGCGAGCAAAGCTTCATCTGCATTTACAAGCGCTCCCCATCACTTGCATCACTGCCTGAGCTCTGCCTCTTGTCAGATCAGTGGCAGCATTAGATTTTGCATTATGGTGAGTTTGCCCGTGGAAAAATTATCTTCCATGAAATCAGTCCCTGGTGCCAAAAAGGCTGGGGATCTATATCCTAAAGAACACAATGGGCAAGGGGGAGGGAAGACCTCTGGTGACCTAAATCATTGTATGTATGTAATTTTATGACATATATGCACACAAGGAGGTGGATTACAAACTAAAAGAGGTGTATGGTAGAGGTCCTAGAACCTATTTTTAAAATTTTCTTCAAATTATAAAGTAATTCTTTTTTTTTTTTTTTTTTTTTTGAGACAGAGTCTTACTCTGTTGCTTGGAGTAGAGTGCCGTGGTGTCAGCCTAGCTCACAGCAACCTCAAACTCCTGGGCTCCAGCGATCCTCCTGTCTCAGCCTCCCGAGTAGCTGGGACTACAGGCATGCGCCACCATGCCTGGCTAATTTTTTCTATATAGATTTTTAGTTGTCCAAATAATTTCTTTCTATTTTTAGTAGAGACGGGGTCTCGCTCTTGCTCAGGCTGGTCTCGAACTCCTGACCTTGAGCGATGCACCCGCCTTGGCCTCCCAGAGTGCTAGGATTATAGGCGTGAGCCACCGCGCCCGGCCCATAAAGTAATTCGTGAAGGAACAATATCTCCTGGGAAACAAGAGGCACAATAAGCAAAATGTGTCTGTTTTCCTTTGGATATACAGCATTCATATTAGCCTCTCTCTAAACGTGTACCCCCAAAATGAGATAAAAACTCAAAACACAAAGGAAACATTATTAACTTTATAAGGAAAGAAAACAAGTATGGGAATACTTTCTAAAGAAAATAGAAGAATCTAGGTAGGAATTACATAGCAGGTAGATAATCATAAAATTTATCATTGCTATGGTTTTCTCATCAAGAATTCAAAAGTAATGAAATTGGTTTAACTATAATTCTAAAACATACTATTAAATGAGATATTTAACTATTGACTCCCGGGAGGCATCAATCCAAAGACTAACTTGAAAAAGCAGCCATCAGGAGACAGAGTGGGTCTTTTAAATAAATCATGGAGATACAAAGACTGAAAAGGTGACAAACCCTGGACCTATTTCACAAATACTAGTCATGCACAGGTACATCTGCCCAAGTACGTACTTGCTCTTCTCAGAAGACTGTACCAATTTCATGTGGCTGTGGAACCTATCCTTCTAGCGATACAAATACTCTAACTTCTACATTTTATAAGTGAGAAAACTGAAATCTATAGCTACTAGATCTAATATATCACCGCTAGCCACAAGAGGCTATTTCAATTTAAATTAATTAAAATTAAATTTCAGTTCCTCAGTTGCACTAGTCACATTTCAACTGCTCTACAGCCATATGTGGCTATTGCCTACCATATTGGACAGCACAGGTCTAGAACATTTCCTTTACTGCAGAAAGTTCTGTTGCATAGCACCAGTTTAGATATATCTACACAGCTAATGTGGCAGAGCCAAAATCTCAGCGCTCTTTTTACTATCTTACCTACTAGAGTAGGCCTTCGTTAATCACTTGCTTTCTAAATTATGACATTATCCTCTTTGTTAAAGTCTACTTACAAATATCCATTGGTTTCCCATAGATAAAAAAATAAAATTCAAGCTTCACATGGCATTCAAAGCCCTCCACAGTCTAACCTTAGGCTCTCACTGCTCTACATAAAAACCCCACACTCTAGCCATCTGACCTATTTGTTAACTATCTTAACAAAACATACATAGTTTCGCCTCCCTGACTTTTCCTATGCCTTTGTCTTTGCCTACCATACTCTTGTCCATTCCTCTATTAATCTAAAGTCCTACTCCTCTTTCAAGGTCCAACTCCTATCTTATCTCCACATATCATTTTAGGTCAGTAATTACAAATAAGCATTATTAAAAATTGTCGCATGCTTTTATACAGAATTTTACAATTTTCTAAATACTTTATCTAAATATTTTAATGTGATTATTTGCTAGAAGGTGGGAAAAAAGTTAAGCAGAGTAAAGGAGATCTGTGTATGTGTGCTGTACGATTTTAAACAGAGTGATCAGTGTCTCATTGAAAAGGTAACATTTAAGCAGAGACTTAAAGGAGGTGAAGGAGGAGTTAGCCATGTGGAAATCAGGAGAGAGAGCATCTACAGCACAGAGAACAGTCATTGCAAAGGCCCTAAGGGAGGAATGTGCCTGATACGTTCAAGGAATAGCCAGGTGGCCAGAATGTGGCCAATAGGAAATGAGCAAGGCAAAGAATAGATGAGATAGGTTAGAATGTAATGAGGCCAAGTTTTATGGGGATACAGGCCACTGTAAGGACTTTCACTTTTATTCTAAGTGAGAGGGAAACTTTTGGGGCTTCTGATATGACAGAGAGTTTAGAATCTGAATAGTTTAAAAGGATCACTCTGGTGTTAAGAATAGATAAGTGGGGGTCAAGGATGATAGCATGGAGAATAGTTTAAAGACTGGCAGCAGTCTAGGAGAAAGATGATGATGGCACCAGTGATGTTGATGAGGATATGTTTTGATGCATGGTTTGAAGATAAAACTGTTAAAATTTCCTGATGGATTACAAGAGGATTTTGGCCTGTTTAACCAGAAGGCTGAAACTGCTATCAACTGAAATGGGGAAGGCCATGAAAAGAACAAGTTTTAGGAAGGAGCCAAGACCAGGAGCTCATTTTCAGACTTTAAATTTGAGATACCTTTTATATCTAGGTGGAGATATATAACCAAACACCTGTTTGACGAGCCTGAAGTTCAGGAAAAAAGTCTGGCCTAGAGATGTAAATTTGGCAGTTGTTGTATGGTTGATGTGTAAAATCATGAGCATGGATGAAATCACCAAGGAAGTAAATACAGAAAAGTAGGCATTGAGCCCTTTGACATTCCAATGTTACGACGTAGGAAAGAAGAGAAGAATCCAGTAAAGGAGACAGAAAAGGTAGGAGGAGGACCACTTAGGAATTTATACCTTAAGAAGACAAAACCTGTTCGTTTATCCCTATTAGTGGTTACTCACCCCCCACCCCTAAATGTCAACTATATCTTAAAAACCATGTAAAGAACAAAGAACAGGCAAGTTAGGAGAGAGAGGAAAGGAATGACACAAGCAAAAATAACAAAATGTATCTTACAATATATAATCTATTTCTTAAGCCTATTGAGACTAGAAACTATTAAAATACTTCCTCTGATATTTCTAAGAAAGCATATGAATTCTAAAGAAAGGACTGTCTAATCTCTGATACTCACAAAACATGATATAAAACAAAGATAAGCACAGATCTTTGGTTTACTGAAGACTACTGGCTATGTATTAATTTCCTGTGGCTGTTATAACAAATTATCACAAACTGGGTGGCTTAAGACAACAGAAATTTATTCTCTCAGTTCTGGGGGCTAGAAGTCCAAAATCCAGCAGGGCCATGCTCCCTTCTGGGGCTCTAGGGGAGAATCTGTTCTTTGCCTCCTCCAGCTTTTGGTGACTATAAGCATTTCTTAGCTTGTGGTTACATCACTCCAATCTCTGCCTCCGTGGCCACATTGCTTCCTCCTCTTCTGTGTCTCTGAATCTCCTCTGTAATTTCCCTCTGCTTTTCCCTTATGAGAACACTTGTCACTGGATTTTGAGGCTACTTGTTTAATCCAGGATGATGGCATCTCAAGGTCCTCAATTTAATTACATCTGCAGAGACCCTTTCCCCAAATAAGGTAACATTCACAAGTTCCTGGGGATTAGGATGTGAACTTATCTTTTTGGGGGCTACCATTCAACCTACTAAAACATGGTTCCAGAAATTTTTGCTAAGGACATCAGTAAAGTGTGCTATGTTTATGCAAAAAGCCAAAGGATATTTAATGTTTGTCCATAGTTTTAAAAATTGTTTTAAAATTAAAGGGTATAGCTGTAAGGAGACATCTATTTGATATGGCTATGTATATAACCAGAAGTCTCTCAACTGCTTACCAGGTAACCACTGCCACCCTCGGTTTGGATAAAAGAATTACAATCATTGTGCTATATCCACCACATAACCCTGAGAAGACAGGCTTTTCTAAATGGTTATTTTATTTTCCCACTTACCCACTCACACTACTTACCAGTCCCCATCTCCTCTTTCCAAAGGACCCATTTCATGATTTTGATTCAAGGATGCCTATCTAAGAAGTCCCACTTATTCATATAAACAAAAACTGAAGGACAGATTAGTTCAGGCAATAATTAAACAGATTAGAGGTTTAAACTGTGTTCGAACCAACCTACTGACCTTTCCTGAGAATTTCCTGATTCTATATGCTACAAGAGCATCTTGTATTGATTTATTAATTGTAATTGATTCCAAAGTGGTAGGTAATAGCACACTCAATAACTAACAGTCTCATGGGAACTTCTTCCTTTTGTTTTTATACCGACACTTGCTATGACAAGTTACTAATAATCAAAAGCTCTCTCTTGTAAGTCTTGTCCAAGTAGTTCAGAGTATTTCAAAGACACAATTAATTTACATTAATCCAATGAAACAGATGATAGCACATTCTCCCTTATTTTATAGACTGGGAAGAGAGTGGTGTACAAAGTCATTTCACGAGAGATGTAAAACTGAGACCAGAGAAGACAGGTACCCTGACTTTCAATTTAACTCAATAATTCCAATGCACTCTGTATTTGGCCTCAAAAGACATGTCAATCAGTTAGAAAAAGACTACCAAAAAGACCAAAAAGACAAAGAATTTCTACGGAAAGGAACATGTCACGCAAAATGCCCCTAGAGCTACATTGCTCAGTATAAATAAAAGAGAATGTAAAGTAACTCATTAATACATACTGAAAAGATAACATTTTGGGTTATATAAATGATATGTTGAGTTAAATAAAATATATTATGAAATTAATTTCACCTGTTTCCTTTTACTTTTTAAATGTGGCATTAGAAAATCTTAAATCATGTTTGTGGCTCACATTATATTTCCACTAGACAGCACTGCTGGAGAAAAAGTTTTAAAATAAATACCTTACATTGTAGACACTTTTATTCAGTTAGCAAATACTTATTCAACACCTATTATTGTCAGGCTTTATGCTAAGTGCTGAGTCCTTAAGAATGAACAAAGAAAATGGTCCCTGCCATCACTGAGTTTGCATTATCTCTTACATTTCTACTGCACATTTCACATATATTATCTCATTTGTGATCATGCACAAGAATGATTTAATATAGAAAATTTTACCATTTTGGGGGGCAAATGCCAATACTTAGAATTTGCAAAATATAAATCAATAGATTCATACTAATAATAGTATTTTTGTGATACAATATTTATGTTAATATGCTGTATAGTACTTATCTGGAAGCCTAATACTATCACATTTCCAATAGCTTCTCCTGGTTTCATGCTCCTCCCTTCTACCTAGTTTGGCTCCCTCCTCATGGCTCATTTCCACCAGAGTCTCTTCAAATGGCAATTTGCCTGCTGTTCACATTATAACAGGGCTATTTTTATGCTCAGGGGTCTCTGGAGCAGGACAGAGGTTAAAAATGTTAAGCGTACATAAATTTATAGGGCCAACTCTGTTTTTTGGACCAAAGACTGAGTTTTGAAGTTTCTTTTGGGCTTAAACTAGGGTGATTTTTGAGCTGGGTTTTGCTTCATATTAATAATTCAATGCTCCAACTTATTTGAGGACTGAAACAACACCTTATGAGTTCTGTCTTATTAAGACTTTCACATAACAAAACCTTCCCAAACAGGACTTCTAAAACAAATTAACAAGTAGTAATTCTCTAGTAAATGATTTTTAAAATAAAATACTAGATAACATTGATAGGACTAGACTACATAACGGTTTTAAGGCTAATGGCATAGCTTTCAAAAAAATGTTATCAATAAAAATAATTATTTAGGTGTTCTTGACAGCGACAGAGAGAGCAATACAAGCAAAACCTACTTTATCAAAAGGTGCTAATTCCTTCTACTTTAATACAGAAAGTATCACTGACATGTGATAGCTATTGAGAAACAAATGAAGTATCCAAGTTTTAAACATCCAAACTGACTTCATTGCCTCTTTTGGTTGACGTCTGCCACCATCTGAAATACAGATGTGTTTAGCAAAGGAATATTTTCCTTCAGTCTTTAGCTGTACAGGTATGATCATGCACATGTGTTGTTTCAATGTTATATATCTTCTGTCAGTTAACAAAGAACTGACATCTTATGACTTTAAAAAAGAAAAAAAAGAGCAAAGAAAAATAGCAATTACTCCTAGTTGGACAAAAAAAGTTCCTAAGTAAAGAAAATTTAGTCATTCTCTATAAGTAATCAGATTAACATGTTGCTAAATAGGAGTCTTGAGCCTTGAGCCCTGAGCCTTGAAGCCAAAGTACTCCATATCTGATCATGGGTCCTTTCAGACAATCATTAAACTACTACTTTCCTATGATATGCTAGGTTGCCAAATACAGTGCAATATGCAACCAAATATAAATTTAGAAATTTGACTTTACTTTGGCCTTCAGCCCAAGGTGGCCTAATCTTGGCCTAAACAATAAAAAAAGATAAAAGAGCATATGCTTAGTATAAAACTAGTCTGTATTTGACAATGGTCACTTGTTAGTAGCATTAAAAAACAAGAAACAATTCTCTAAGATTTCCTATATAACCTGAAAAGAGAAGATATAAGTGAGCAATTCAGATGCAAATGTAACAAAACTTATCTCCAGCTTACTCTGTGTCCAGCACTTGACTAGGGGCTTTTACATGTTATCACAAATATTTTGCTGTTTTCCCATTCTTGGAAATTTCAGAAAACTACATTTCTCAATCCCCAGTGCCCTCCAAATTTTAAAAAAAAACAGGAAAAAGAAAAAGTGGGGTGGGGGAGAAATAATTAGAAATTGAAGAATTACTGTGATAAATCTAAACAAATGTTTAACATAAAATCAGGACCTGCCATAATATACAAGAGGTTCTTTCAAATGGTTAAAAAAAAAAGTTTACCTTTACCCATATTTAATTCCATCTAACAGCCTCATAATAAATAATATCCTTAATACAATCCCATTAAAAGTGGTGACCCCAAGTGTCTTACATTCATAACTCCAAAAATACTGCTTTATGACTTCACTTATGTTCAAATTTGGGATGTGTATTTACTTTCCACCAAGATGGTGAAGTATCTCAAAAACAGATACTAATCTTAGCGTCTCTCATATGTTAGGTAAAACATTATATGGTTTTACTTAGTCAAGTACAAAGACATCAAAAATTCAACAAATTAACGCCAGTATTTAAAAAATAAATTCCAACACCCTAGATGACAGTAAAACAGACAGTTCTTTATATTAACTCTAATTAACTCTAACTGAGGCATCCCCAAATGAGACAACAATATTTCAAGTAGCTACTATTTGGATAGTAAGAACTAGGTTGTGTTTCCACTCCTAAAATAATGTCGCTGTTTTAAAAATTAATATACTGGAATCCTCTTGGAAGCCTGACATATTAAAAAAGTACACTAACGTTAGCTACCAAATGTAATTTTTTCCTCAGAAAGACACCTTGCAATGACATTAAAACATTTTCCACGGACACATGAAATTTAAACTTCAGTTAAATTGTATGCAATAATAAAAAAAAAAGAGAACATTAAGAAGCAGAACATTAACAAATTTTAAAAGTTTTTTGTTTTGTTTTGTTTTTTTTTTTTTTTGCACAATTTGGTTTAAGTCCCAAAACTTAATTCTAAATCCTTATCATGGAATTGCATGTAGCAAGGAAAGAACATTTAAAAATAAGATCGCCATTTTCTAAATAGAGAAGTATTTACATTTCTGCCCAATTCAGACAGTTCAATGTTAAAGAAGCATAAACATGCAAATACGGTAATGGCTTGAATTATAAACAGAAGTGGTAAGATGAGCATTAAAATGGTTAATGGCAAAACTGAAAATAAAACAGGCATTACCGTCAGACTTCATACAAGACCAAAAGGGTCAATGAAATCTAGGTTAAAGTAAGAAAAGAAACAAAAAATAAAAAAGACATCCATGTTCTTACAAAAAAAAAAAATCACAAACATTTTAAGGAACCGATCAAGGGAAAGGATTGTTTTATGCCAACACTATTTACTAACATTTAAAACTAGCATTTCCAGCCAACACATACGTTTCAAAATTGTAGCGGCACTTAAACGCTGTCCTTTCCAACGTCAACCTAACAGAACATTCTGCAACATTTTGAATAGCAAATATTAAGTAAAGCATCGTTCTTTTATTTCTACCTCCAAGAGCCAATGGGAAAAAATTAAACCTTTCTGTCTCCCATATATAGCCTTAACCACTCTCTTCCCTCTTTTATTTACTGCCCTTGTCTCGGGGTTAATGAACCCTAAACTTCTTTTTCTTCTTCCCATTAATGGAAATGGGAAAAAAGAGTAACGGCAGAGTGGAACCGAGATGACTGGAAAAACTGGAAATGAAAAATACTGTCATTACTTGCTGGGGGAGGCTGGGAACACCCTGAAGGTTTAGCATGGGGAAGACAATCCCAGAAGACCCCTATTAACACACACTTTACCCCAACTCTGCATCATTTTTCGTATGTGTAATTTCTGTTTTTGAAGGGGGTGGTGGTTTTCCTGGATGAACCTTCCCCGGTACCTGGCTCCCCTGCCCTACCGCCCCAGGCAGCAGGGGTTGGGGGCCAACGTCCCCAGCCCCGAATTTGCACTGAGGCCCGGAAATCGGTCCCGTTAGGGCCGATTTCACCCATCAGGAATGCGCTCCGCCCCCACCGCCTCCCCGCGGCAGCCTTCCTCAGGACGCCCCTGCTTCAGGGGCCAGGGAGTATTCGAGGGGAGTGCCACCTCGGCCCGTCACAACATTGCTGGGCCGGCCGCCGGGGCCACCGATGCCAGTGCCAGGACAGGGCTCAGGGCGGATCCCACGCTGCGCCTCGGCCTGCGCGGCCCAGGAGGCGCCCGCGCCTGGGCCGGTTGGGGGACCCGGAACCAGCCCGAGGCCTGACCCCCAGAGTCTACCCAGCCCTGGCCCCGAGCTAGGCACGGGAGGGGGCGTCTTTCCCAAGAGACTTCCGAATCCATTTCCGTCCCGGGGAGGGGCGCGAGGGCAGCGGCCGGCCCAGAGCTCCTCGGGTCATAAACGGGAGCCGCCCTGCCCTCCACTCCCGGGCGCAACCTCCTCCGGTGCCCGCTCGTACCTTTAACTCCTCAGAGCTGCAGCGGCGCAGAGCGGCGGGCGAGCAGGCCCATCTCCCAGCGGCGGCAGAAGCCGGAGAAGTACGGGGAGGGTCCGTCAGACCCGCCCAAGCGCCTCTCAGCTGGGGCGGGGGGAGCAGAGGGGAGGGGTCCCGACTGCCGCTTTCCCGAACTCCTCCTCCGCAGTTGTGGCCCGACGGCTGCTCCAGGAACCAGCGCCGCAATTGCCATTCTCCCCCTCCCTCAGCCCCCGCTTTCTCCGCCTCCTCCTCCCACCCCTTCCTCCCGCCCTGGCTGCCACGCCCCGCCCGCGTGCCCAGCGTCATGGCGTCACGCCCACCGGCCCGCCGCGGGCGCCTCTGGGACGCGGTCGTTCACTTGCGCACGTTCGCCCCGCGCCGCCCCTGGGTGTCTTCGAGCGCGGTCCCCACGTTTGTCCCAGGCGTAGGGCAGTCTGCTGCCCGTCCCGGCCGCAGGACTTCGCCCCGCGCGGGCTGGGCTGTGGGGCAGGTGCCTCCCTGCCCGCCTCTAGGTGGCCCCCAGAGCGTCTCCTCCAAGAACAGCTGGGGGTGGCCAGAGCTGCGCCCGAGGTTGGGGGAGATGCCGACTTGAGGACCCTGGCCCTTGGCATTTCGCACGGCATTCATTCCTTTGTGTTCTCACCGTTCACCTGCTTGATCGGCGATCCTAGGGAGAGGACGGCCGGGATGTTACAGCTCTCCCGCTCTGGCGAGGAAATGTTCTGTCCCGGAGCGTGGAACACCCTGTACATCCGCTGCTGCCCTCTTTCGTTTTAATGGACCTCAGTCTTCGCACAGGCTGCTAGGAGCAGCGCTTAGCCATAACACCCTACGTGCGAGTTTGGAGAGTATCTTCCACTCACCTCTTTCATTTCATTTTTTTGTATATATATTTCACCAAGTCATTTACGTACTCGGAATTTCTATTTCAGTCCTTATTGATCTCTAATACATTTTGAATTACTTTAATACAGCTTTTTTTCCCCCATCCTCTCATATCTTTTAAGCCAATCATACCCCCTTTGAATTTTTTAACCTACACAAGACTTGGTATAGATTCTTAGTTGAATAAACAAATTCAGTCCGGGCCTGGTTCCTTTCCTCCTAGTTTTTCTCTTCAAAATTTAGATCACTCTTCTGTGGAATACTGAGAAACGCGTATGATAGATACTGGACAGAATGTCCATTCGCCATCTGTTACTTAACTAAATATATCACTCTCTCAATCCTTGTTTTAGTGTGTCTAATTTAAATTAGAAACCACGGAGCCATGGTCTTTCAAACTGTACTTGGTATCTTTGGTAACCCAGTACATGTTTACAAATTAGAAAATTGAACAAGCCAGGCAGTTTAGGTCTAAGTATCTTTGACCAGGAATCTTAAAGAAAGTAATTGTGGGTATGTTTATTTTCACTTACAGGAAGTTTTAAAGCTGTGGTATATACCTATAAATGCTATTTGAAAGTTGCCAGCAATTTTATCTATGGGATACTTTAAGCCTACATATAGTACAATAATAGTAAGTTAAATGGATTTATGGAACTGTATCCATACATAATATAATTCTTCTTAAAAATATATCAACATGTTAAACAATATTTCAGCACAGATGGGGCCTTGGCTTGGAAGGGGGTTTGAATAAAGAAGTTGTGCAGAATGAGAATGGTCTTACACTCTGTACAGTTGTCATATTTTCCAGAGATGCCTTTTCTAGTTTTCTTGTCTTCCTAAATATTAGAAGGATTTCCTACTCTTCACAAGGCCAATATAAATCTATTAAGAAGCAAATACCTCTCGAACAACTCCACTTAAATCCCCACAGGCACCTCAAACTCAAGGTGTCCAAGATGGCATTTGCTATCTTTTCCTCAAAGTTTGTTTCTTTTATTCACCCAGGCCTAAGCCAGAAATCTAGGATTCTTCTCAATCTCATTTCTGTCACTTCCAATTCATAATTAACCACCAAGTCCTGTGTATTATGGTGGTAATACACCATAATGGGAAATAGTGTAGAAGTGGAAGTGAAAGAAAACAATGAGGTTGCAATAATAGCTACTCTTTACTGAGTACACACTACATGACAGCTACTGTTCTGAGTGCTTTAAAAGTATTAAGCCATTTAATTATCCTAAGAGTCCCCAAAGGTAGGGGGACTGTTATTATCCCTTTAATAAATTAGGATCTGAGGCTCAATAGGTTAAGTAATTTGCTCAATGTTATATACCTGGTAAGCGGCAGAGCTGGGATTTGGACCATCCAGGTAGGCTGACTCCAGAGCTCATACTCTTCTCTCACCCCTACCCCAGCCCCCTCTGTTGGCGTCACAGTCCTAGTGAAAATTCCTTTAGGCACACTAAGCTTCTTGCAGTTCCACAAATCCTCCCTCCTTTCCTCTCTTCCTTCTCTTCTCTCTCTCTTTCTTTCGCACACACACACACACACACACACGCCTTTCTTTCTCTTTGTAGGTGCTACCTCACTTTGTGGGTGCTACACTGCATAGAACCCCTCCTCGCCTCTCCTGTGCCTGGCTCATTTATCAACTTTCACTGGTGCTGACAGGCTAAGTCAAGCCCACCTTCCCGGACTCCACAGCAGCCCTGTGCTTAGCTCTATAATTTTCTGTATAAAACACCACATTATCATTATTTGTAGGTGTTTCCCACTAAATGTTGAAAGCAAGAAGTATAATGCCTGACACATAAGGGAGGAAAGAAGAAAGCAAGCAAAGAAGCTTAGCAATGCATGGGACATGCCTTCCCTAGGTGCTGGGAGACACAAATGTGGTATAGCATTGTCCTTGCCCTCAAGCAGCTTATAAACTTGGCAGGAAAACAGAGAGAAAATCACTCCAATCCAGGGGTGAGGAAACTTTTCATGCTGGAAGGCTGTATTAATTTAGCTCTAATCAAATGAGGCCACATTCAACAAACTTCAATTAGATATACTTAAAAATGTACATTATTTTTAAAAAATCTAACTACTGTGTACTTAATAATTTCAAAAAATGAAAACTATTTGTTAATTTTAAAGTTAACTAACCTTTTAATGACTTTTTACGTCTGCTTTCTGTTGGAAAGCATTTGAATATTTGGTTGTAGCATGGAGGTCTGCAGTTTCAGTTGATCCTCTAGATGGGTATCAGTCATTTGTGACTTTAAGGGCATCTTGATTTGGGTTAAGTAGGAGAATGTAGATGTGCAGCAATAAGTGGTTGAAAAGCAAGAAAGCATTCTTTGGGCATGTTGCTGAAGGCCTGCGTATTCTACTGCATTTGTTCATATTTCAATTGGATCTTTCTTAGGATCAAACCATGACTTTAAAATGTCATCTTCTGAGAACTCAATCAATTCCATCTGTAGTTCTTTAGGTGCCTTGGTGACATCAACTACACGAGGCTAAAATGCTCATTTGAGTGTGATGTCATGATTCTCAAAGTCAGTGAATCTTTCATTGTATTCTCCAATTACTGGGTGTACAACAGCTGTGTATTCTTCAGATGATTCACATACATCATCCTGCTTATCAATAACCTGGGGAAAATGCTAACGGGGTAAAATGTTCATCTGAAATTTCCTTTTGAAGAAGTGTTTTGAAAAAAGCTAGCTTTTTGGAAATGCTTGGATTTTTTGCCACATAGCATATATAGATATAGTTTTACCTTGCAAAGAAATATTCAAGTCATTTTGATTTGACATAATATCACATAGAAATGCTGTATTCCTGTGGAAATCTTCTTTCAGTAATTCATATTGCTGATTCTGTTTTTCATAAAATTGAACCATCTTTTCTGACAGAGATAAAATTTTGGCTAACACCTGTCCCTGCGATAGCCAATGCACTTTAGAATGATACTGCAAATCCGCACTGAATACCTCATCCTTCAACTTTAGCATGTTACGAAACTGATGATGTCATGTTGCATTTGCACGCTAGTAATTAACAATACTTACAACTTGTTGCAAAGTGTCACTTAAAATAGTAGCTTTAGCACAGAGATTTTGCTGATGCAGGATACAATGAAAAGAAATGAGAGCATATGGCTCTGTTAATACTTCGCTGAGTCAGTAGTATCAGTTGATTCATCCAAAGCGATTGAATAATATATATTTTCTTCTTGAAGTATTGCATGAAGTTGTTCTGTTAAGTTGAAGGCTAATTCTTGCTGCTGATCATTATGTTCTTGAAAGAGGTAGTTGTTTGTGCTTTGAAACGTTACCAGGGTCTAAGTATCCTACAACTTCCATAATAAATTCTTTCACAATTTCTACATCACTGAATGATTCAGCTTCCCTTTTCCCCCAAGTATTCAAGCCACTTTATAAGTTGCTTTAGTGGCATTATTTCCAGGTCTTATTGCTGATTGAAAGAACTATCTTTGCTTTTGCTTTTCATCTTTTAATTTCTGCAATACAAACTTTTGTGCCTCTCCCTCTAATTTAAAATATTTGTGGCCCTTCTGAGTGTTATGCTGATGAGGACTGAATTCTTTAATATTGCTATTGCAATATCACAACGCAAGCAAATCATCTTATCTTTAGCAGAAACAAGATAATATTGCAATTCCCAATCCTCATTAAAAAATCTGTTTTCTTTCTGCAGTGTTATCTTGGTCTTCTTTGACATGATAAGCTGTTAATCAGACAGAATTAAAAAATACAGTTGAGCTGTGCCACTATTCACAAATTCCACTTCAAACAGAAACACAGTGCACTGTTTTCAAAAGCTGCTAACAGTCTGGTGTACTCGACCCCCATAAATTCTAGCCAACCAGCCTCCTGTGGTAGTGGCGCCAGTCAGGTGGGGGAAGTTAGAAATAAATGATGAGCATAGCAGCCATCAATTTAACCCTTATGGCTTACTGATGTGCTAATTGTGCCAGTCAGTCTGGGAGGATTATTTTGTTGAAATTTCATTTTATTCTTTGCTATTTTAAATATGTTCATTTAAAAAATAAAATAAAAATATGAAAGACAAACAAAAATATATTAATAAAAATAAAAAGGATTTGTTCTATAAAATTTGGATTTAATCAAAAGGCCACACTTAAGGATCTAGAAGGCCACAGGTTCCCCACTCCTGGTATATACCCTAGGGAAACTCTCCTGCATGTAAAAAAAGAGATATGTATAAAAATGTTCATTTATCTCGCAATTAAAATGAATGAATGAATTTTTTTCTGATGGCTGTGTATGGTAAAATAAAAATAAAAAGAAATGAATGAACTAAATTTCCATGTATCAACATGGGTAGATCGTGAAAACAATGTTTGGGTCTTTTTTAAAGGCTGTAAAATCATACATTCAGTACAAAATCATTTATGTAAATATTTTGTTTAGTAAAAACTGTTTGAAACCATAAAACAATAGAATATACTATTTATGCATTTATACTTACATAGTAAAAGTATGAAAATGTGAACCAGATAGGTAAAACTTTCAGAATAACAGTTACCTGGGGGAAGATGGGAATCCGGGTATGAGAAGGTAAAACATGGGCTTCAATTCTGTTTATAATGTCTCATTTCTTTTGTTTTAAAAAGTAATGCAAATATGAGAAAAATTAGCATTTGTTCTTACAGGGGCTACACAGATTTGTTACCTTATTGTCTGAAAGTTTTTGGATTTTAAAAAATACTTCCATCCTAAGAAAAATAAAATAATATGTACATTCATGCTGGAAAAGAGCAGGAATCACCACACAGAGCATGAGCTCACTAATTTTGGAGTTAAAATTTTTTTGTAGCAGATTTAACTATATGCCCAATTTATCAATAAAATAACTCAGTAAACCAATCTCTCTCTCTCTTTTTTTTAATGACATAGGATCTCACTCTGTCACCTTGGCTAGAGTGCAGTGGCATCATCATAGCTCACCGTAACCTCAAACTCCTGGGTGCAAGTGATCCTCCTGCCTCAGCCTCCTGAGTAGCTAGGACTACAGGTGTGCACCACCACACGTGGCTAATTTTTTCTATTTTTTGCAGAGATGGAGTCTTGTTCTTGCTCAAGCTAGTCTTGAACTCCTGGCCTCAAGCAATCCTCCAGCCTCGGTCTCCCAAAGTGCTAGGATTACAGGTGTGAGCCATTGTGCCTCACTAGAATATCTATGAGTCTTGTAAATTCAGTGTGTCCTCCAAAATAAACTAGTTGTAAAACGTATTCCTCAGTAATTTGATTATGGTGAATTTCTTTATTCGGCTTTCTGCTGGCTGCAAACCACAGGGTGCAGCCCCCAGACCCCTCACAACATCATCAAGGGCAGCAGAAAGAAGTCACCTGGAGATTGTTACAGGCCATATGTTTCTGGCAAAGTCTCCTCCTTGTGGGTCATCATTATCATCTGGACTGTGCATTCCCAAATCCAATTCCCCAGCCTTCCCTCTTCCTCTCCCTCTCTTCATCTCCAACAGCACAGGATTTCACTCTGAGGGTAAACCCCGGTGAATGCTATCAAACTAGGCTGTGCAATTCCGGTAGCGAGTGTTCTTCATTACATTGTTTGATATCAAGGTTCTGGGTCATAGCTAAAAATGTTCCAGCTTGAAAATGAATCTAATCTCTTCCTTCTTTGTTTTTGTTTGGAATCTTTTCACTCTCTAGATAATAATGTAGTTGAAGAATGCTACAGCCAGCATTACTTACAGTGCTATTCTTTGGTTAAGATTATATTTTATAAGTGAGGAAATTATTCTTTGAATACATTTAGATACAATCTCTTTCAGTTATATAACTAGCAAACGGTACCAGTTTGTTTATTCATGCACATTTTTTCCCATGCCTGCCTTGTTTCAAAAACGATAAAAAATGGGCTACAAATATATATAATGCTGCACCAGAAAAATTCAATCTGAAGTTAGTGAAGAAATGGGAACAGAGGATTTAAGCCGAGAGTGAGTTAAGTATACAAAGTACATCCTGTTAAATCTTACACACAAGCCGGAAGCAGACCACATATATGGGTGTAAGCATTCTCACAGCCAAGGGAAATACTGTCAGTTCCACAATTAGGTATCCAGAAGACAAGAACAAATGTGGATAATAAACAAGGGAAACACAACTATACCAGGTGCTAAAACCAAAGAAAAAATATTTTTCCAGATATTGTCAGAGAGAGAGAGAGAGAGAGAGAGAGAGAGAGAGAGAGAGAGAGAGAGTAAATATAGCAACAAGTTCAATGGTTCTTTCTTACAAATCCCTTACTGTAGACCCAAAGTATTACATCAAAATGAATTTATTAAGGAAATATGAGGGCAAGAAGGAGCCATGGCAGGGGATTGGGGGCTGGAGGGAAGGAAGGGGGTGTTCTAGGGACAATCCAAGAACTGAAACATCACAACGATTGGCCTTGACAGGAGGTCCCTTACCCGTGTGATCATGTCCTACCCAGGACTGTTTGAGAGTGAAAGGGAGTACTATTAATAATTAATCCCCACAACAGGCATAAGCCATGACTCTCCAAGACAAACATATGGTCACTCTAAGTCATTGCTTATCAGCCACTGACATCCTGCTCCCACTGCAACCTGTCACTGGGGACCTAGTGGGCCAAACTCATCCTGTCCAACAGAGAATGAGTCTAACCAGCTCTAGTGACAGGAGTCTCTGGGGGTTTCTGGTGCAGGTCACCAGCACAGAGTGGGCTTGCCTGTAAGTCAGCCAAATAGGGAAGGTAATCAAGGAAGATTGGAATAAGCAATTGGGAACAATGGCCTAAGGATCCATCAAGAAAAGTTTAGTGGGGGATGTCCAGAGAATGGGTGGGGAGGGGGAATAAATCAGGTTGTAGGTAATTGCATGGGTCCCCTGTAGAGGAAAGAAATACCTTCCTTTCTCCCCAGCACTCTGGGAAGAGCCCAGTGAGAGATCTAGCAGAAGAAAACTCCTTGAAGTTAGGATATTATCATAATGGCTGAAGCTCTTAAACTGCGGTCCTCAACCTTGTGATATGAATTGCCCGGAGAGCTTGTTAAAAACTATATTCCAGGACCCTAACCCCACAGACAATGATTCTGATAGTCTGAGATGGAACCCAGGAATCTTTTTAAATAAGCACTCTAGGTGATTCTGGTAATGCTAGTTCTAGCCTGCACTTTGGGAAATACCAGCATAAAGACTGTTTAAATAGTCCTTCAGGGAGCCTAACCTTCCCACGAGGAAGAGGACCATGGCTGCCTTAGTAAGTAGTACAGTGCTGGTTTCCCCTGTGGAAGATGGGGGATGGGATAAGGGGTAGGAGGGATAGGTGGATGGTCAGAGATCAACCTTCAGCTACCTGAAGGACTTTTCCATCAAGGGACCTAGGTTCTTGATTTGGGAAAGTTCTCTCCCTCATAGGCTCCCTATATGGTCCTAACAATTGAGAGAACTTCCCAAGCAGGGACACAGATTATTCTATTTTAAAACTCCTACTTGGAATAATCCCACTCTAACGAGCTTCCTTTTACCTAGGAGCAGTAGGTAACATTTATTGATGATTTACTATGTTCCAAGCCTAAATGCTGTATCTACATTTACTCATTTAGTCCTGAGAACAACCCAATGGGGTAGGTATTTTTACCCCCATTTGATAGTGGAGCACATTGAGCAGGACCACTGTGATGTACATCCATGGGGCGCTGGGCACCGTGTGGTCTATGTCCGTGTACCCCCTCGGTATGCAGGACACAACCTTGGCAGTGGTACACACTGGTCCTGGAATTGCAGGTCATAGAAGTTGGGTAATGTTCCTGGGGTCCCACAGCAAGAACTGAAGCTCTGAAACCTCATAGCTGAGAAAAATGAGGGAACTGTATAAGGAGAAATTTCTAGGACCCTGCGGGGAAGGGAATTAAACCAACCTGGAAATCAGTATATTTAGTCACACAAGGACAGGTAAGGGTGAGAGGTCAAGAAGGGGACTTGTGTGTGAAAAAAAATAACAGGTGCATTTGGATTCTGTGATCCCTTCCAGTAAAAGCTTCAAAATTTTTAGTTCAGGGAGATGAATGCCCATACATCAAGGTCCTTTAGGCCTGTTTCCTCATCCTTGTAATGACGGTAATAAAAAGACTTTCTTTACCGGGTTTCTGTGAAGATTAGGTGAAATAATAAACATAAAGAATTTAGCACAGTTCCTGGCACTTAGTAATAGCTCAGTGCAGGCATACCTGGGAGATGTTGTGGGTTCCATTCCAGACCACTGCAATAAAATGTGCATGGCAGTAAAGTGAGTGGCATGAAATTTTTGGTTTCCCAGCACACATAAAAGTTATATTTACATTATACTATAGTATATTAAATGTACAATAGCATTGTGTCTAAAAACAATGTATATACCTTAATTTAAAAATACTTTATTGCTAAAAAATGCTGATGATCATATGAGCCTTCAGCAAGTTGTAATCTTTTTGCGGATGGAGGCTCTTGCTTTGATGTTGATGGCTGCTGACTGATCAGGGTGGTGTTTGCTGAAGGTTAGGGCAGCTATGGCAATTTCTTAAAATAAGACACAAAAAAGTTTGCCACACTGATTGCCTTTTTCGAAAGATTTCTGTGTAGCATGCAATGCTGTTTGATAGCATTTTACCCACAGTAAAACTGGAGTCGGTCCTCTCAAACTCTGATGCTGCTTTATCAACTAAATTTATGGAATGTATGAAGTCCTTTGTTGTCATTTCAACAATGTTCACAGCATCTTCACTGGGAGTAATTTCCATCTCAAGAAACCACTTTTTATGCTCATCCATAAGAAGGCACTTCTTATGTGGTCAGTTTTTATCATGAGATCGCAGCAGTTCAGTCATATCTTCAGGCTCCACTCCTAATTCCCTTAAATAGTTCTCTTGCTATTTCTACCACAGCTACAGTTACTTCCTCCACTGAAGTGTTGAACCCTTCAAAGTCATCCATGAGGGCTGGAATCAACTTCTTCCAAACTCCTGTTAATGTTGATATTTTGACCTTCTCCCATGAATCGCAAATGTTCTTAATGGCATGGTGAATCCTTTCCAGAAAGTTTTCAATATACTTTGCCCAGATCCATCAGAGGAATTACTATGTATGGCAGCTATAGCCTTATGAAATGTATTTTTCAAATAATAAGACTTGAAAGTCAAAATTACTCCTTGATCTATGGGCTGCAGAATGGATGTGTGTTAGCAGACACGAAAACAACATTCATCTCCCTGTACATCTCCATCAGAACTTTAGGGTGTCCGGGTGCATTGTGCACAAGCAGCAATATTTTAGAAGAATATTTTTTTCTGAGCAGTAGGTCTCAACAGTGGTCTTAAAATACTCAGTAAACCATGCTGTAAACAAATGTGCAGTTATCCAGATTTTGTTGTTCCATTTCTAGAGCACAGGCAGAGTGGATTTATCATAATTTTTAAGGGCCCTAGGATTTTCAGAATGGCAAATGAGCATTGGTTTCAACTTAAAGTTACTAGCTACATTAGCCCCTAACAAGGGTCTGACTTCTCTTCTCTAGCTAGGAAAGTCCTAAATGGCATCTTCTTCCAATAGAAGTCTATTTTGTCTGCATTGGAAATCTATCGTTCAGTGTAGCCACCTTCATTAATGATTTTAGCTTTAGATCTTCTGGAAACTTGCTGCACTTTCTCCATCAACACTTTGCTGCTTCATCTTGCTCTTTTATGTTATGAAGATGGCTTCTTCCTTAAACTTCATTAACTAACTTCTGCTAGCTTCAAAATTTTCTTCTGTAGCTTTCTCACCTCTCTCAGCCTTCACAGAATTAAAGAAAGTTGGGATCTTGTTCTGGATTAGGCTTTGGCTTAAAGGAATGTTCTGGCTAGTTTGATGTTCTATCCAGACCTCTAAAACTTTCTCCATATCAGCCATAATGCTGTTTTGTTTTATTATCATTCATGTGTTCACTGGAATAGCACTTCTAATTTCCTTCAAGAATTTTTATTTTCCATTCACAATTTGCTAAACGTTTGGTGTAAGAGGCCTAGCTTTCAGCCTATCTAGGCTTTCGACATGCCTTCCTCACTAAGCTTAATCATTTCTAGCTTTTGATTTAAAGTGAGAAACACGCAACTCTTCCTTTCACTTGAACATTTAGAGGCCACTGTAGGGTTATTAACTGGCCTAATTTCAATATTATTGTGTCTCAGGGGAAAGGAAGGACCAAAGAGAGAGAGAGAGAGAGAGAGACAGGGAATGGAGGGAATGGCCAGTCAATAAATACATTTATTGATTAAGTTCACTGTCTTCTTTGGGAATGGTTGGTGGTACCTCAAAACAATTACAATAGTAATATCAAAGACCACTGATCACAGATCACCATAAAAGATATAATAATAATGAAAAAGTTTGAAATGTTAGAATTACCAAAATGTGGCATAGAGACACAAAGTGAGAATAAGCTGTTGGAAAAATGTTACCAATAGACTCGCCAGATGCAAGGTTGTCAAAACCTTCAATTTGTAAACAAACAAAAAAGCAATATCTGTGAAGCATAATAAAGTGAAGTGCAATTAAACAAGGTATGCCTACAAATATTAGCCATTACCAATAGTGTTATTTTAAGATGAGTGGATATAGGATTCGGTGGCTTTTATTTGAAGATAGTGTGTCACGGAAAGTTTTTAAGGAAGAAAGAAAACTTTATTCCTCACCGTAATATCGTTTTTGGAAGTTTTATCTTTTCCTTTTCCTTTCAAATTGTGTTTAATATTCTTGATGGAATCTCAGCATGAAAATGGGAAGAAGATACAAGGCATTTAAGCAAGAAGAAAATAGCAGGGAAAGTCAACGAAGTAGAAAATAACCCCTGCTGGTGCTGCTGGACAGCCTGTTTTTGCAGAAGGACCATCTTTCACTCTTCTTTTCTGCCATCCATTCAGTTTGATGGAATTGTCACTGTAGCTGCATGTATGTTAGTCAAGAAACTCACCAGCAATTACCAAAAACAATTCTGTTTTTAGTATGGTTACAATTTTAAAAATCCTACCTACCTTTGCCAGGGGAATCCCATCATAAATGTATTAGAGGAAGACATATTTAAATAGTTATTTCCTAGCAAATGGGGTTGGAACCCAAAATGGCTAATGAAAAGTTCATGTGATGTAAAAAGATAGGCAAGAGATGACATGTAATACCCTGACTGCATCAACTGATATTTAGGGACATAGGGGAGAATTTAGAACCATTTGTTAACTTGCTGAAATTTATACTCGGGAATTTTCAAAAACATCACAAGTTGAGCTAAAATGACTGTGCCAAGCCAACATTCCTGTCAATGATCAAAGAGAATAAGATTTTTAAATGATTGGATAACTCAGCAAGGGAGAAAAATATCTGAAGTCTCATGGCCAGAGATCTGTATTCAATTTCAGATTGTTTCTAGGGGTTTAATATCCTGTGATAAAAGCAAAACTTTGTACAATATATCCCAAGGACATAAGGGGAAAACTGAATAATTACTACAGAGATGTGATTTTTGAGGTAGCTTTGTTCAAATAAAAATTTTCACACACTAAAGTTGCTGCTATAATTTATTTTTTACCACAAAGAAGAGGATACCCACTCTAGATTTTGTGTAATGCTACTTCTGCATATCATATGAGCTCTTTTAAGTTATCTTCTCTGTGTTTCAGTGAAGATAGAAGAGGAATAATTTAGTAGCAAGCCTTTTGGGCTGTAGAAACAACACTTGAGACAATCTATTTTCCTAAGTACAAATCTGTGAAACAATCAAATTCAAGGATTTGGATGACTAAATAGATGATTAATCTCAGAGAAATATTTCTTTTTTTTTCCATCTTAATATTTTACTGATTTATAGACTCAACAGGAAAACAAGTGTGGAATTTTTGTTTTCCTTTAAAATGAACAATGAATTCCCTTGAAATATTACATTTTGAACACTTAGGACATCTGGAGGGGAGTGGAAGTTTCTTTCATTCTCTTCTTCCCCCAAACCCTACTCCTACTTCACCCCCATCTAACAATGAGTCACTGTTTTCTCTTAATTAGGCTTTTAACATACCTTTGCACTGATGTTTCACAAGTGAAGAATTTCCAACCTGAGAAATCGAAATATGAGTCTATGTGTTTGCATCAAGGAAAGTTAAAACAAACAAACAAAACTTCATAACAAGACATTTCCAGGCTGGTCCGAAGGTAGTGAGTTATCTCATTTGATTATTCACAGTCAGTTACGGATTGAACTCCTTGTTCTACTGCTTCCCCCCTTCTCACTACTACACTTGACTAGTCTTAAAAAAAAAAAAAAGACATTTCCACAAGAGGTCATAGGAAAATTAATTCTAAGGATCTCTTTCTAAAATAGAAAATCCTGGAAGGGGAAACATGTTTGACACGAAAGACAGAGAACTTAAGAGCTTGAAGGGTCTTGGCAGAGGGTTTAACTTTCAGGTCTTCCAAAAAGGGAAACCCACAGAAATTCTGGACCTACCTTTATGGTGCCTGCTAATTTGCCCCTCTGTTTGACCTGGCCAGCCCTGTGGTCTCTGATTATTGTCAGATTGTATCATCTCTAGGCCCTTTCCTTTCAGTAATCTCTGGACAAGATGTTTTAACTTTGTACACTGGAATTTGGTTCTCAGCAGCTCCACACCTCCAACATGCCCCCTGAGTCCTCAAGCTCAGAAGACTGAACAACTCAGTTGACAGATTTTGTAATCATTGTTATCAACCCCAACAGTGCAGAAAATGCTTTTATGGATGAGATAGGTATTTGTGTGTATGTTTTATACATATACATCCACATATTTATATACATTTACACATATAAAAATATGAATAGCTCATAATTTTAACGGATATAACACATATCAAGTGTGTCTTTACCTCATTTCCTTCCTTCTTTCTTCCCTTTATCTATTTAATTAACAATCTGGGTTATAAGAGAAAACAAATCAGACACAGTCTGTGTCTGAACACTCACAGAATTTAGAGTGAAAATGTCAGTTGAATACTTAGCCTGTTACAAATCTGTATGCTACAGAGCTATATGCTGTATGCTATACTGGTGTTTCAGGCTCTTTGCCTAAAGCCTGCAGAAATACCTGTCATCTCATGACCATGCCGGTCTATCACTGCTCTCAGTCCGTCTCCACCCTTGACCCCATTTCCAGTCTGGCCTTCACCACCCTCACCTGCACACGAGACTCTCTTACTCCATCCTACTCTGCTGGTCATGCCAATTCCCATCTGTCTGCTTTTTGTGCCCTTGCTTCTGAACTTCAGAAAAATTCTGATTCAATTCTCTTTAAACTCATACTACCTAACCTCAGATTAGCAACCCCATTATTCCTTTCTTGTTGATTCCAGAGCACAGTTCCTGAAATAACTATTCCTAGCATTTTCTACTTTTGTAAGTCCCTAATGTCCACACTGTCTCATTCATTTTATTTAACGAATACTAACTGAGAATCAACAATATGTCATACACTGTGCTAGGCAGTGGGTATTACAATAGGGAACAGAACAGATCCAGTCCCAGCCCTAACAGAGCTTACAGTCTGGTGAGGGAAACAGAGGTTGCCCCTCCCCATGTCCTGCTTTACTGAGGACATCTAGTAAGGGGGAAGGCAGCCACTGCTCACCTGCCCTTGCCCCACGCCATCTCTCTCTGCCTCCTCTCCAAGTCTCTCTATCTTTCCTTGTTTTTCAGAGGAAGAGCCAGTCTTATTTCCTTCCCATGAGTCCTGGAATTCATTCCGTTCTCCTCTCTTCCAAGATCTTATGCCTTGTTGGTCTCAATATTTTTTATTCTGAAATCAGTGATACTTATGTTAAACCCTTTGAACAGTCTGCATTAAATACAAAACTGTATTTTGACTTTCTCTGATGAAAGAACTGCTGAAGACATTTCCTAATATTTTCAAATTCAGAATTGGCAGGGTTTCTTTGAGTGCTATATATTTTTTCCTTTTGAAATTTGGTTCTGTCCCAAAACAATCAGCACAGGGGCCAATGGATTGATATCCCTGGATCTGGTCTAAACATTCTGAAGAATGGTTCCTCCGCAGATGCGTCAGCATTACTTCTTTTTAAATGATTTTATCTGGATCGTCTTCCAGGTACTTTCTGTTTTGCTATTTAAAAAAGTCCCACACATCTAGGTTTGGTTTTTCAGTTTTTAATCTTAGCCTAGCTAATAAATATAAAGAAAAATTATGTTCATGGTCTGGCCTACTAATTTCGGATTGATAAGGAAGAGGGTTTGAGTATCTAGGAATTCTTATAAAAATATCCTGTTAGATTTAGGAATCACGTCTTATACACTACATACTGCATTGGTTCCTGACAAGCTCCTTCCTATTGGTGATGTCATCCATGACTTCGCTGTGATCATCACCTGGGAAATCCTGAGTGGATGGTTCCTCAGTTCCAGTGTCTTATTTTTCAGAAGAGGGTGTTAGAAATTTCCCCTTGGGAAAACACGTGGTTCCACTCTTGAAAATAATACCATAAGGGCATTACACAAAACAAGTTTAGAAAGGGGACGAGAGCGTCACTGATGGCTCTGCTTCACTGTTGCTCTTCAAGGCAGTATTTCTTCTCCAGGGACTCAGAATATGTGAGCCAGGAGCACAAATATATCATTTCTCTATTGTTATTGACACAGTCTGACAGTGAGCTATTGTGGAGATTTGTGAGAAAACTGAGAAAGAAATCCTAGCAAACAGGTAGGCACTTCAAGTGTTTGAAGTAAGCGTCCCACACCACAGTGAGAGCCTGAGAACACAGTTTTTTTTTTTGAGACAGATTCTCGCTCTGTTGCCCTGGCTAGAGTGAGTGCCGTGGCGTCAGCCTAGCTCACAGCAACCTCAAACTCCTGGGCTCAAGCGATCCTCATGCCTCAGCCTCCCGAGTAGCTGGGACTACAGGCATGCGCCACCATGCCCGGCTAATTTTTTCTATATATTTTTAGTTGTCCGATTAATTTCTTTCTATTTTTAGTAGAGATGGGGTCTTGCTCTTGCTCAGGCTGGTTTTGAACTCCTGAGCTCAAACAATCCGCCTGCCTCGGCTTCCCAGAGTGCTAGGATTACAGGCGTGAGCCACCGCACCCGGCCTCACAGTTCTTTTTTAAAGAGCAGCTGCCTTTGCCATTGAATGCATGTATTATGGGAGGAGGGACGAAAGGGCCAGTGGTATCTGCAACCCCCCTCCTTGCACAATGCACCTCCCTTTCTTTGGGTCAGGGAAGACCCACCTTCTTCCACACCCTCACTGTCCCAGGTGCACATTCTCCTTAATTATCACAACTGGCACTTTCCCAGAGCCTTGAGGTACTTAGGACCTGCTGGCAGTGTTGGGGCTGAGAAAGCAATGGAGACTCAAGGAAGCAAAGGAGGGGGCCCATGTTAGGAAGAGATCAGCAGTAGAAATCATCAAGTCCAAGAGACAAGGTGAATTTCAGTTCACTTTGCGGTGTGTCTACATGCAAAGGGTCTGGTCTAAGAGGCCTAGGACAGAGGATAGGAGAGGGCTTCTAGGTTTTAGCATTTTAAGACAGCAAGTAGTTGTGCAAATCTTACATTATGGAGATCCTTCCAAATAATGGAAGCAGGTTATAGCCTCATGAAAAGGGTTTTCTATAAACCAAGTGTTGGGGGGAGGTCATAAGGAAATCAGCACCCCCAGATGACAAAGCTAGAATGCAGAGGGCTTCAGTTCCTGTAAGGACATGGGGAATCTAAGGATTTGGGTAAAAGGTTTATCAGTTTCACCACATGGTAATGAACTCTTCTCAAAAGCACAGGCCAGATGTGACTAATTCCAGAGCTGTCCAACCCTCCAGAGCTGTCCTGGCTGCTACCCTTTAATTGGCCATGGAAGAGGGGTGGAACAGCTTACAGGCACCAAAGTGTTTGTTCATCCAAAACTGCTGGCACAAAGCAAAATAGAGTGCAAAGGTTGGCAGTGACTGACCTGAAACCACAGGTTAAAGCCCATCTCTCTCTCTCTCTCTCTCTCTCTCTCTCTCTCTCTCTCTCTCACAGACACACACACACACACACACACACACAAATTAGGAAGTTCCATTCTTTTGGCTCAAAAAATATCACTTGCATAATTACAAAAGGCCTGACTTGGCAGCCATTCATGAGAAAAAAGACCTGGGGATTTTGCTGGTCACAAGCTCAAAATGAGTGAGTTGTGATACAGTGTTGCAAAAAAAAGCCAGTGAAATCTTACATTGCATTAGCAACATAAGTATAGTTTCCAGATAAAGAGAATCAATGGTCCCACCAAACTCAGTCAGGCCTCATTTGGAGGCTTATGTTTAAGTAAATTTTAAAGAGATGCATGCAAACCAGGATCAATCCAGAGAAAGGCAACGAAGCTGTAGAAAAATCTGGAAACCATGTCACCTGATAAGTGGTCAAAAGAACTGTTTGTGCTTGGTTAAGAGAGAAAAGATTAGTATAGAAATGAAGTGTCTTTCAACATTTTAAGGACTGTCTGATGAAAGAAGGAATAGCCTTATGGTTTGTTAATCCAGAGGGTAAACTGAGAACTAGATTTCAGTTCAATGAAAAGCAGACATTTTAAAGAATCAGCTCTGTATGACAGTAAAATTAAATACTGTCCCAAATCATGAACTATCCATTCCTGAATATGTTCAAGTAGAATCTGAATGGTCCTGTAGGGGATCCTAATTTTTTTTTTTGAGGGGGGATGCTCAAATAGGAAAGGGGGGTTGAGGGCCTCCACAGTCATTCTTTGCTCTAAGAGACCATAATTATTCTCTACCACAACCGTTTCCTTGTGAACACCACCCATTCCCAGTTCTTCCAGAGTTTGCTCCCACAGTCTCCTCAAGCTTCTCTGGCATCTTAACTTTCTCTTCGTCCAAATGTTCTTTCCAATTTTTATTCTTAAAGAAGGAAACAATTGTCATTTTATCTTTTTGTTTTTGCCAATACTGGACTGTTATTACTGTTTTTATCTGTTCAGCATCTTTGTGTTTGGAAACAACATCCTGACTTCTTTGGGGACCCATCCCTTCCTCACTCTTGAGTCATAATATTAAAGTAATGACCTGGAAGGGTGATCACAGGACCCTTGCCAGGCCTACTAGGGCTTCACACGGTGATGACTTCAGGGATGAACATGTGACCCAAGTTGTTCAATGTGAGTTAGTTCTAAGATTTTTACTGGAACTACTATATTAGGAATTGCTCGGGCCACTTATTTGTTCATTGCAAAGCTGGAGTTGCCAGAAGCCAGCATGTGGAAAAAGTCTGTAAAAGAATGAAGCTAACACAGAAAAATGGGTGTGGAGGGGCGTGGAGAAAGAGAAAGAATATCCTGATGATATTGTTGAGTCTCTGGACTTTCCAGTTACACAGGCCAATAAATTCCTTCTTTGATTTAGATCTCTGTCTCTTGAAGCCAAAGAAGTCTGAACAATATGTTTGTCCTTTCAGTTTCTAGCTTCTCTAATTATTCTCTCTCCCTTCCATGGCTTCTAAGGCCCATCAAAACTTGGCCCCTTCCCACCTCTCCAGCTTCATCTCTCTCCACAATCCTCCTGAGTCTTTTGCTGTGTGTACAGTGATAATGTGAAAAGGGCAGACTGGTTCCAAGGCTCTGCACTGGTCCTTCTGAAATCTGACTCCCTTGCAACATTTTTGCAGGGAACCCTCTTTTCACTCCTAAATGTTCTTGTCTGAGTCCTCCTTTCAAGTTGATCTGTCTGTCTCTATCTGTGACTCCTCCATTTTCTATTCTTTAGATCAGAATTCTAATGCAATATTTAAGACATATTGAGTATGTCCTCCCATAAGGGCTAGATGCTGGTGCTTCAATGAGGAAGACAATAGTCATAGCCCCTACCATCAGGGGAAAACACTGACTGACATAGCTGTATCCGAATCACAATTTGGAGAGAATCCAAGTGGCTATCCTTTTGAACCTTGATTTCACATAACGTAGAAAAGCCATCATCATTCTCTTAACATTTTCCCATTATGATTTCTTTCAAGACATCTTATTTAGAATAGAAAAAAAGATATATGGTGCAAAATTTGAAAGAAAAAAAGGGTAGAATGAAAAGACTCTTTTTTACTTTATTACTCAATTTCTACCCTTCAGTTCCCCTCCCCCAGACAACTATTATTATCAGTTTTATATATATAGATGGTTGTATGTATATAGGTTGTATGTACACATACAACCAAATTTATATCTGTCTTCCCCAGCCCTATCTACCCCTCTTACACAGTGATAGCCTTTGCACCTTGGTTTTTCACTCAAGAATATGTCTTGGAGAAATATTTTATCAGTACCTACAAAGGCACCCCATTCTTTTTGATGCCTGTGTAATACTCAACTGTACAAATACACCATATATATACCTAATTTCCTATTAGTATGCCTTAGGTTGTTGCCAATATTATGTTCCTACAAACACATTTGCAAGGATTATCTGGGTTATATATTATTTCACATATACTGTGAATTATCTGTGGGATAAATTTCTAAAATTGGAATAGCTAGGTCAAAGGATATGTCCATTTTCCATGTTGATATCTATTGTCTAGTTATCTTCCAAAGTGATAACATAAATCCTGTAGATAAGACAAACAATCTTAAGGAAAGTGTATGAGTTGGCCAGGCGTGGTGGCTCACACCTGAATTCCTAGCACTCTAGGAGGCTGAAGTGAGTGGATCACTTGAGCTCAGGAGTTTGAGACCAGCCTGAGCAAGAGCGAAACCCTGTCTCTACTAAAAATAGAAAAAATTAGCTGGGTGTGGTGGCTCTTACCCAGCTACTCAGGAGGCTGAGGCAGGAGGAGGACCACCTGAGCCCAGGAGTTTGAGGTTGCAGTGAGCTCTCACTGGGGTGATGGTGCAAGAATCTGTCTCAAAAAGGAAAAAAGAAGTATGAGCGCCTGTTTTCCAATATTTTATTTAACAAAGTGTATTATTAAACATTTTGTTCTTTGCAAATCTGTTAGGTGAAAATGTTATCTCATATTCATTTGAATTTGCACATTTTATTGTGGGTGAAGTTGAGTATCTTTTGTTTTTAAAACTCACTTGTATTTCCTTTTTTAGAACTATTTGTTCATGTCCTTTGCCCATTTTTCTATTAAGTTGTTGACCTTTATTGATTGGTACAAGCTGTTTATGTTTTATGGAAATTAGCCTCTTTTCTGTCATATGTGTTGCAGTTTTTTTCCCGATTGCTATTTAATCTTTCATTTTGCTTATGGGTTCTTTTTTTGCTTTTCCTTATTTATGTTTGCCAAGAACATGACAATTTCAATTTTCTCTCTTTTTCATCCTCAGTATATTACTAAGTCTTAAAATTTGCTCCTTCTTACTATGATTGGAAATGAAAACGAACAGACCATTCATAAATAAGGAAATACAAGCAGCTAACAAACACATGAAAAGTTCAACCTCACAAATAACAAAAAAATACAAATTAAATTTCATTTTTTGCTCCAAGAAATTCACAAAGATAAGTAGAGCGAAACCAACATTGTTGTAGTCTGTTGGCAGGAGTGCGGATTGGTTCAATAGCAATTTAATTTATTTAAAAATTTAATAAAGATTACATTAAAAAATCTTTATCCAGTAATGGCATGTCTAGGAATCTACCCTGTGAATATAACCATCGGGATGGACAAAGATTAATGCACAGAGATATTCTTCTACACAGTACTGTTTTTAGCAAGAGAAATATTGAAAGCTGTTGCTATGGTTTGAATGTGTCCCCCAAAGTTCATGTTTTGGAAATTTAATCACCAACCCAACAGTGTTGAGAAGTGGGACTCTTAAGAGGTGATTAGGGCATGAGGACTCTGCCCTCGTGAATGAATTAATATCGTTATCTTGGGAGTGGGTTTGTTATAAAAATGAGTTCAGTCCTCTTTTGTACTCTCTCTCTCTGTCTCACGCATATGATGCCTTCCACCATGTAATGACATAGCAAGAAGGCCCTCATCAGATGTGACCCCTTCAACTTTGGACTTCCAGCCCCCAGAATCATGAGTCAAATCGACTTCTATTGTGTATAAACTACCCGGTTTGTGGTATTCTGTGATATCAGCTGAGCACAGACAAAGACAGCTGCTGTCCTACAGTAAATTATAGCACATCCATACCAAAAAAGGTCACACAGCTACAAAAACAAAGTTTAAAGCTATTAATGACATGGGAAAATGCTCACACCATTATATTAATGGCAGGATACAAAATTGCTTATACAGTGAGATCACAGCTATATAAAATATATTAAAAAACATAAAGAAGGCCGGGTGCGGTGGCTCACGCCTGTAATCCTAGCTCTCTGGGAGGCCGAGGCGGGCGAATTGTTTGAGCTCAGGAGTTCGAAACTAGCCTGAGCAAGAGCGAGACCCCATCTCTACTAAAAATAGAAAGAAATTAATCAGACAACTAAAAATATATAGAAAAAATTAGCTGGGCATGGTGGCGTATGCCTGTAGTCCCAGCTACTCGGGAGGCTGAGGCAGGAGGATCGCTTGAGCCCAGGAGTTTGAGGTTGCTGTGAGCTAGGATGATGCCACGGCACTCTAACCCAGGCAACACAGTGAGACTCTGTCTCAAAAAAAAAAACAAACAAACAAACAAAAAAAAAAACCGTAAAGAAATATGTCAAAGCCATAGTTATTTGTGTTTAGAGAGATTATGCATGATTTTTTTACTTCCTTTTACTTTTCTGTGATTTTTCAAATTTTATAATGTGCACATATTTATAGCTTGAAAAAAACTCAAAATCAAAATAACAACACACAAAAAGAATTTAAACATATTTCTAAAATGTACCCTTTTCCCTTATATATTTCTATATAAGCCTTCGTTTGTTACTCACATTGGGATTATTGCAAGAATCTCTTACTCAGTCTAGTTTCTTCCAATATTCTGTTAGATTACTCAAAAACATTGTCTGTCTCTACTTATGACCCCACAATGGCTTCCTATTCCATTAAACATGATGTTTAAATTACTCAGCCTATTACATACGCTTTCCATAATTCGGTCCCACTATATTGAAATTATCCAAGTGTATTTCTACTACTGCCCAACAAACATTGTCCAACCTAGTTGGAGTGGTCTTGTCACTGCGTCCATACCATGCCTTTTCTTTGACTTTGCCCACTCTGTTCACTGTGCTTGTAATCCCCTTCCTCATGCTCCCTTTGTGTCCATATCTTTCTCATCTTCAGGAATTTCCACCTCTCCATGTTGGCCTTCACCTTGCCCTTGGCTAAACTCTCAGAGCATGTTCTTTTAATCATAGCCATAACATAATGCTTCATGATTCTGCCACCATTTCTTGTGTGCTAATTTTGACTCCTTAACTGTCTTGAAAGCTCTGTAAAGGCAAGCAGTGTTAATCATAATTATGATCTTTTCACCTCCTGCTTGGTTTCTGCAGAGTGCTGAGCAGAGGGCAAGGCTTGGTAAACTCTTGATGAGGCTGCTATGATGAGCAGGTTCTTGGGTAATGTCTTTTCTCCTTTCCTCAGTTCTTGCCTGGTAGCCTCTCTTTTGAGTAGTGCTCAGTAGCAGAAGCAAATTGGATAAATCCCTAGAACAGTGGGGTTCTCAACCCTGGCTGCAAATTATGAGCATTTGGAGAGCTTTTAAAAATATGACAGTTTGCCTTCTCCCTTCCCGTGCCCTACCCCGGTGCTTTAGAATTTAATTGGTCTAAGGTGGGACCAGCTCAGTATGTTTTCTAAAACTCCTTAGTTGATTCTACTGGTTTCTTTGAGTCCTACTCTTTACAGGCCCCAGCCCTTTTGGCATGCACTCATTCAGCACTTTCCTGTCTTGTTTTCAGACAGGAAGTCATCCTAGAACTGGCCAGAGACTCCAAAGAGACTGTCTTTAGATAAGTCCTTTGGCATTGGCTATAGCCTTTGTTGTTTTTCAAAGGTGTTTACCTTCAAGTTGACAACTGTCTGCATTGGAGCCTGCTCTGAAGGTTGCCTTTCAGTCTAGGCACCAAGATAAGCCATTGGCTAGACAGACCAGCACTAGGGTTAAAATAACCTCAGATTCCCCCAAGCAAAACACTGTTGTTATACAGTAAAACAATCCAATTGAAGCAGTTTGTTTTATTTGGAAATGCAACACACAAAAATTTGTATAACAGAGTTAGAACACAGTGTCAAAGAAAAGAGATTATATAAGTACAAATAGGAAAACCTCAATCATTATCAACCATTATAAAAATTCTACTCAAGTATTAGTGCATAGCTCCCTTATTTATATAATAATAATAAAACAGCAGCAATAATATTAATACTAATAGTTAACAATTTTTAACATTTAATGTGAACCAAGTACCGATTCTAAATGTTTTATTTGGATTTCCTCATTTAATCTGACAACTCTGTGAGATAAGTACTGTTATTATCCTCATTTTATAAGATGAGGAAATCGAGGCACTGTATTACTAAAGAATTCCCTAACTGATAAATAGCAGAGTCAAGAGTAGAACAAGTTCAGGGCTTATGTTCTTAACTGTGTAGAACTAATTCCTATTTTTTTTTAAAAAAATCCAAGGCTTCCCAAATATCTGAATTCATACTGAATACTTTTTATTGTTTTTATTTCTACAATTTTCAGCGGAAATTATTCCAAAGTACACTATATACATCACTTCTTCCTTATACAAGGAAGCTGAACACAATGTAACCTTTCCTTAAAGACTCAAAGTTAGCATCATAGAGGTTAATTATTTGGGGAGCCTAGATGGAGTCTGATTCGCTAAGGCTTTTTAAAGTTTGTAGAGTTGGGTCATTCTAACCACATCACTGGACAACGACACAGGCCCCCGTCCCCCCAGCCCCTTCTTAAGGTGGGTGCTGCGGGCTCACACTCCCAGCTGCTGCGTCAGCCCTAGACGGCGCTCTGTCCTACGTGGGCCTGACAGATGCTCAGCCACAGCTGATTGGACAAAGCATGACACGTGACCTAAAGCAGCTACACTATAGGCTGGCCGCTTTCCACGGCATGAACAAGTGGGACTAGTTTTGCCAAGAATGGGTGACCTGAGCCAGATTCTTCCTCTGGAGAATTTGTTTTGGGAATTACTGGTTAGCAGTGGGAGCTAAAAGGATATACAGTATAGAGAGAGCCAATGGGATAGAACAAGCAAAACTTACAAGAAACCAGGTAGTATCATAAGCACAGGCTGTGTGGTAGAGAAAAGAGGGCAGGGGTCACACTCAGATGCCTTCTGCAGTCAGGCAGGCAATGCAAATGCAAGAAGAGGGCGTGGCGAAAGTAACAGGGCCTGGTAAGGATTCCCGGACTGCCAAGTTCATGCCACGCCCACAGACTGTGGAATTCTAAACAATGTGAGGGCGCCATGCTGGCCAAACAAAATGAGTCCGCAGGCTGAAATAGGTCATGAGCTGCCAGTTTGCAAATTCCAAAGAAAGGACCAGGAAGCCAGTTAGGGGCAGGCAGAAAAACCGAAAGACGTTGACAAGCACGGAGGGAGGGGAGGCTGAATCACAAAAATAACTCATCACTGAGGTGAACTCCTGACGCTGAAGTCCTGGGGTAACCTTGGATTCTTGATGACGTCCTGGTTCCAGTTTTCATGAGGTTTGGCTCACGAAGCTCCTGTTCTTCCAGAGGCTTGGTGATTTGGCCTTTCCTGAGTTCCCACGAGGCCCTGTGGGGCTGTGATCCCTGTTTTCTTCATTCCTTATAACTCCTTCCCCTAATCTTAGATGTAACTTGAGCCGTTCCTCGGAACCAAAAGAGCCTAACGAAAACACTCTAAATGGCCCCAGATTGCTATTTCCCCCCCCTTTAGAATTATTGTGCTCCTATTTATAGTTTTTCTGTTTCCTCCTTTGCTGCTGGGCTGTGAACTGTCACTTTTTATTGCTGTAGTGTGCTTGCTTCTACTGGCCATTCTCTCTTTTTTCATAAAGCTACTCATAAGCTTGGATACTAGATCTAGAAGCTTGATGGAGTTAAAAAATTAAAAGTAAACAGGCACTGAAAGAAGAGTGAATAGTATGTAAATTGTATCTCAATACAGCTATTATAAAAATTAAGTAATGAAAGATTTTTAGTGTCACGTGAGCTTTATTTAGTGTATAATATTTTGGAAATGCAATTAGACTGTTCGGATGCCTTTCTTGTTTCCTTTTTCACTTTTGGCTTTCGTCCAATCTGTGAATGTCTTACTTTAAGTATCCTTTGGTTCTGAGGAATCAAAACATACTGGAGCCAGCACAAGTAAAGGGGATTTAAGATATCTGCAGAACCCAACTGAAGAAAGTATGTATGATCAGGCAGCTTCTCTCTCTCTTTTTCTCCCTCTTTGCTTGGTTTCCTAATCTTTCTTTGTCCTTGTTTCACATCTGTTCAATTTTCCTTTCTGCAGACTAGCTATTCTGCATCTCTGCAAGTTTTTGAAGTTTCTTTTCCCTCATAACACTCGCTTGGACATGGCTTTGGGCTGCCATGCCGATGATTTTGGCAACAGCTTCTCATGACCTTGCATCTTCAATGCCAACACCATCCACTTCAGCCTCTGTGTCTCTGATAATATGATTGACTCAGTTTGAGCCAAATGTCTGCCCCTGGTCAAATTAGCTGGCCAGAGATCAGGACAGGGCCCTTACTATTTAAAGAATGCCCTTCCAGTCTGCAGGCAGGCAGGCTCTTTGAGGAGATTTGAAAGCAGGAATGAAGTCATTGGCATTTTGACCAGATTGAAATTTTTAAATTTCTGAGCTGGGATAGGTGATGTGTTATTACGTATTTACTTTTCCTCTTCTTCGTCATTCTTCATTCAGCACTTAAAGTCTTGCTAACAACAAGCAAATTGTTTGTTGATGATGTTACCTATCACCATCTGGAGTTAGATTGTCTATTAATAGTTTAGTTGATAGTTGCTATCTTCGTTTTCATTCATGTAAAAATGCAAAAAATATTAAAGGCAATTCTTTCTTTCAATTATTTCCTGTCATTTCTCAGGACTCTATTACTCAATTATCTTTGCAAAACTAGTTCTTGTTAAAACAAAACATAATGCAGATTTTATTTTTAACAACATAACAAAGATTTGTTTTTGGTGTTTCAGTGAAAAATCGCTTTAAACTTTACATTTCATCTGCACACGGATGCTTTCCTGACCAAAAAGGCTTCATGAATGTAGGGGTGATTTGAGAATTTGTCTAAAAGGATTTCATACTACAGAAGTATGAAAGAATTACAAGTCAACCACAGGTAGAAGAGTTCATTAGTTTTTCAAAAGATTCCAGGTGTTAGAGAAAATATATCTTCTAAGCCAAGACAAGAACAGTTCTATTTTTAAAATAATAACAAGCAAATTGACTGTTTCTCTGGTTTTCATTCTAGCATCTGAGTGGTACTATACAGTTTATAAAACATTTTCTCGTGCATGATTGGACTTAATAATCAAAATAATGTTCTGAGGTTGGTAATATCATTTTGTAGCTGGAAAACAGGCTCAAAGAGGTTACCTGACTTGTCCAGGGTCACAGTGTTATGTGCACCAGGTAAAAAGTAAAGTTGTCTTACTCTAAATTTTGTGGAGTTTGTGTGCCACTTGCTCTCCCTTTATTTTATCCTTAATGTTTGGGAGATGGATGTAGGGTATCAGTTAAGTGCTGTATTCTTAGTGTTTCAAAACCTGCAAATTGTCACTACAAACTTTCAGTTTAATCCCGATTTGTTTTTCTAACCCCAAGGGCTGTACACATTATGATATAACAAAATGACTGCCTAATTATTTATGATAAATTAAGAGTTATAAATTGAGGGTTACCACAGCCTAAGACAACGTTTGACCCTGTCCCTCACAGTTGAAATCACACACACTATTTTAATTCAGTGTATCCCTTTCTAACCCTTCCTAAATTTTTCAAGCATGTAACTCTAATTATCAAGCTTAAAATGATTTAAAATGTAAATCCCTAAGGAAACCATTCTTGGAAGGAATAACTTTCATGGCTCTCTAAAGAGAGCAAATTAGTCCCCTAAGTGAGACTGTGATTGTGTGGTTGTGGTGGTTAGGATGTTAGCCTACTCAAAAGAAGAAATAGTTTTTTAAGGAGATAAGTGCATTTGCTTTTATATGTAAATAGATCCTACTGACTACCCAAAGCGTTAGTCAATTATTAAAGTAGGCAACTAGGGCTTCTACTTAGAAACCTCTCCTTAGCAGTTCAAGTTACTATATGTATCCAAAAGTAATACAATGATACATCTTTTAAAAGTCTCTAATTCAGACTTTTCACAAATTTAAATTTTTTTCCTCTACTGTGTCTAAAATGAGCAAGATTTCACTATGTTTATTGTTAGACAAAGGGCAGACATTAGATTGGAATTTAGGTCTTCTACGTGCACTATTCACTACATTTTGTTTGTTACAGTTACATTTGGTGCTTATAACAGGATACTCATGGCTGTGCCAAGCATACTCTTATGGTCTAAAGAGTATGAATAAGAAATAACCCATATGTAATAAAATACTAAGGAACAGAGGGCACTTGCCAACAAATGAGGTACTTTTATGTCTAATTCTCACTTCCTTATGTTGATTATATTCCTGATCCCTTTGCTTAAAGGCAATTAGGATCACTTTTGGAAGAAAAATAATCCAGATGTTTGGCCAACATTTTAGGGGAAAGGAAAGAGAGTATAACTACAATGAAAAAGGTTGAAGGGGAGAGCTGCAGTTCAGCACAGAGAGGAAAAGTCAGAGGTAAACATAAGAGGAATGGCAGCATTAGATCACTGCTAACAGTACAAGTTTCAAGGAGGGTGTTAGGAGGGAACCACAGAAATTGTTCAATAAGGTCCCAGGATTGGAGAATTTTGAATATAAAGAGAGATGAACAGTCCCCTTTTCCTATACAAGTTTGTGAAAATGTGAATTTAAATCAAATGTGTCAAAGTTGAACAATAGAATTATATGTTATAAGGGAGTATTTTATTCCAGAATATAAATATTAATAATCATACATATATATGAAAATTCTTAGGTATAATCTTTGACAATATGATTGTAGCATTTTACTCATATTCTCAATTTTATGTTTTCCATCACAACTGAACAAAAATTAACCAGTTTTATGTCTAAAAAGCATCTAAGGAGGCTGAAGATTCCCTCTTTTCTGACTATCACAGTTGTATTAAGTTTATAACCAGGCTTCTAATTCCCATTATAACACCTATTTTATGTTTTATTCTTTTAATTCAATAAGGGAAAAATGCAATAAACTATGGAAATAATTGTCCAAACACTGCGAGGCAGAGAAAGATGGCAATATATTTGAAACCAGTGTGTTGCCTACCAGGTAGCTCTCCTGACTGACCTCAAATATCCATTTGTTAGCTAAAACCAGAGGATCCAAGTTCAGCACAGGAAGATCGTTCAGGGGCATGTGACTGTGGACTACCATCAAGGAGGTCAAGTACGTGGAAGGTCTAGTGCTGAAATTGTTTTTGTCAAGGAATATTCACAATGTATTTGAATCTATATTAGTAAGAAAAACATGAGATTAGATGGAAGGAAGATACTTTTAAAATCAAGGGAAAAGTTAGTAAAAATGTAGTTATCTTGAAGAGGCAAATATTGTAGTAAGGGTCCAAAGGAGGGTTTTGTGTATTTTGATTACACTTTCCGTCAGCCTGAGGGCCATGCACTCAGGAAAGCCTGGGTGACCCTGGGTAAGTTACTTCACATCAATGGGCTTTGTTTTCCACACCTGACATGACAAATGGGAAAGTTATTCCTAACTAGGAAACAAACATAGTAGATATTTTTAAATGGTAGCAATTTTTTATTACATGGATATTCTAAAGAATAATGCTTCCTGATTTTCATGGATTGTTCTCGCTGCTACCATGGTTGGCAGAAGTCTGCTCTGATTGACATCAGGGGAAAAAATTCACACCACCAGCAGCAGTGATCATGCCATGACTCAGGCCTCCAACAGCTAGTGTAGGGGTAGCATTTTGCGAAGACAGGAATCCTTTGATAATATTTTCAGGACACTTTTCCCTCATCACCTTCTGAAATAGTTCCTGAGTAGTTTCTACTGTCATTGACCATAATTACACTCATCCTCTTTAGCCATGACCATGGCAAAATCTTCTAACTAATCTTTATCTCTCATCTCTTCCCTCTACGTATTACTCTAATCAGATCCTTTTAAAATTTATTTATATTATTCACTTGACTCTTAAGAGCTTGCAAAAACTCCCCATTGCCTACATAATGGCATACGTCCTCCTACCATTTTATTTGGCCCTCTGCAATGAGGTTCCAGCCCACCTCTGCAGCCCTATAGCTTCACACTCTTGCCTCTACAACCCTATCCTTCCACCACATTAAAAATGAGATGTTTCAAGACTCAACTTGTACTTTATAACCTCTGAATCTAAGCTTGTCCTGGTTTTTTGTTTTCTTAATCTAGAATGTCCTTTACCTGGGTGAAATTCCAGTTGTCTTTGAAGATTCAACTCAAACCCTATATTCTCCAATTACTGTGTCCAGCTGAAATTGTTGCTTTCTTCACTTCTTTAAGTCCTATAATATGCTGTATATTATAATTATGAATTTCTGTTTCTTTTCTAGACTGTAAGCTCCTTAAGAGCGGGAATTTTCTCATTTATGTTTATGAATTTTTTCTCCTGGAAACCATTGAAAGATGATTAAAGTCATACCCATGTGAGGTGACTAAGATGTAGGCCTTCCTGAAGGCTAGGAACTGTATCTGGGATTCCTTCTGTGGCTGTGGGGTTTTCGAAATACTAAGGTACTTTTCCAGAAGCATGATATGACAGACTGCTAGTTGCCTACTTAACAGTTCTTTGTCCTTACTGGGAAAGCCATCACCTGTTATAGAAATGATAAATCCAATCCTTACTTTTTTAGCATTCCATGTAGTGTGGTCTGGACATGTGACTTAGTCCTGGCCAATGGAAACTGAGGGAAATCTGGTAGGGAAAGGATTTCTGGGAAGATTTTCCTCCATGTTCAGAGAGAGACACATGAGAATAAACCTGTTGTTCCTTCTTATCTTTGAATATGGCCATGAAAAGATGTGATACTTGCAGTTCCAGTGGCCATTTGTAATTTTGAGGGCAAACAAAGACAATAACAGACACATTGCCTCAGAATCCTGATACTGTTGTGCTACTTATTTAACCATTCCCAGAGCTTCCTAGTTCTAGGCTTCTTGTTTTGGAAGAAAAACAAAATGGAGAAAAACCAAAACCAAAACAAACCTCTATTTGGGTAGACCAAATTTTTAAACTTGTAAACCAAATGCATCCTAACTGATATATAGAATATGTAATTTGATCCCATGAGTAAAAAGCACAGAATAATCATTGGATTTGGAGTTTGCTCTTCAACCTCCCTCAGCCATCCAGTTCCCACCACTTTTTCTTGTCTCATCCTATCAGTCCCTCTTGGACTCATTTCCTTTTCTGTCTAACCAGAACTATAACTTCTCATCAATCTCTCAGCGAATTCACTCCCTTGTACCCTGCCAAGTCCTTTGTGTTGGCCTTCATCACTCCTACACTGTTGATGCTCACCAATACAACTAAGGGAAATTGTCTAACTATGCAATTAGAGCAATCGCAATTTCAAGGGTTCCAGACTCACCCGGGCCCTTAACATCATTTATCTCCCCTTTTCTTTGTTACTGGTTACCTCTCCTCCCTGGTCTCCATAGTATCTATCAGATCTTAGTTACTTCTCCAGCTTGTTTCCCAGTCTTATCTCCCTTCTTTTATTAGATAACCTCATCTCCCTCTTCCAGAGAATGTGGAGGCCAAGAGGTGTGACGCCATTTAACTTCCCACCGCTCTATTTACACATTTTGCTTTAATTTCTTTCCTTTTTGTTTTAGGGGGGAAGGAATTCATTTGTATCATCGTGAATTCCTGTTCCAATCTCCTTTTGACTCTTTCGCAATCTTGTTATATTACATATCTTTAATCGCTCTTTCTCTCTAATGATAAATATGTTCAAATTTCCTGTCCTCTCCATATACAAAACCTTACTCAAACTGGATCATAGACCTAAATGTAAAACCTAAAACTATAATAAATCTTTTAGAAGAAAACATAGGACCTTGAATTAGGCAAAGATTTCTGAGATAGGATACAAAAGTATGAACCATAAAAGAAAAAATTGACAAATTTGACTTCATCAAAAATTTAAGCTTCTGCTCTTCAAAAGACATTGTTAAGAAAATGGAAAGACAAGCCAAAGACTTGGAGAAAATGTTTGAAAAACACATATCTGATAAAGGATTCGAACCCAGCATATGTAAAGACTTTCACAACTCAATAATAAGAAAATAAACAACACAATATTTAAAATGAGCAAGAGATTTGAACAGATACTTCATCAATGAAGTGGTACCAATGATAAGAGATGAAGATACATGCCCACACCAAGACCTGTGTGCAAATGTTCACAGCATTTCATTTATCATTGCCCCAAACTGGAAGCAACCCAAATGTTCATCAACTGAGAAATAGATAAACAAATTTTGATAGAGCCATACAATGGAATATCATTCACCAATCAAAAGGAATAAGCTACTACATGCAACAACATGGATGAATCTCAGAAGGATTATGCTAAATGAAATTAACTAGACACAAAAGGCCCTGGTCTGACTGTCAAACAAATAGCCTCCTGTCTGAATGTCATTCACATGACATTCTGAAAAAGTCAAAGCTATGGGGACAGAAATCAGATCAGTGGATGCCAGGGACTAGGGGTAGATGCAGTTTTTACCCATTTCTCTGCCTTATGCTACTTTCTTCCTAGGAGGGAGACGAGCACCTGCTTTTCACTCTGACCCCACCCCTGCACTTTTAAGGAGACTTCTTGCAAATCCCACAGAACGCTTCCATTAGAATTTAGTCACAAAACCACAACTCGACTGGGAGTTATTCGCCCTTATTTCAGGTAACAAAGTGTCTAGTTAAAAATAGAGCCTCTGGTGGGTGTTATAGTAGATTTGGAAAATTGCAACTTTGCCATCATGGTAAGATTGATGTGGACAAGAGTCGTCACAGAATGCCAAATCTAGGGAGGAAAGTGTTGAAGAGTAGAATATTTATATGGTCTTAAAGTATTTCCCCACAGATTGCTTATCGGTAACAAGGGAGAAAATAGTTGCGATACAATGGAGAAACCAGACAACATTTTTATTTATTTATTTATTATTCCAGACAACATTTTGACTGGATAATCAGAATTAATGGAACCAATGAGGAGCAGGCAGACATCATGTGGCCTCCAGATGTGACCCTGATAAGGACATAACAGTGCTTGTGTGGTATTCCCACTGGAAATGCCTAAATCTAATCACGAGAAAACACCAAATAAACCAAAATGAAGGAACAGTCTATAAAATAACTGACCTGTACTTTTCAAAAATGTCAGTGTCATGAAAGATAGTGAAAAAGATGATGAACTGTTCCAGATTAAAGGAGACTAAAGAGACACAACAAACAAATGCAATATGTGACCCTGGACTGGAGGAAAATGAAATGCCATGAAGGACACTGTTGAGACATTTGACTAAATTGATAAAGAAATTCCAGAGGGAGAATGAACAGGACCTGAGGACTAAGTGTTGAATCTGTTTTCTTCTCTCTATTCCCAGGGCCTCTATCTTAGTTTAGACTCACAGCATTTCTCCCTTCAGCTTATTTCTAGAACTTTCCAAGTGATAGGGCAAAGTCCATTGTCTTTCTCTTCCATCTATCCTCTATATTGTCACCAGTGATGTTTTGAAGCACAGGTCTGACCATGCTCTACTCCTAATTATTAATAGAAAACTTCAGTGGCTTACTATTGCCTGTGCCCAGTCTGGCAAACCAAACCCTCTCCATGTGGATCTAGAGCTCCTTTGTCCATTTCCGCCCTGCACTCACCTCCCAAACTGCTCAGTTATCGACTGTTCCCTCCACCCTCAGTGGTCGTGACGTAATGCCCAGTGTGACAGAACATGGATAAGGATGGAATGGAATAAGCCAGCGAGACAGGTAGTTATTTTAAAGCCTTATACCTAGTTTGACATACAGGCTGGACTATCAAGTGAAATGATTGCATTAAATTTTTTAAAAGAACTTACTTTTTAGAGAAATAAATATCTACCGTTTGTTGCAACTTAAAGGAAAGGGCAAATGAAGATGTGTTTGTTGGCTGACTTCCATCCTAAAATGTCCTGTGAAGCTATTAGATGCAGCCAGCTAAGGATCTCATTATCTGAGTCAGGGTTATTCTATCAACAGCCCTTTTCCCCTGTCACAGCTGGTGCTGAGAGCCATATGTCATAAGACTCCCTCTACCCTCAAAGTTTAGAACCCTTACTGAATGGAAAATAAATCACTGTTGTTGAATCAAGTGACCCATGGGGTTCCTGGGAGAATTTGCCTTTATATTTTAGTTAATGTGGTGAAAACTCATGATTTTTCTTACCCATGTGGCTTTTCTCCCATTTCCCATCTGTTTACTCCCCATAATTTTGCCAAAATGTGATTCCATCATTCTGTTCAATGAACAAAAAATGCTTCCTTACTTGTTCTCAGGAATAAGAAAGCCTCACAGGAATTGCATTTAGTGATGAATTGATATAATTCACTTACTCTAGACTTACCAAGTAAAATTACCAGAAAACAAATACTAGTGTAGAATTCAGGATAGATCCAGCTATTATATATTAATATCTATTCCATGAACTAGATTGTAAAGTAGGGAGCTGAACTCTAGACTTTTCCATGACCTTTATATCCTCCTCAATGTCTGTAACCCATTTCTCTCCTTTCTCAAAACTTGCTTTGTGGAAAGTGGAGAAGAGATATAACCACTTAACTTTTATCAACATGCAAATGACTGATAAGACTTTATGTGTCTCTCTTTCCATGATATTTCAGTTTTAACTTAGTGCAAAACCCCTTTGCATATGTGTGAGGATGAAGAGCTGGTAGGAGGATTCCAGCCAGTGAGTAGAGGCTAGGAGGCTGCGTTGGGAGTGGCCCCGAAAGACCACTTCTGTCTGGGATAAAATACAATTGCTTTGCCTTTTTAAATGTGGAGGCTACAGGTCAGGTAGAAAATGTTAACTAAAAACTAGGCCATAGGTCCCAAAGCCCCCCAAAATAAGAAAATGTTTCAAATGGCAGCTGAGAATAAGCATCTTTGTGATTTATTATAGTACAGAAGGAGACTCGTCCTGTTGGTGTTCTAGTTTGCAGTCTTATGATTGCTCTGATTTAGTCGGTTCTTGAAGTGGGGGCAAGTCTATTCACAGGCTTTTCTTCTTCCTGATTGTTCATATTCTCTTCCTATGAGCCCCCTTTTTTGCTGGGTGATCAATTATGTCTCAGTGCTGTTGTTGGTCTTTAGCAGTTGCGCCTGCAATTTTAAATAAAAAGCTAGCACAGGGGTGTTGACTGTGATGGACCAATAATCTAAGATTACACATTATAGAGAGAGAGCCATCTTCAGTTAATTCAACAGAGTAAGTCTGCTGGAGAGAACTGCTGTGAACAGATGAATCTGAGCGTGATGACATTTTTTGCCCAAGATTTTGTTATGTGAGTTTAGGCAAAGTACAGCTGAAATGAGAGATTCTAAAAGGGGAGAGGGTAAATGTAGCAGGGCTGAATTTGTTCCTTGAGCTTGGGAAGATCCTCTACGGGAAGAGAGAAAGCAGCTGGAAGGAGAGAAGGGAGCAGTCTTGGAGTTGATTTGTGGGGGCCAAGCTTCTCCCTTTAAGGGGAGTGAAATGAGGTGTACAGGACCAAATAACATGGCTGTGACAAGCCTCACCCCACTTCAGGGAAGGTTGTAAGATTTGGCTTGGACTTCCCATGAAGAATGGTGTGCCATTCTGAGGTCAGTGAGGGTTGTCAGGGGTGAGAGAGGTACAGTGGTAAGAATATATCATCTGTTGGACATTACACTATTTAGTAATAAAAAGAGGCTGAAAGTCATATGATTTATGCTTTAAGGTTATAAAAGAGAAGTAAATGTTAAAATATGAATAGAATCAAAAGACAGATTCAAAATGACCATTTCAAAACATCAGGTACTTTTGGGGGGGCACCCTAGGTTCTAGCCCTTGACTGGAACTATAGGCATAGACCTTCTCACTAGGGCATAAGGCAGGGGATTGATGGCAATGGTGACAACTGAAAGGTGTTCCAGCAGTGCAACAGAGAAAATGAGCAGCTTGTGCATGGCAAAAAAGCAAGAAAGGCTTCACTGGGGTTGGTGTGTTCACTAGGAATGGGTATTGGGGTAGACAGGGTAGGATAGTCAGTAGGCATCAATTGTCAAGGAAGGTACCAGATCTCTAGACACTTAGATGAAAAGTAGACTCCATCTTCAAGACCTGGCCATCTGGAGCCTCATTTTGAGGAGGGGCCAATTTGTACTGGGCAGAAGTTTGCAAAGTTGGAAAAACCATGCCATTAATATTTTTTGTAGGAAACCATATCGTCCCCAGTGAGTTGATCTGAGAAACACCTACATATAAGTATATATAATCTTCTACTATATCTTTTTACTACCAAATGAGAATAATAAACTCAAACATTCCTCTTAAGACAATGTATAAAACATGCTTAGCAGAAATTTGTTGCTTAGAAAAATTTTCCATAAAGTTAAACGCTATTGTGTAATTAAACAACAAATCAAAACTTGCACTCTCCTCTTTGTCAATAAGGAGAGCCCATGAGGGATGCAAGATAGGTGCACAACTATTATCATTGTTCTCCATGAAGTAATTAGGACTTGCACAAGGTATTGCAAAAGAGAACTGCCAGAATTGGGTAACTGTTATACATATGGGAGACAAGGGAGAGAGGAAGGAGAAAGAAGAGCCAGTTAGGGGAGAAATAAGTTTCATGCTAGACGTGACAAGGTCAAGCTGATGGTAGACCGTGTGTGTGGCAGCATCCAGCAGGCCTGGGGACAGATTGGGACTGAAGCTACAAACAAGTATCATCTGCTTAGAAATTGGTCCCTGAAGACAGGAGGCTTGGTGAGACCACGGTGGTGGAGGTCAGAATAGCACAGTTAGGGAGAGAACACCATGATTAGAAAGTGGAAGAAGGAAAAGTGTATAGGCAAAGAGTATTAGGAGGTTGGTCTGGGGTGGGAGAAAAAGCACACTATTGTTATACCATGGAAATGGAGAAAGAAAAATGATCGATAGCATCATGTGACCAATAGATTGGCAAGGAAAAAAGTCCTTGGACTTGGCAAATTGAGTTTGTAGATGACCTTTCGGGATATGGCTTCATTAGATTTCTGAGAACAGAAGCCAGATTGCAGGGGGTTGAGGTATGACTGATTGCAGAGAACATCGGGGATGATTTTCTTTTGTGAAGTTTGATCTAAAATTCTAATGCCAAAAGGCAAAGATTAAAGGTCTGAGTCATCAGCGTGGAATTAGGTTTAGGAAGGCTCTGTTGGGCTTTTTGAAAGGCAATAAGTGAATCAGAGAAGGGGAGGAAAGTCTCCTCAATATTTTTTGCAAGCCTTTGTAGCTTTCAAACCACTTTCTTATACTGTCTTTTTTCATCCTCACAAGAAACTTCTAAAGGCAGGTCCCAGCATTTCCGTCTTATAAAAGAGGACATTAAACCTCCAAGAAATTGTGGCTTGTCACAGCTGATTTGTAGCAGCATTGGAACTCAAATCCTGTCTCCTTGTCTGCTGTATTCTGAGATTTCATTTCACCTTAGCTAATGAACAGTCTCTTAGGCAATGTCTTAGGATTTGGGGCCTGAGAGTTTTTGCTTTTGAGTTGAATGAGATATATGGTTACTTCTTAGAGATAAATATTTCATGTCTGTTTTGGTGAGGAGGATGGGGGAGGGAGGAGGATGAGTCAAAAGTCAACTGTATTTGTGTGTCTCAGAAATGTGAGACAAAGTACATTCACTTTCTCTTACCATGGATGGCAGCTAGAATAGTTGTTCTTGGCAGCTTTAGTCTCTCAGTAGATTGACAGGAATTTTACTAAGTACTAATTGTATGCCTGAGTTCTGAGTGCCTAAGGGCACAAAGATCAGGCAAGTCCCCATCTAGTTAATAGGACAGAGAATGAAGCAGAAAGTTATCATATATATAATAAATATATACAATCACTATCATAATTGAAAAATTGCTTGGAGGAAATAGTCATTTGAAAATTGTTTTGGCAGTGTTTGGCACATATTTTTGTTGAAATGAGTGCATGTTAGTTGGATAAAATGATCAAATGAATGAATGGAAGACAGTTAATAGAAATATCTTGGAATTGAGTGGATCCAGTGGAGAATTAAAGAGGAAAAAGCCTACAATATGTATGTTGGGGGTGGTGATGGGGAGGGAGGTGGGGTTCAGTAGAAAGAGAAAGGTGTCTCCAGGAAAATGGGCAGTGTCTCTGAGACTCAGAGGTGGTAGGGTGTAGAATAGATATAGGAAGGCATCAGAAAGGCAACGCGGTAGAAATGAGGCCTATGGCTGAGACAAAGGAGACTTGGAAGACAGATGAAAGGAGATCAGTGACTAGTTAGTTGCCACCTTTTCTTGTTCTCTGCATTTTTGAAAGAAGCTCACAGACACACCCCTCATTCAGACTAAGATTGTGATGACTGTTGTTTGCAATTGGAGTTTTAATTCAGATACCTCCAAGCCAATTAGCCTACCTCCCCTGATGCAGTTTTTACCCATTTCTCTGCCTTATTATCTTTGCCACAGGGAGAGAGAGAGATGTTAATATGTCCTTGTGTATAGGAAAGTTTTAGAGTGAACATTACCATCATTTTCTGAAAAGATGGTACTTTATGCAGCCAATAAGGCACAAAGGGTTTTTGAATATCAGTCAAGCAGGACCCTATAATTTAATTTTAAAAGAAAGGAGCAAAGAAATGCCATGTTTATTATAAAGAGTAAATTGTTACCACCTTATCCTTTTGTATCCTGTTTTACAGATATTTGTTGCCTTTTATTTTGTGAACACAAAAAAATGCTTTTGAAATCCTCCTCACCCTCTCATACATACTTCAATTTTCCCCACCAGATTAGCTTAATGGAATTATTAACAAAAGAAAAAGGTAATTTTTTAATGACATAGGAATTTTAACGGCAATTACAAATAAAGTGGATATTGAAGATATTTACATTTCATCTTGATGTCAAATCACTTTGTTTATCCTGCGCAAGGAAATGTTTATGGGACGTATAGTATCTGGTCTTTTCTGATTGCATTGTTTTTCTTATTGATAAAATTTTTAAAGGTCATACAACAGACTAACAAATGTCTATTGGACTTGGGTAGGAAAGGTTTTTCATTTATGAAGACTTGCTCTGTTTTATAATCTTTCATATTTTGACAGGCTTTAACTGTAGGCTGACTCTTCTTGGTCATATTGTTTAGTTCTGCCAAAATAGACAGCTATTTAGAGTGAAATGTCAAGTTCCTTTTGCACCATAGTTCTTTGCTTAAAATACCTAGTAGTATTTTAATAGGATTTCCAGATAGTTATGTTTTAGTAATGGACTCCATATATTCAAAGAAACCATATGGTATAGTGTAGTGGTTAAGGGAATGAATAGCAAGTAGTTAAGAGATAGGATCTCTGGAGTTAGATGGCCTGAGTACAGACCCCAATTCTGCCATTTACTATTATATGATCATGGGCAAGTCACAGTTTCTTTATATATGGGGATAAGAGTATTTACCTTATAGAGTTATCATAAGGATCAAATAAGTTAATACATATAAAATACTTAGGAAAAGTGTGGGCCTTAATAAGCACTCAGTATATGTAGGGTCTACATTGTGGACTATTACTGAAGGGCTTGGTTTCACTTAGTGACCTTTTAGTAGATCCATAATATGTGATTCTCTGAACTCTTTTTGTATCTTTATTGAGATATAATTCATAAACCATAAAATTCACCATTTTAAAGTGTATAATTCAGTGGGTTTTAGTGTATTCAGAGTTCTGCAACCATCATTACTATCTAATTTTAAAACATTTTCATTGCCCACAAAAGAAATTTGAAATCCTGGACCCATTAGGAATGGCTGCACAATTTTATATTCCCACCAGCAATGAATGAGGGTTCCAGTTTCTCCACATGCTGATGAACACTTATTATTATCAGTCTTTCTTATTTTAGCCATCCTAGAAGCTGTGAAATGATATCTTGTTGGGGTTTTGACAAGAATTTCTCTAATGACTAATGATTTTGAGTATTTTTTCGTGTGTTTATTGGCTGTTTGTATATCTTCTTTGGAGAAAGTCTGTTAAATCCTCTGTACATTTTAACATTGGGTCTAGGGAGGGGCAAAAACTTACCTAACAGGTACAATGAACACTATTTGGATCATGGGCACACTTATAGCTATGACTCAAGCATTACAAAACTGATGCATGTAACCAAAAACATTTGTACCCCCTTAATATTTT
>NW_012144966.1:3482890-3511530 GCF_000956105.1 Propithecus coquereli | reverse complement strand
TGGTTTATAAAAATAATGAATGGCTTTTAAATGCATAAAAAAAGTTTAACTCCACTTACAATTAAGTAAATGCAAATTTGAACAGCACTATTAACCAATTAGATTGGCAAATATCAAAAAGTATGTTGCTATTTAATATTCCAAAAAATTCATGCACATAATTAGCCATTTATTTATGGATGATTCTCTTTTTTCTTACTATGTTATTATAAATAATGCTGCAATAAATATTATAGTACATATATTCTCATGTGTTTATATAAAATACATTTCCTGCAGTGTAATTGTACAGTTGCAAGATGTGCACCTAAAATATTTTTAGAGATGTGCCAAGTTGCTTTCCAAAAAGATTGTACCAATTTATACTCCCATTAACAGTGTATGAGGGTACACCTTTCCCCGTACAGTCCAGGTTTTCAGTGGGGTCATGGATGAACTAATTTATTTTTCTCATTTCATGGTGTCTCTGCAGGAAACTCTATCCACATTATCTTTACAAATTTGGACAGCTTTAAGCATGAGCTTTGCATTCAGGGAAGGATGGAGTAATCTCAGCAGTATTGCAAAGAAGCTTCCCATGTCAGCTAAGAAAATGATAACGCTTTGCTAATTTTAATATGATTTATAAAAATTTCTGCCCTCTGGTTTTTTGAGTATTTTATATTTCAAAATGTAATGTCTGGTCCCTATGGGATGCTATGGTTATGCTGTACATGATTGGTGAGGTTGATGGAAGGATATAATAGAAATTAAGCAGTGTGAACATTTTCCTGAGTTATTAAAAAATAACTAGTTTGAAAAATGTTAAACTGCTTTTTTTTAAAAAAAAAAAATTAAACTTCTTGTCTCTCAAGAGTTAGTTTACAGAGAGACTTACTTTTCTGTGTTTGTGTAAACTGTGTCCCCTGAACATTTTGAATATTTAAATTATAGACATTTACCTGATACATTTGGAGTATTTAATAGCATTGATAATCAGTGTTTCAAATGCCAATTGTACTTTTTATGGTTCAAGAGAAAATAGTGATGCTGGCTTTTTTTTTTTTTTTTTAATGTTTTTAGTGATGGGTTCTTGCTATGTTGCCCAGGCTGGACTCCAACCTCTGGGCTCAAGTGATCCTCCCACCTCAGCCTCCTGAATAGCTGGTATTATAGGTACATGATACTGTGCCTAGAGTCTAAATTATTAATTTGTGTGGTAGGTAGAATAATGCCTCCCCCAAATATGTCCATGGCCTAAGTCCTGGAACTAGTAAACATGGTACATACATGGTAAAGGAGAATTAATATTGAAGATGGAATTAAGGGTGCTAATCAGCTAACTTCAAAATAGGGAGACTATCCTGGATTATCCATGTGGGCCCAATGAAATGACAAGGGCCCTTAAAAGTGGAAGAAGAAGGCAGAAGAGAAGTCAGAGTCAGAGAAAGAGATACGACAACAGAAGTGAGGTCAGAGTGACATAATGTGAGAAGCATTCCACCTACTGTTGCTGGTTTTGAAAATGGGGAAGGGACCAGGAGCCAAGGAATGTGGGCAGCCTGTGGGGGCTGGAAAAGGCAAGGAAATGGATCCCTTCCTTGAGTCTTCAGAAGAGAATGCAACCCTGCCATACCTTGATTTTAGCCCAGGGAGACCCATTTTGAACCTCCAGAACTGTAAGATCATACATTTGTATTATTTAAGCAGCTAAATTTGTGGTAATTTGTTATAGCAGCAAATAGAAAACTAATATAATTTGTAAATGCTCAAACTATGGTATGAGCAGTCCAATTTTCCTGTTGGGTACCACTGTAGCCATTTGAATGTGAACATCTTACAAAGATTATGAATCTATGTTCTGTCCCAGGACCACAGCTGGCAATCCTTTTGATATTTATTTCTTCACTTGTCCGAATCTAGTCAATGAAGAGATTTCCCCAATGTTTAATGTTGTTTTAAACATTGGTAAGTCTGTAGAAGCTGCACATAGACACCAAATGCTAAATTCTTTTTAATTTATTTGCCAGGTGACACTTGGTTCATGATGATCACATTCTCCAGGCTGTTTTTTGGTCTCTTGTTAACACGGAGGCAAAGAATGTCATATAATGTGTTGGTGAAAGAGACTTCCCTTTGTCCTTTTTCTAGGCAAAGCTCCTTCCTCTACTCTTATCATGTAGCGCTGTTGGGTACCTGGTCTCCTTGCGGCTATTGGTCTTGGTGCTGCTGTTTGGCTCAGGGGTAGGCAAAATTCCAGCTCTTCCCTGGTACTTCTGAACCTGGGGTATGACAGCAAGTATTTCAGTCTCTCTCTGGCGGTGGAGCAGTGCAACACCAGATGTAGAAGCAGCTAGCTGGTGGCTATGCTGACAGAATAAAACTGAAAAGTCAAGAGAGAAAACTCACAGTTTGTGTTCTTGGCTGCAGTTATACTTGAGGCACAGCTGCATTGCAATCTTCCCAAAGTTTGGGAAGCAAATAAGTTCTTCTTTTTTTTTCAACTTAATCTACTTTGAGTTGGTTCTGTTTCGTTCACTTCGTTCACCTGTAAGGAAAAGAATCCTGATTAACACATTTGGTAAAGGAGTGATAGGGGTCTATAAAATTCCAGTTCGATTGCTCTTGCCTCCAACCATGGGTTAGTAGTTTCCCTACGTGCTAAAAATGACACCAAATAATTGATAAGTCACTGTTACACATTCATTGACATTTTACAAAATACTTCCACGAGTCAATTTCATTCTGATGAAATATATGCAGTGATTCTCAAAAAGTGTTTTATAGAACTATATTTATTCAAAATAATCTATGAAAAAATAAGGGTTATAAAGATTAAAAATGGGAAATGATGAATGCTTTCTCTTGGGGAGTCATAATAGAGATGAACATATTCAAGGCTCTGAGAAGTCGTGCATTGAATAAAACAGATGGTTTATAAAAATAATGAATGGCTTTTAAATGCATAAAAAAAGTTTAACTCCACTTACAATTAAGTAAATGCAAATTTGAACAGCACTATTAACTAATTAGATTGGCAAATATCAAAAAGTATGTTGCTACACTGAGGATATGAGGAAAAAGAAATTTGCATGCATTGTTGAAGACAGTGTAAATTGCTATATTGTCTTTGGAGGATAACTGACAATATTTATAAAATATAAAAATACATACACAGGGCTGGGCATGGTGGCTCACGCCTATAATCCTAGCATTCTGGAAGGCCAAGGAGGGAAGATTGCTTGAGCTCAGGAGTTTGAGATCAGCCTGAGCAAGAGTGAGACCCTGTCTCTACTAAAAATACAAAAATTAGCTGGGTGTTGAGGCACATGCCAGCCACTCAGGAGGCTGAGGCAGGGGAATCTCTCGATCCCAGGAATTTGAGGTTGCAGCGAGCTATGATGATGCCACTGCACTCTACCCAGGATGACAGGGCTACACTCTGTCTCTGAAAAAAAAAAAAAAAAAGAAAATGCACACACAGTTTGACCTCCCCTCCCATTCCACTTCCAGAATGTTATCTTATTGACATGCTTCTGCATTTGCACGAGGGTATTCACTTCAGCTTTTTTTTTTTCTGGTAAAAGACTTGAAATGACTATCAATATTACACTGGTTATATAATTATGATTCATCTATATAATGGAGTAGTACGTGGCCATTAAAAAAAAATGACTAGATCATCAAGATTAGGGTTTCTCAATCAGCAGCACCATTGCCATCTGGGGCCTGATAACTCTTTGCTGTGGGAGGCTGTCCTGTGCACTGTAGGACTCCACCCACTAGTTGCCAGTAGCACCCGTGCCACGACCCTTCCAGTTGTGACGATAAAAAATGTCTCTAATCACTCTTGGTTGAGAACCAGTGATCGAAACGAACTGATACCTTCCCAAGATATATTACTATTAAATGAACAAAGAAAGATACAAAAGTGTGTATAGTATGCTACCACTTGGTAAGATATTTACCTATATTGATCTATATCTTGATTAACCAAAATGCTTATATGAGGGGTCTTCAAAAAGTTTATGCAAAATGTATATTTTGAAAAAACTATGCATGGATTTCAATTTTTTTTTTTTTACCAAAATAAGCTTTTAGTAACTTGTTATAACACATCTGAACGGGATCCAGTTTGAGGCACTAGGAAGGATAAAGCATCAGTTTGAAAAGAGCCCCTATTAAAGCAACAAGAATTCTGCTAACATTGAAGCAAGAGCGAACATCAAATTTATGGTAAAGCTTGGGTGAAGAAATGGTGAAATCATTGATGTTATACAAAAGGTTTACGGGGACAGTGCCTCCAAAGAAACCAGCAGCTTACAAATGCATAACTCGTTTTAAGAAGAGATAAGACGATGTTGAAAAATGAAGCCTGCGGTGTCAGACCATCCACATTAATGTGTGAAGGAAAAATTTATTTTTTTAGTTTCATAATTGAAGGGGGCTGACAACTAATAGCAGAATCAAAAGCCAACATCACAGATATCTCAACTGGTTCAGTTTACACAATTCTTACTGAAAAAGTAAAATCAAACAAGCTTTCCACTTGATGGGTGCAAAACCGTTGTGTCCAGATCAGCTGTAGATCAGAGCAGAGCTTTCAAGGGAAATTTTAAATAAGTAGGGTCAAGATTCTGAAGCATTTCTTTAAAGATTGTAACAGGAGATAAAACACAGCTTTATCAGTATGATCCTGAAGACAAAGCACAATCAAAGCAATGGCTACCAAGAGGTGTAAATTGTCTAGTCAACACAGAAAAGGACCGGTCAAAACCAAAGGTCATGGCAACAGTTTTTGGGGAATGTTCAAGGCATTTTGCTTGTTGACTTTCTGGAGGGCCAAAGAGCAATAACATCTGCTTATTATGAGAGTTTTTGAGAAAGTCAGCCAAAGCTTTAGTGGAAGGATGCCTGGGAATGCTTCACCAGAGAGTCCTTCCCCACCATGACAATGTTTCTGCTCATCTCATCAAACAAGGGAAATTTTGTGAGAGTTTTGATGGGAAATCATTAGGCATTCACCTTACTGTCCAGATTTGGCTCTTTCTGACTTCTTTTTATTCCCTAATCTTAAAAAATCTTTAAAGGACACCCATTTTTCTTCAGTTAATAATGTAAAAAAGACTACGTTGATATGGTAAAATTCCCAAGACCCCCAGTTCTTTAGGGATGGACTAAATGGCTGGTATCATCGCTTATAGAAGTATCCTGATCTTGGTGGAGCTTATGTTGAGAAATAAAGTTTATGTTTTTAATTTTTTAATTCCATTTTTTCACAAAATGGTACTTTCTTATTATAATAAGCATTTATGGAGATATATTAGTCCTATGTCAGAGGTCCTCTCATATATGTGTACCATGGCTCTGGAAGGATAGACAGAAACTACTAACAATTTTTGATTGTCTGAAGAACTGGAGGATAGAAGCTGAAGTGAGAAGAAGTCTTACTTTTCATGTTATGCTCTTCTCTAGGCTTTGAATTTTATCAAATATGTGTGTTATTTAGAAAAAAGCCTAGAAACTGATTTAACTTTGTTTAACCTGACAGCTCCTAAATTATAGAATTCCACAATCTTTTTTCTGAATAATATCCAGAATGTGCTTTGGGAAACATATCCTTGGTTCACTTTCATTGTATCATTTTTGAGGATCCAATAGTTTTCTTGTTTGATTGTAGAAATATACTGGTTTTAGAAAGCTTTGATCTGAGGATTACAGGGTAACACATCGTACAAGCCCAACTTAAGCAGAACCACCATAACTGAGTTTAATTATGACAAAAGTTAAAAGTTTATTGCTCTTGCTTTTCTTTTGAAAAACTCTGCTAATGCAAATAATGTTGGTCTTTCTGTATAGCATTCACTTTTAGCTGGCCTGAATTCTTTTTCTTCCTCTGTTTTCTCTAAACTTGGCTTTCAGTTGTTTTGTGTTGATATCCCAGTATTTGCTTGTCTCCTTATTAAACTCTTTGCTATTTAAGATTGGTGATGGTACTTTCTTATTATAATAAGCATTTATGAAGACATATTAGTCCTATGTCAGTACTAGTACTTTGTTAGTATGTGCCTCGTACTGTTAAAGGCACACTTTGCAAACATTTTCTTTATAAAGAATACTGACAACAACCTTGCAAAGGAGACAAGATTATTCCCATTTCATTGATGAGAAAGCTGAGTTTCCAAAAGCGACTTGCCTGAGGTTACTCAGCTTTGAAGCGTTGGATCTAGGATTCAAACCCACATCTGTCACTCTCCAAAAAGCTTGTGCTCTTTCTGCTAAATTCTGATTCCTTATTCTATATTGCTGTCTCAGATCTCTGTTTCCTCAACAATTATTTTTCTGTTGCTTTAAATGTATCCCAAGCAAGATTTTTCCATTTCTCCAAGGATTGTGCTAAAAGCAGTCAGAGGATAATAGAAATGTTACTAATGTATCCCATAACAAAGCTGTGTTGTCAAGATTCAAGTTTTATCCCTTATCATCTATTATATTTTGAAACAAATTTGCAGGAAAATCCTGCCTGGTCTGAGCTTGTTATTATTTTAATCTCAGTTGGAGAGATACAACTGCTCGAACTGATTAAATTAAAATTCAATTTAGATTTGAGAAAGTTCCCTGTCTAAAGGAATAAAATGTACAATTTCTCACACGTGAGTTCTAAATATTCTAGCTGTCCAAGATGCATTTGGGTGTCTGCAGTTATTTGCAAGCTGAATTGCCTTCGGTCCTCAGGTTAAGGAGGATTTATTCATGTCTGCATTAACTAATCTCAACCAAATATTCATTGTCCACCCCTGAATTTGTGTAACTTTTCAAAAGGCTGAGATACAATTGCCTTTTGTTTAGCAACAGAAGACTTCAGCTGAGCCTAATGTTACTAGTTTCCTCATTCAGTTACATTTAACCAGATACACAGTTCATTAGGCTCTGGGTTAAGGCCGTGGGCATCAAATCAGAATTTTTCAGCAATTAGCTTGGCAGGATTTCTTGCTTTTCTGATCCCTGAAGCAACCAGTTAAAAATCAGTAATGATTAATTAGATTGTTTTCATTGTGTTTCTTTAACTTCACTGTATCATGCCCTTCCTTTAGCATTTTCAGTTATTGTTTTTAGATTGCATAAATTAGTGGTTTCCAAAGTATCTTCAGGGGAAGCTAGTACCAAGAGGTGTTCTGCAATGAAAGTTTTATAATCAGATAAGCTTGGGAAATACTGCATTCTGCAGTTCCTTTTTGGGTAGTTGCAATGTATTTAATGCAAAAGCAGAATAAAGCCTTTGAGAGGTCCAGTAGTAAAGAAGTGTGTTTAATTTGTTTTAACCTAGTTTTAATAAAATGTTTTAAACTAAAGACCATCCTCCTTTTTTTTTCTTCTTTCTTTTTCTTTTCTTTTTAAAAAATTAACGCCTATTAAATCTCACAGTGAGTTTCACTTTGGAAAACACTGACTTAGGGTTAAGGGGACAGTTTGCTCCCTTAATCCTTTTTGTAGAGTGACCATTGGCTAGCTTGGCATGCAAACTCACTGAAACTCTAGGTTTCGAGTGACACTGCTGGCACAGTTCCTGACAGACACGTAGGCACTCACTAAATGTTCCCTGAATGAATGATTCTTTCCAAAAAAAATTTTTAATTAAAAAAATTCTTAATTTTTATTTTATACAAAGTGTACATGATATTTTGATATACATACACAGAGTGAAATGATTCCTATAGTCAAGCAAATTAACATATCCATCTCCTCACATTAGCAACTTTTTCGTTTTTGTTTTTTTTGGTGGTGGTGGTGAAAAACACCTGAAATCTACTCTCTTAGCAAATTTCCAGTATACAATACAATATTATTAACTGTCTTCCTCATGCTATACGTTAGATCTCTGGACTTATTCACTCTACATAACTGCAACTTTGACCAAAATCTCCCCATTTCCTCTCATGCCCCTTTGGAATAGTTTTAAATTTACGGAAAAGCTATGAAGCCAGTACAGAGTTCTCACATTGGCCCTCCCCTTCCTGCTCCCCCTTTATTAGCATCTTCTATTAGTATGGTAGATTTGTCATAATTAATGAATCAATATTGATATGTTATTATTTACTGAGGTTCATGCTTTATTCATATCTCTTTAGTTTTGATCTAATATCCTTTTTCTGTTCCAAGAGTCCATGTAGGATACTGGACATTTACACCATTTTTCCTCAGGCTCCTTTTGGCTATGACAGTTTCTCAGACTTGCTACGTTTTTTGTGACCTTGACAGTTTTGAGCTGTACTGGTTAAAATGATTCCTTTTAATTTTTTTCCCCTTAGCCCTTTTGTTATCTAATTTGTGGCAATGAATAATTGGCCATTGGCAATGAACCATTGGGGTGCCCTTCACAGATTGTGCATAAATTTATGAACAACTCCCCCAAATGTGATATATGGAACCCCTGAATTGAGAGAGCCCAGAGCACAAGCAAATGTTAAATGAACCGGAGTGTAGAAAACATTGCAAGTGTTTTACTCTTCTTTTTCCTGTACTGCTTTGCTTTTTGCTTTTCTGATTTTTCTTTTTTATCTTGGGAAATGAAATTTTTCAGCTTTTCACATCCCTCTGTGAGTCCTGTTTAGACTAAACCTCTCTTCTGTACGAAATCCCAATGGGACTTCACTTTGGCAAACACGCTCCTGTGGTCTTCGTCTTTGGTCTTTGTCTTAAAATGGAGAAATGCTTTGCTAGGCTTATTCTGGTATGTTAATAATCCCTATTCCTGAGCCTACAAATCTTGCTATGAGATCCCTAGGCACCAAGGTTTTACCAGATCTTCTCTGGTATTACCATCGCTGGGGCTTCTCTTTCTATCAATAAAATAAGACTTATGTTAATCAAGTGAAGGTGCAGGCATTTTTATTTTAAAATAATGTCTTTGTCTTTTTTCATCCAGGGCTTTCCTGGTTGGTTATTACCATCTTTCAACAGTAAGGTTTGAATATTAAAATAATTATTGCTTCTTTGTTTTTAAGGGATTCAGTGACTCCTTTTAGATAGTGCTAGCTCCTTAGCTTCGTTTGCCAGGACAGTCAAATTTTGCCAAGAGTTTTCAGTTCATCTCTGACAACTGGTTAGTTCCTAAGCTGAATAAATTTTAAACTTTTTCAATAATAGTTGCTTGATTAATCATCTTCTCTAACTGGTGTTATTGCCTCTTGTTGCCATCTTGTCAAAACTGTTAAGTTTTTTTGAGGAAGAGATGATATGCTTGTGTCAATTGTAGACAAAACAGGAGCATTTATAAATTTCTGTTAAATGTTTCCCTTTCCTGGCTTTTCATGGATTTGCTTGTTTGGAACAAACTTATGACATTGCTTGTCCTTTTCACTGCCTCTCTCTTTCTCTTCTTTCACTCTTTCTTTCTCCCTCTTTGCTTAGTTCCACCTTCCCCTTCCTCCCTCTTCCATGCTGTGCTAAAGTCAAATAAAGTGAAAGTGTGAATAATGGTGTACACTTGCAGACTTCCCAGGGAATATTCGCAGTTTGTTAATCCAAAAGAATTTCTGATCTAAGACAACATTTGGGGACAGGGTGAAGAAGGAGGGAGGGTAAGGGTTTGGTTGGGTATTTCTGAGTGAGGAAGCTTCTGCTCTTATTTGCCTATACCAGGGGTTGGCAAACTTTTTCTGCAAAGGCCATATAGCAGCTGTTTTCACCATTGTGGGCTATCCAGTCTCTGTTGCAACTACTCAGCTAAGCTGTTGTGACAGGAAAGCATATATCAAGAATGAGCATGGTTGTGTTCCAATAATACTTTATTTATGGATACTGATGTTGGAATTTCATATAATTTTCATGTGTTATGAAATAATATTCTCTTGATTTTTTTCAAAAATGCAAAAACGATTCTTATCTCATAGGCCATATAAAATCAGGGATAAGGGAAAATGTGGCCTGCACATTCTAGTTTGTGGACCCTGGCTTGTGCCAAGAGTTCAAGATCCTTCTTATACCAACCAATCAACCAACCTCCAAATAAACAATAAACGCACCATGCGGTGGGGTTAAAGGAGCTCAGGGAGGGTGTCTTGTGTAGGATTTTGTCACCCAGGTAGATAAGGTTTTCTTCTCCCAGGCAGAGGGAACCCCAGCGTGAAGGGACAGAGCTGTGCCTGACACCTTGTGCCTGCTGGGGCCAGAGGAGGTCAGCTAGGGCTGCTGACCAGGAACATCAGCACCTCACAGGCATCCTCACATTGAAAACACCTACCTTTTATAAAGCACTCCCCGTGTGCCTTGAAATTTCTCTCCTCGAAATTTCTGATGTCCTATTCACTCTCCATCACAGCAGGTGTGATTGCATTCAGAGCTGTTGGACACCTTGCCAGAGTCACACTGCTGGCAAGTGACAGAACTGGGATTTGTATCCTGGCCTGGCTGACCCCTCACATCCTTCTTTCCCTTGCCTTTTCTAGGAAAGATCACAGAAAATCAAGGTAATTACTGTCTCCATAATCTCATTCTGCCACAGCCACCCAAAGGGAAGCCTTGCTAAGCCAAATAGGAGACAGCTTTTAAAAATTGGCCAGGACCTGCAAGGACCAGCAAACCTTCTAGCTGCTGCCTTCCTTCATCTGCTACTTTAAGGAAGGAGGCAGAAAGGTATAATGAGAATGAGCACTTGAGCTTGACTTCTGGCTCCAGTGTTTACTCCCTATGTGACTAGAGTGAGTGACAAGGTGTGACTAGAGTGAGTCACACCTTGGGTGACTCACTGTACTTCCTGAACCCCAGCTTTCTCATCTAAAAAATGGGGAATAAGTGTGACTGCCCAACTGGGTTGTAAGAATTAAATGAGATGTGGGTGCAAGCCACCTGCATGGGGCTTGTCACAAAGTAGGTACCCAATCAATGCTGACCCTTCAAACAGTCATTGTTTTCTCATTCATTCTATTAGCACCCAATGAGTGGCTACTTGTGCCAGGCACCATGTTGGCCCTGAGATAAATAGGTGAGTCAGACATAGTTTCTGCCCCCAAAGACTTGACAGTCTAACAGTCTACCAGGCATATATACAGATAAGCTTGACAGTGCCACAGGAGTATGTGGGGGCCAGAGTGAAAGCACAAAGGAAAAAAATAGACATTTCTAAGTGGATGGATGAGGCTCAGAGAATAGGTTTCAGAACAGAGTTTACAGCCAGGTAATTCAAGGCTGATCCTGTGGAATTTTTGTGGCTGATCACTCGCCAGCATAAATCTTGTCTCATGGAAAAGAAAAAAATGAAAACAAAACAAAAACTTTCCCAAAAAGCACCTAAAAAAAAAATCTATGCAAATTTTGGAAAGCAAAACAGGAAACCAAATTACAGGCAGGGGCAGACACTCCTTCCTTCTCAAGTCTCTTGTGCTTACTGCAGGCAACGTTACAAGTTTCCTGCAGGATGTCGATCAGAGAGAGGAACAGCCTGACTGAAATCAGTTGTTCCTCATGAGTTTCTTTAAAAAGAAGCTGATTTCATTTTTTTTTTCACGTTCTTTGTGGCCTTAGGAAACATTTCCTACAAAAATAGAAATATCTAAAAGAGATTGGGGGAGAAATGATTCCTTCTGGGTCTAAATTGTCCATATGTGACATTGGCATACTGCCTTTGCATTTGCAGTGTTCTTATAGAGTATATGACACATTGCAGCGTGAGAGTTCTGCGGGCAGGCTGCCTGGGTTTGAGTTCTGACTCTGCCATTTACTACTTATGTGACCTCGTGGCTATTGGGAGGGATAAGTGAGATGCTGCGTGTAAAGTGATTGCCATGGCATCTGGCCCAAGAAATGTTAACATTTTCCTGTCAGTTTTCATTTGGGGAGACTTTCCTGGATGCCCCCATCCCCACCCACATGCTTCTGTAGTCGAAGGGAGAAGGTGAGGAAGAAGGGGTCAGGCGTGGTGCCACCTGAGGCTAAGTTCACAGGAGGCGTTGTAATGTAACTCAAAGCCAGAAAGAAGAGAGACACTTTCATAGTGTAGTGAAGTCTGAAAGTTAACAGGAAGGACATATGACCTGGTAGGTACTAATGGCAGATTGACTAGAAAGATGATACCTTCAGTGAAAGCCACCAGCAGAGAGGAAACCTCATGGAGAGATGGCCCAGCTAGAGAGGTTGTAATGTTGACTCCTTGGTGGCCTTCCCTCTCCCCAGGGCAGAGCTACAGGCAAAGACAAAGAGTAAAGCCAGAGGCAGTGTGGGGACAGGGAGCAGAGCAAATACAACCTTTCACAGATTCATATTTTCATAGCTTTCTTCCCATCCTCTCTGCCTACATTCCCTTGGGACAGCTGGCACACCCTGTGCCACTACCCTTTTGTTCCTGATGGTGGACGTTTTTTACATACCAGATATTCCTGGGAAACCTGGATGAGCCTGCTGGAGTGAAACAGTAGGAGCCAACCGTAAGTGGTTCAAGTGCCCAGAGCCAAGTTTCATTTTGTTTCAAAGCAACGAGACAAATCTCTGTTGCAGTACCAAAAAAGGTCAAATTAGGCCATTTCAGACACAAAATTGTTAGGATAAGGAACAGGGAGTGGAAGAGGTAGGCTCTATCCCTGGACGGACATTCACCTGAACATCTTTTGTCTGCTTGAATAATAGGACCATGTGGCATAATCCCTATGTCTGAAAAACATGGCGATTCCCAGGAAATGTTCTATCCATGTGGATCAATGACTGGGGGTGACGGTTTCAGATGTATAAAAAGAAAAGGGTAAGCTTCTTGAGGGTAGGAACCCTGCCTCCATCTTTTTCCTGCTCCCATAACCTAGCAGTGGGCTTGGCATGGCGTGGTCTGTCAGTAAAGGTCTGTTGAACTGAACAGAACTTAGGAGATGAGGAGGGCTGGCAGACAGCAGTGTGCCTGGATGCAGGCTCAGTGACTACTGGGAGTGTGGCCTTTAGGGACTGTCTGCACAGAAGAGGAGGAAGAACAGGTTAGGGATGCTGCCTGGAGGGTCACAAAAAGGGGAAAGTGAGTTTTGGGAAATATATGTGAGCAGGAAACTGCAGGAGAATCGGCACTTCGAATACCCAAGACTGTGTAGTCTTGAATGTGTGGGCATGACCCACAGAGCTAGATAGTAGGACCTTATTCCTCAGTGACAGACTAGATGAGGCAAAGGACTCTTGGGTGGGTGGTGTGCAAGAATGAAATTAAGAAGTAAATCTGGTGTCAGCCACAAAATTTGAACTGGAAAAAGCTCTATCAAAGTAGTTTAAGTAATGAGACTATATACTTCTAGGGAAGCTAACCCATTGAATATGCTTTAATTATACAAGACACCATCAGAAAGGAATACCAGAGAGGGTGGATGGAGAAAGCTGTGTAAGGAGACAGTGTCTATTGGCTATAGACCCTTCTATTGGGGGTGTTGTCCTGGACATCATCCCCAACTCCATGTGTCCTGGGGATAATTTATAAGCCTGAAGTCAGAAAATGAACAGATCTTAATCTATCTTAATTCCAATTTGGAAAGAGATAGGATATATTCACATAAAAAACAAACAAGAACAACCTTAACTATCTATGAAAACTTTATCTTGGGGGTATTGACCTCATAGCAACACAGTTGTTGGCCTCATAGCAGTTTTTAATTTAAACATATCCACATAGATATCTAAAAACTCTATGTTGTGATCATGCCCTTTAAGAATCTGGGACCTCAAGCCCTTTGGTAGTGCACCATCTTTTCATTATATGGAGACTAAAGAAAGGCTAGATTATTTCTTCTTTTTGGTTAGTGGACATCTGGGAGCTCTGCCAACAGCTGGGAATGATCCTTGATGAACGATGCTTGGGCAGCTGAGCAGAAAAAAGCCAAGAGCTTTTTTCATCGGAATGAGTGGCAGGCTCTGCAAATGGAAAAGTAAAACACGTTTTTGGAAAAGAAAATGTGAACAACGTCAAGGAAGAAGTACCTCGACTTCATTCACTCATTACTTCAACAAGTATTTTAAATAATTCAGTGAGTATGGCACTGAGCTAGGAACTACTGGAGGTGGGTAGGAAATACGGTGGGGAAGAAATAGAAAATAAGTTCAAAACATAGTCCCTGATACCAAGGGGCTATAATTTAACAAGAAATGAAGAATATGCAAGATGGCATCTGATAATCCTCACCACTGCAAAGGGCTTTGTCTCAAGAAGAACCAGAAGATAGAAGCTGCAACAGAGACTGAACAGGAAAGTCTAAAACAAACTGATCAGCAATCAGCCATTTTTGGTTTCTTCCTGCGCCGAGAAGTGCTGACTATTCAATTCCACAAATAACTATTAAGCAACTATTCTAAACAAGAATGAAGTAAGGGTAGGAGAGATTACACAGATGAATAAGCATAGTTTCTGTTTTCACAAAACTTGCTATGTAGCATGGATGGCAAATGAGGACAGAATAATCCAAAGGCTCCGCAGAGTGTTACCTGCAGATGAGAGATGTACGGTACCGTGATGTAGCGTAGAGAGAAGGATCCCATCGTGTTGAGGGAAAGGAGGGACATCTGCACGGGAAAGACATCATCTGAGATAGATCTCGAAGGATGTCGAGGACGTTGACAGGCAGAGGTGAGGACTGGCATTCCAGGAGAAGAGGTGCCTCCCAGCCAAGCAGAGCGAGTGGTGGGAGAGGAGGCTGGAGATGCAGAGTGGATGCACATTGTAGACCTTCCGTAGCAGGCCAAGGAGGTGTCACTTGGTTTGAGGGACATGGGAAGGCACTGAAGATTCTCAAACATGGGTGGCAGGAGATGGGAGGTGATCTCATTCAGCTGGGACTTATGGGACAAATTGTGGGGAAGAAAGAATGAGTGAGAAGTTACAAAACATTTTTAATAGGGTGGGTGAAAGATAATGGAACAGAATTTTATTTTTTATATTATTGAGGATTAGTTTTGATTGCAAGTCACAGAAAACTCCCCAAAGAGAGGCTTACACAAAATATGGGATTATTTCTCTCCCCTGTGAAGGTCCAGTTAGGCAGTCCAGGGCTGGTGTGGCAGCTTTGCAAAGTCCTCAAGGCCCTCTCTCTAGGATGGCCTGCCTCCTCATGGCCCAGGAAGGCCACATCTGGGTCCTAGCCAGCAAGAAGAGGAGGGCAAAGAGCAGACACAGGGTGACTTTTAAGGAAAGTTCCCAGAAGCATCCATGTAATACTTCCGCCCCCGTCTCATTAGTTAGAACTTAGCAACAGGACTACACCAAGCAGGAGAAGCTGGGAAATGAGGTGTGTTGGCTGGATATCCATATTCCCAGCTAAAACCCAGGATTCTGTCACTAAGGGAGAAAGGAAGAACAGATATAGGGGACATCTGGCTTTTTCTGCCATAATGTTATAAAAATCAAAAGAACAAGGATACGAGATTGTAACTTCCTAATAGCTGAAAGTTATTCTCTGTATCTTAATGGAAAGAAAAAGTTAAATGAAGGTTCTGTCCTGGAATCTTGGCTTAAAGCTGGTTACTCTTGAGACAAAATAATCCTCTCACCCTCAGATAACACTGGATTTGACTCGAGTGTCCAAGGCTACCCAAGGCGTTGGGAGGGTTGGTTTGTCCAGGTCTTCATGACCCTGCCTTAGTAACCCTCTCTGAGTGGTTTTTAAAAGGAAAATAAATTCCATGACCATCATAACATTGCTGAATTTAGTGACCTGTGAAACAATAGCGTGTGAGCATTATGAAAACTCTGTCCTACTCGCCGGAAGTACAGTGTTGCAGTAATTTCCACACTGCCTCGCCTTGGCTCTGAGGTCTGGAAGCCCTTAGCATCACGGCCATCTCAGTGCTCTCTCCCCTCTACTTTCTTCTTGGAAAGAATTCTGGAGAATCTTCTTAAGGCATTGCTGACGACATGTAACTGCTCAGTATGTAACTCATGGCACTCAGATGCTCACTACTTTAAAACAACTCCTTGGCCTGGCCTCCCAGATCCTCCAAAATCTTACCAATTCAACTAGATTTTCCTCTGAGACTTGGCTATTGCATTCTGGTATTTTGGGGAAAATGGAAGGTATTTTGTACTCTTCACTCTATGCCTTTTGCCTCTCGTTGCTGTCACTAGTTGATTAGGTCCGTTTGCTAAAGTTATACAACGGGGCTTTGCAGCTTAAACCAGAGAGGAGTTTCCAATTGGAAGGTTAAGAACCCCAGCGGAGTAACACACCTTTGTTTAAATGCATTAAAATGTGTTTATAAGGATAAACATAGATTCATTAGGAACATGAGGAAAGAAACCAAACAATGTACCAATCTGAAGAAATAATTTCAGGCCATTCTTTCTTCCTTAACTTTATTAGGATAAATCTATCTTGGCCCTCTCTTACATAAATTGATTTTGACTTATTTTAATTGAGAAAGGTTTGGGAATTTTTATTGTCACATCATCACTATTTTTCCACTGCTGTCACTATCCATAAGCCATTCATTCATTCATTCATTCATCCATTCAACAAACGCTCATCCAGTACCAGTCCTGGGTGCTGGAGACAGTTTCTGTGGAGTTTGCACTCTAGAGCAGTGGCTCTCTCCCACAGATGACTTTTGTTCCTTGGGGTGGGGGCATTTGGTAATGTCTGGAGACATTTTTGATTATCATTTGTTGGGGAGGGGGGCATTCCTGTCACCTGGAGGGTTGAGGCCCGGATGCTGTTAATGCAGCCCCACGTTGTCACACCCCGCGCTGCAGCCCTGCCGCCCCCGCAGCCTTGCACAGCACTGCGTTCCACCCCCACACCTCTGAGCTTGGCGCAAGCTGCTCCTGTCCTTCTTCACCTGGTTCACAGTTAAGATGGCGATAATTATCACAACAGATGTTAAGGCATCGGGCACCAAGTGTCTCTTCCATCTGTTCTTCAAGAGCATCCACCTCCCCACAGGCCTCTGTGTCCCTTCTCCTGGTGGTGGGGGTGCTGGCTATATTTAGTGTCTGTTCTGCTCTATATCTCAGCACCAAGTGGCCAGACCTGTCCCTGATGGTGAAGCCTCTCCCTTGTCCTCCTATGTGCTCCCAGAGTTGCTCTGTCCACACAGGGCCCTGGTGTCCACCTTGGGTCTCTGCCAAACCCTTTTCCTGTGGCTGGCCCCGCCCAAGCTCCTCTCTGCCCTGCTGTGGACAGGTTCCAGGAATGACCCCGATTCTGCCCGTCAATCCCACTGCCTCTCTCCCCTATGCCTCGACACCCTCCCCCTGGGCGGAAGTGCTTCCAAGTCAAGGCCCTCCCTCTGGGACTGCTGCTCGGGGCCTGGTTTCCCAGCCCCTCTTGGCTTCCTTCCTACTGCTGCCCCCACCTTCTTCAGTGCTCACCAGCAGGCTCAGCAGGACCCCCTCCCTCCTGTGGGCAAAACACGGCAGCGCAGGGGCTCGGGTCAGAGGTTCCTTCCGGCGCAGTCACACCTTACTCCTTGTTAGAGTCTAGAGTCAATCGTGAGGCAAAATTCCCTGACTCTTCAGGAGGCGCTGGGAGGCTGACACAAAATGAACTTTTGGCATAACCAAGCTCACATAGTTGACTTTGTGAGAGTTTTGTATGTATATAATATAACAAGCCCCACTGTATCTTTTTAGAATTTCCAAATTATGGTATTGTGATATCTAAAGATTGCAGGGGTTTTTTTTGCTGCAGACACCATGGGCCAATTTCTAGCCCCATATGACACCTTGAAAGAAAGTAATTTGCTTAAATACTGTTGTTATTCCTGATTTTTATTAAATGTCTATTGCACTCTTTCTCCTTCCTCACTCCTGTTAAGTATGGTGAGAGATTTGTTAGCAAAATCCACTACTGATAGCTGCTTTAATTAATATTCAATTTATTAACATTAAACATTTTAAAATTTAGTTTTAAATTTTCAAGCTTAACCTAATCTAGTTATTTTATTTGTAAACATAGTGACTTTTATATAAAAGGAGAATTGCTTTTCCTTTTTTATTAGTATTTAATTAACTCATAAATTTAAAAAGGTTAAATTTCTGCAAACAACTGACCACCTCTACACGTGTAATTACATTTCCTAACATATTTTCAACCACCTTTACAGATTTAATAAATTTGAATTTCTGAAACACTTCAAATGCCTGCAGGGGCAACATTTACAAATGTAGCAAGAAAAATCTTTCCGTATCTCAGTGAGCTCTTATAACAAAACTAGTTTATACAGGTTTATATTAGGTTCTCTTGAACATTCAAACACCATTTAAGAACATATTTTTATGTTACAACTTTCAAGTGAAAGTCACAAATTGATTATCAATTTATCATTTCAAAATAAAATCATAAGGCTAATATGTCAGATTCTCTTAAACATTTCAAACTTCTTAGATGACAAACTAACTGATCACAGGGATTAGAAAACTTATGCCTAACACTTAATACAAAAATAATGATAGTATGAGTTTGATTGGCTTCAGTATCTGTTTTCTATACCTTCTCATGGAAGCAAAGTCATTTTTACCAGTCAAGGGGAGCAGGAAGGTATTGCAAGCAGGCTGGAGTTATTGGGAACTGCAACACCGATGATCATTTAGACATGTAAAACTGGGAGTTTTTCCAGGATGTTCTATCTGAGCAACAGGTTAACACACTGAGCTTCTTTTTATAGTTGGATTGATTCTGCCTAATGTGTCACCAGTAGAGGAGTGTGTCACGTGTCCCCAGTGTTTCTTTCAAATTTTACCCTTATCCTATTTTTATCACAGCCTCTTTCATTTTTTAACACATAATTTGGGTAGATAGAATTCTGCAGTCTCCCTTGGGGTGTAGCCTATCTTTTTTGCTAATTGAATTTTCCATCCCTTTTCAGGTTGTAAAACTCTTTTACTTTATTATCTGTTAATTATCATTGTTGCAGGGATTGACTAGGTCTTCATTAAACCTGTTTCCTCTGCTTCTTGGGCACAGAGCTAGACTTAATTTCCCAGCTTCCCTTGCAGTTAGTATGGCTATGTGACTGAGTCTGGGCCAATGAAATTTCAATGAAATATGAGTAGTCTGGTCCCTAAAACCTCCCCAGGCTCCATCCTCCATGATCATTCCTCTTCCACAGGCTTGACACAGAGCAGCAGAGCTATCTTGGAAACTTCATATTGAAAATGTTGGAGCCACAGTTTGGAAGGAGTTTGGATTGGAGGAGAGCTATAGGCTGATCAGGGACATCCATTTTGGCCTTGACCTGAGTGAAAAGCAGATTTCAACAGCGAGGTTAAAGCAATTACATATCTTTGGGGTTGTTTATTTTAATTAAAATCCTCATTATCCTCTATTTTATTGTCATTATAATGAAAATCCTTAAGGTTGGTAATAACAATCAATAAAATTTGGAAAATTCGTATGTTAACACTGCACATGATTATATTAATTCACATGTTAGTTAACACTGAATATCCTGAGTCAATGCTAGAAAACATGAAATGAAAGCAGAGGGTGTGTTACTGGACAGAGTCACTCTTGGCTGTCACATGAAAATCTGACCTAATTAACTCATTCTTTTCTAATAGGAACTAATGCCAAGAGGCTTGTGAACCTTTTTAGATAACCTTAAAAAAAAGCCAATAAAAAAAATCCTCAGACTATTTACAATTAAATCACTTACAATATTCATGACATAAAAATAAATCTATTTCTTAGTTACAGATATTCACAGTTCTATGATCAGAAATTTTCCCCCAAGGGGATCCTAATAAACAGGAAACTACATGATACAATAGACCATATCCTTAACAGACCAAACAATGGCAACTACTCTGATTCTCCTAAAGACACCACAGACACATACTTGAGGAATTATTTTTAAATTTTTAAAAGCATAAATTTCTTTCTTCTTCTAAAAGTATAAATTTCTTTAAAATTTTAGATATTAGTGTAATCAAGAACAATATTTCGGCCTCCTTTTTTTCTAGTTTCGTTGTTTCACACTCCGATTTTGGCATTTGAGGTTGCTAAAGGTTATGGGTTTCTAAAGGTATTATCTTTGTGCACAAACAGGCCTATCATCTGACAGCTTGTCCTCGCAGTTTCCCTTTCTCCCACACCAACTAATTCTGCCATGTGTGGGTTGCAACTGCCCCAGGAAACGTTTTAATCTAAATGGAATGATACACACTAGATTTTGAAAATGAAACTTACTCATAAATATATTTCTTTTAAGGTGAATTTTAGAAATCTTTTCCCCCAAACTTTAAAACTTAAACCTTTACTAAGTTTCTGTGAAAAGAACCTGTGGGGCCAATGAAAGCAGATTTTTGACACTACTGAAATATACAGGAGAAAGACAAAGAGGGAAATGGTATATATGTAGGTAGGAGTATAAGAGCAAATGTTAGTAAAGCAGCGGATGGGTATGTGATAAAGTTCCTTCCATAAGCTGTATCAGTTAGCAGTGCATTCAAGTAGCAAAAATCTGACTAAATGTGACTTCCACTAATAGGGGCTTATATTTCTCAAACAACATGAAGGCCAGAAGTACAACAATGGTGTTGATTCATCAGCCCAATGATGCGCTAGGGTTAACATCTCTGCAATTCTCTTGGTTTTTCCTTATCATAACAAAATGACTGCCTCAAGAAGGCTGCTATAGCTGCGGGCATCACACCACTTTCAAGGAAGGAAGAGGGGAAGAAGGGGGTCACAGTGGCAACATTTTCCCTTTTTATCAGAAAGCAAAAGCTTTCTACATGTAATTGTGTCACGTCCTTCCTAGCTGCAAGAGAGGCCGAGGAAGTGCATTTAAAGATTGGCTGTAAGCAAGTGAAAATGAGAAGTGTGGGGCTGGTGTGTCAGCCCAACGACAGTGGATGCCAAAGAGAGAAGGGCTGGCAGTACTCATGCCTTGTGGATCTCATCACAGTGAATTCTTGAAGCTAAATAGTGCCACATGACATGCTTTTTCAGTCCATGTTTATGTAAGGATCACAGGTAGAACTTCGTGTTTAGGGGAAAATAAGGCTGAACTTTCCCATTAATTGTGTCTTGCCATCAAATAGTGACTACCCTTCAGCTCATCTCCTTCCTCCCTGTCTCAAACATTCAAATACTCACAACTATAATAAATCCACCTAAGCTCTCCAAGAAGACCTGTCAAATTATCCATGAGCTTGGAAGAGGAAAATCCTCCTGCTTCCTGAACATTTAATCTATTCCAAGGAAGAACCTTGAAAGCCAGCTAGCAAAGGAATCTATAGAAAGTAAAGAATATAAAAAGGAAAATTACACAAAATCCAAAAATTCTGAATGCCCAGTATAACCTGTTAAAAGAGATTTCAGCTTTAAAAAATAAAGCTATCTTTCTTACCCCTTTGCACTGTGATAATAGCATATCTAGAATGAGTCCAAAGGGACCACTGCTTTCCCAGCTATAGAACCTCCACACTTGGGGGTATTTTATAATACAAGGAAAGTACAGCAACTTCCTGCTGAAAGAGAGCAATGGTAGCCCACATGCTCGCCACGTGACCCACCCCGACCCGCCCCACGCTCTGCAGCAGAGCAGTAAATTATATTTAAATGGGTCTGGTTTACCTCTGATTCCAAGCTGCATGTGCAGCAGGGTGTGCTGCAAAGTGAACTGTGCTTGAGAAGCGTGGCTTTGGGAATCACAGGCTGCATTCAGTTACTATTAGCAGCTCGTCTAGCAGAATTTCTCCTCTGTGATATCTTATTATGTTTAAGAAAATGAATTAATTACAGAGCGCCCACTGGCATGATGACACCTCTGAGTTACTCTACTACTAAATGCCTGACAAGGGGTCATAATATCCTGGCTGAGTTCGAAAGCAGAGCCCCGTGTTATGCGGCCTCTCAAGCTAAACAGAGGAAAGAGAATGTGTACAGGGGCAAAAAATTAGATCCACATGGCCAGTTGTGCACAATGAAGCCTCCTGGACAGGGCTGAGTGCTCCCAGCTCAGATATGCCCCAGTTCTATCGCCAGGAGGAAACCTTCAGAGGGAGACATTCTTATCTCTCAGCCTGGAATCCTCTTTTAAAAGCCCACATACATAGCCATAAAAAGGAATGGAGCACTGATGCCCGCTACAGTATAGATGAGCCTTGAAAACATTAGGCTAAGTGAAAGAAGCCAGACACAAAAGGTCATGTTATCATATGATTCCATTTATGTGAAATGTCCAGAATAAGCAAATCCGGACAGACAGAAAATGGATTAGAGGTTGCCAAGGGCTGGGGGAAGGGGAGAATGAGAAGTAATTGCTAATAGGTATGGGTTTCTCTCTGTTTTTTTTTTTTTTTAAATGCTTGGTGTGTTTTAAATGTTTACGTTTAACAAATGGAAACTGTTAGCACAAACAATGCAACAGTATATTGCTATTTACAAGATACCTCCAGCCATTCTTTTCCCAATTATTTTTACTGTGATATTTACCACGATTATTTTTATTGTAGTATTTGCCGCAATTATTTTTATTGTGGTAAAATACACGTAACATAAAATTTACTATCTTAACCATTTTCAAGTATACGCTTCAGTAGTATTAAATACCTTTGTAATGTTGTGCAGCCATCACACCATCCATCTCCATATCTCTTTCTCCTTATAAAATTTAAAATCTGTACCCATTAAACAATAACGTCCCACTCCTCCCTCCCCCAGCCCCCTAGCCCTTGGCAGCCACAATTCAACTTTCTGTCTCACTGACTTTGACGACTCTAAGTACTTCACATAAGGGCAATCATACGGCATGTGTCTTTTTGTGACTGGCTTGTTTCACTTGGCATGCAGGGTTCTTTTGGGGGTGATGGAAATATTCTGGAATTAGGAAGTGGTGGTAGTTGTATAATACAGTGAATATACTAAAACCCAGTGAAGTGTACACTGTAACATGGTGGATTTTATGCTATTGTGACATTTATGTCAATAAAAACATGTTTGTAAAAAGCCATATATGGGAGGCTGATAACTTAGAAATAAACAACGAATATACAAATTCACAAACAAGATAGAATAGTACATATTTAGTATAGCATGGTTAAAAAAAAAAAGTGGAGTGGAAATCAGGAACCACATAACTCACAAAGTCACTTTAGCCTTCCACGGCCTCAGTTTTCTTTTCTGTAAAGAAAACCTAAGTTTCTGTTGACTTTTTGTATTTGATGCTTCCAGTATTTTCTTTTTTTTTTTTAGAATCTCCTCTTCCCTCCCCCCAGTTCCCTGCTAGCTGGGCTTAGACCTGCAGCCGTTGCCTTCATCTGCTCTGAAACCCACAAAAACAAAGTGGTGAAGCATCGAAACAGGAGATGAGTGAGCCTCTCCAGGAAAATTTCCACTGTTGGAATTGGTGCCCCGTTAAGTGTTCACTGGGGTGGAAATTTTGGTCTGTATCCAAAGTCCGAAGATACTGTTGCTTCCTGAAAGCATACAGCTTTTAATGATGGTTGGATAAATGCTTTGCAAGGGGGAAAGTCGGTTAACATTTTTTGCTCATAATCTTGAGCTTATTTCAGTAAATCCTTATTAATGTTTAGCTTTATCTTATTAGAAGGTCTAATGAGATTTTAGTTATAAGTGGAAAAATGAAGAGTATCTAAAAAAAAAAACCAAGGGGAAATTAGAAATTATTTTTTACTCTTAGATTGTGTGTGTGTGTGTGTGTGTGTGTGTGTGTGTGTGTGTGTGTGAGATTCTGTTTTATTTAGCACTTTCATCCACTCAACACATTAGAGATCTTTACGGGGTTGCAACATAATAAAAACCAAAGCAGTAAGAGTTCTAGGCTGAGAGTCTAGAGAACTAGGCTTTAGATCTGCACCTGACATGGGCTCTTAAAAAATTCACCTGTTATGTAATTCATTCACTCTCATGTTAGAAAAATTTACCTCTCAGCGGCCTTTGTGACTGTATTAGAATATACCTGAAACAGACGGAGCAATGAAGAAAAGTATGCTTAATATCCATCTTACTATTCTCATTTTTCACGTTATTTTAAAAAGACTCTTCCAACCTCATTAAAAATCCTCAAGGACTTCCCATTGTCTACACAACAAAGCCCAGACTCCTTGGGATGCCATTCAAGACCATCAAGAATAGGGCTCCTCTAGCCTGCGTGTCTCTGTGTAAATGTGAAAAGACACCCCTTCCTTGGGGTAGTTGTGTGCGGCTAGGGAGCTGCGAGAGGCCTGAGTTTCACCCCCCATCAGCCCACGTGGCAGGATTCCCTAGTGCCAGGGATAAACTGTGGTTGAGATGGTTCCAGATCGTCTTTCGGGTCTTGCCTTCTGCTATGACTTTCTACCACTCTTCTTTGTCATGCCAGGATTTTCCTACCACTGGTGCTTTCCTTACACATGGAACATCCTCCTCATTCTCCATCAAATTTCTTCTCGTTCTTTAAGGCTCACCTCATCCTCCTCTCCCAAGCCTGATCGTTCCTGCAGTCAGAGCTCCCCAGGGTGATATTTATCCCATTTTTAAATGGTCCTGTTCTGATTTGTACTATAGGCTGATGATTGAGCATATTTATTTCTTTCTCACCAGATTATACATCAGTGGCTTCAGGATTTACATTTAATTCACATCTCTAATCCTTACAAGGCCTCATAGAGGACTAGTCCATAGTAGGGGCTTCATATCTGTTGATTGGATAGAATTGAAGGGATAAGTTAGTATTACAAGGCAAAACAGGGAGAACCACCTGAAACACAGAAGAAAATCTGGGACTTCTCTCTCCCCCTTTCCAGGCAGGTGTTCTCAGATTTTGCTGAGATTACAGACACATGATTCCAACCAAGTGCAGCTCTAACATGCCAGGTGTGACTATAAAAAAGACTGACTTTTCTCCAATGGTGATTGTAAAAGGGAACCTCCAAATGTTGGCACTGGCAGTGTTGATGGAATTAATGTGTAACAGTTAGGCGTTTGATCCCTGGTGCTGCAGGAGAAAGAAATGCCATGTTCTTTTAATTTTCAAAATCCAATAAAGTCTGACTCTTCCCTCAAAGCTAGTAGGATCCCTGCCAGGGCTGTCCACATGATGCTTAGGGACCAGGAATTTCTGTGAAGGTCTAGGTGACCAAGTTTGCACAGAAAATGTGCATGCCATGAACACTGGCCTTCAAATGGGGACATGGAGACTTAACCACAAGGAGGGACTCAAGACAAGAGACCCTTTCTCAAGTTTCCTGGGTGCCATGAACCTCAGTGTTCTGGTAATATCTCAATAGAGAAAGGAGAGACCCTCCCTCTGTCACCCGCACCCCTCACTTTCAGCACGTGCTTGAGATTGGATTTCCCATGCAACCTGCTTCCCACACTCTTCGCAGGTGTGGCGAACTAACCTAAGCCAATCTGGGTGTTCACAACGACTTACTGGTAGCTATAGTTGGGGAGAAGGGTAAGTTCTCTACTTCCTTGGGATCTTTGGGTCTAAGAATTAAATTGACATAAGACAGATTAACAGGAGAAAAGCATACAAACTGGCTGAGCGTGGTGGCTCGCACCTGTAATCCTAGCACTCTGGGAGGCCGAGGCGGGCAGATTGTTTGAGCTCAGGAGTTCGAAACCAGCCTGAGCAAGAGCGAGACCCCATCTCTACTAAAAATAGAAAGAAATTAATTGGACAACTAAAAATACATAGAAAAAATTAGCCGGGTATGGTGGCGCATGCCTGTAGTCCCAGCTACTCGGGAGGCTGAGGCAGAAGGATTGCTTGAGCCCAGGAGTTTGAGGTTGCTGTGAGCTAGGATGATGCCACGGCACTCTAGCCCAGGCAACACAGTGAGACTCTGTCTCAAAAAAAAAAAAAAAAAAAAAAAGCATACAAACTGTATTAATTTTTACATATACATGGGGACCTTCACAAGAGTATGAAGACACGAAGAGATGGCCAATACAGAAAGCTTCTATAACTTCTAGATCAAAAAATGATAAATTTGTGAAGAAATGACAAGACAAAGAGGTTTTCTTCAGGGGCAGTAAATCATGGGGGAGTCACTGGGAGATGCATAGGGGTGTAAAGCATTGGAAGGTAAGAGCGATTTTAGTAAGTTTATTTGCACGGATCCTTTGCAGCATCAATCCAGTCCCTGGTGACAAGGGTTATTTTCTCATCCTGGTACAGGGAAGGCATCTTTCATAAAGGAATGTTTATGGCTTGCTACACGTAGAGAAGCACAGGCCAGGTAATCCTTTCTGCAATGATTTTTTCTCAAGTGCCCTTGGCTTGAAATAATCAATATGCAAAATTGGGGTATTTTGGGGTAGCATGGCCTTAACTCCTTCACTATCACAGTCTTCCATGGTTAAAGCAGGTGACAGCTGCATCTACCCTCTCTCCTTGCAATGAATGTGAGATTGGATTCTGCCACACACAGAGATATTTGTTACCAAGCAGGTACAAAAACATTCATACAACTTGTTTTACAAGATTGGTGAAGTTCTGGATTTCTGACTTTTAAGACTTTTGAAAGTATCTCTCTTGAAAGTTTTTCCCAAGAATGATGTGACGGTATTTTGTGGTGGGAGTCAACTAACTTTCTGCTTATAGTCTTCAATAAGCATGACAAGACTAGTGCAACTTCCTAAACAGGTGCCGTTTTAAAGGGTGTGAGAACAAACTACTGACTCACTTGATTCTCAGACCCTATTCGTCCAAGGGTAGGTGTGATTGTACATTTCCAGGTGGTCCACATAGTTTGTTCATCATTCATTTCTCCAATGAACAATCATTTCCAACATCCATTTTGCCAATTAGCAAAGCCTTGGTGTTCTAAGACAAAGCCTAGGGGAATGTGAGTTTCTAATTAGTCTTTCAAATGCTAACAAACTACCAGTAGCTTGCATCCTGGTTAAGATACTTCAAATATCAGTTAACTGCTCCTAGAGTTTAGAACAAAACGAATGCCCACTGTCTATGCTGAACTATTTTAAAGCAACTTACAGGCAATATAACAGCAGGTTGCATGGGAAATCCAATCTCAAGCATGTGCTGAAAGTGAGGGGTGGGGGTGACAGAGGGAGGGTCTCTCCTTTCTCTATTGAGATATTACCAGAACACTGAGGTTCATGGCACCCAGGAAACTTGAGAAAGGGTCTCTGGTCTTGAGTCCCTCCTTGTGGTTAAGTCTCCATGTCCATTTGAAGGCCAATGTTCATGGCATGCACATTTTCTGTGCAAACTTGGTCACCTAGACCTTCACAGAAATTCCTGGTCCCTAAGCATCATGTGGACGGCCCTGGCAGGGATCCTACTAGCTTTGAGGTGCTGTGTGGAAGGGGTTTGACCTCACTTCTCCAGAGTCCAGTTCTCTGGCGTTTAGTGCTTCCAGGAGGCAGACCCTCTCCTTCCTTCTCTTGTAGCTTCCACCTCCTTCCCTTGGGGGGATCCAACTGTATGCCTCTGTGAGCTCGGACCAGGCAGGGGTAGCAAGCCTGAGGTCAGGCATAAGATTCACATGCAAGTTTCTAAACATTTTGAATTAAGTGACAATATGTAAAAAATTGGGTGATTTCACAAACAAAAATAATCTGTGTTTCTGGCTTTTTTCTCTAAAATTGAAAGCTCTGCGACATTAGACCACATGCCCACGTGACAGTGACTGGCTAGAGCTGAACGGCGGCTTCGCCCACTTACGTGGGGTGTGAGTGCTACAGTTCACCATCCTTATTCCTGTTGCTCCTCAAACTGACGCTGACCGTTTATTGGTTTTATTATTCTTTTACTTTTTAAATATATATTTTTAAACAATTTTATTTTATAGAGACAGGGTCTCCTTATGTTGCCAGCTGGACTCGAACTCCTGGGGTTAGTGATCCTACCACCTTACCCTCCCGAGTAGCTGGGACTACAGGCATGAGCCACTGTGTGGTGCTGGTTTTGTTGGTATTATTAATATTAATCACGCTTGCCATATTTCTTACCTTACAGTAAAGAGGAAAGTGAAATATTTCTTATATCTGCTTCAAAACATTTTTTTTTTTTTACATCTGGTCTACCTCACTAATGTAAGCAATCTCCCAGTTCCTGGAAGCATTTGTGTTTGAGATCCTTGGACCAGAATTTTGAAAGTAAAAACCTATTCCTTGGAGCAAGGGAAGCCCAAACCTCCAGAACACAAAGCTCTTGAAAGCAGTGGTTCTCAAACAGGGATGTGTTTGCCTTCTGGAGCACATTTGAAACTGTCTGGAGTCATTTTTGATTATCATGACTTGGGGGTTGTGACTGGCATCTAGTGGCGAGCAGTCGTGCAGGACACTGAACATCCTACAGCACTCATGCCAGCTCCAGCAACAGAGTTAACTGTTACATAGTAGTAGCATTTTAGTCTTGGAAAAAGAAAAGCATTGCTTAGACTGATCACTGCCTTTGCTTGGCTCCAGATGCTTTCTGATCATTCCAAGAAATCAAATTTGCTTTCAAAAACTGTGATTTGCAATGATTTGCCATCGCTGAGGATATTCAAAGTAATATGGTACATATTTTAATGAAATCTTCAACTTTAATGGTTTAAGTATGAGTGGGTACCATATTAATAAAATTACAATAACTTTAATTCCCTGAGATTGGTTAGATCAGGAAAAAATTTATGTTATTGTAAGACAAGAATTATACAAATAATTCTAGTTCTCATCTTTAATCATAGTTTCTTGTTTTCTAAACAAGTATATAAATACAGGCATATTTTGATATATAAATTTGAT
>NW_012144966.1:3450469-3482066 GCF_000956105.1 Propithecus coquereli | reverse complement strand
AAATTTTTTATTTTTAATTATTATGGGTACATAGTATGTGTATATATTTGTAAGGGTACATGCAATGTTTTGATACAGGCATATAATGGGAATTAATCAAATCAGGGTAATTGGGATATTCATCACCTCAGACATTTACCATTTCTTTGTCTTAGGAACATTCCAATTCCACTCTTTAGGTTATTTTAAAGTGTACCCTAACTTATTGTTGATTGTAATCACTTTGTTGTGCTATCAAATATTATTCCTTCTGTGTAACTATTTCACTATAATTTTGTACCCATTAACCACCCCCATTTTATTCTTTCCCTCCCTGCTACCCTTCCCAGTCTCTGGTAACTGTCATTCTACTCTCTGTCTGATCAGTTGTTTTTGATATTTAGCTCCCACATATAAGTGAGAACATGTAAGATTTGTCTTTCTGTGCCTGGCTTATTTCATGTAACATAATGTCCTCCAGTTCCATCCATGTTGTTGCAAATGGCAGGATTCCATTCTTTTTTGTGGCTATATAATATTCCTTTGTTTATGTGTACTACACTTTGTTGTATCCGTTCATCCGTTGATGGACACTTACATTGATTCCAAATTTTGGCTTGTGAATAGTGCTGCACTAAATATGGGAGTGCAGGTATCTTTTTGATATCCTGAATACCTCTCCTTTGGATATATACTCAGCAGTGGGATTGCTGGGTCATATGGTAGTTCTATTTTTAGTTTTTCAAGGAACGTCCCTACTGCTCTCCATAGTGGTTGTACTAATTTACGTTCCCACCAACAGTGTACAAGGGTTTCCCTTTCTGCACATCCTCACCAGCATTTGTTATTGCCTGTCTTTTGGATCAAAGCCATTTTAACTGGGGTGAGATGATATCTTATTGTAGTTTTCATTTGCATTTCTCTGGTGCACAATCATTGATTTTTTGACAAAGGTGCCAAGACAATTCAATGGGAGAAAAATGTTCTTTTCAACAAATGGTTCTGGGACAATTGGATAATCACATGCAAAAGAGTGAGGTTGGACCTCTATCTTATATGATGCACAGAAATTAACTCTAAAATGGATCAAATACCTAGATGTCTGATCTAAAACTATAAAACTCTTTGAAGAAAACATGGACACAAATCTTTATGACCTTGGATTGGCAATGGGTTCTTAGATCTGTCACCTAAAGCACAAGCAACCAAAGAAAAAGTAGACGAAATAGTTTAGGAGGACTTCTTCAACAGTATAAGTTTTCCCACGCATTATTTACATCTTAAACACCAGTTTTGGTGTGTTAAAGTAATGCTATAGTTAGCATCCTTGGGGAGGGCACAGGGACCTCTGAGGTCAATGTCACAGGCTCATCTCTGGATGCACCAGTGAGCTATGTTGCTTCTCTGGCCATGCCCAGCCCAGGTGCCCTATAGAGGCCAAGCCCTTGCAAGCCTTTGTGATGGTGGTGTCACAGTGTCCTGTCTACTAGGTATCACCTCTCTGGGCTCCATCAGTATCACCCCACTCTCCTGTGTGAAGCTTACAAAGGACTTTGCCAATATTTGGCAGATAAAAAAAGTGGTAAGTGTCAGCCAGGACTACATTTTTTATGAACTCAAACTTTAAATCATTGTGCTATTTCAATACCATTTCTTGTGTGTGTGTGTGTGTGTGTGTGTGTTTGTGTGTGTGTGTGTTTTAATTAGTGTTTTTCTGTGGCCTGTTCTTGCTCCACCCTCTTGTGTGACCAGGAAGCTGAGCAGGGCAGCGTGAAGGAAGGCCTGCTTCCTGCCTTGAGTGCTCTTGGTGAGGAAAGCCCTGTTCCCAAGTTCCTGAGTACTCTGGGGTCCCCAAGGAGAGCCTGTGTGAGAATGACTGCTGGTAATTGAGCTACCAGATGCTCCTCTGGCTTGGGAAAGAAGGCTGCCTCTGGCCTCGTCACTCTGTATAGAGGCAGCTGTACATTTGCTGGCCCTTCCTGTCTGGTGAGGGAGAGAAGGAAGGAAGGAAGGAGCAACTATTCTCTTTCCCTCCAACTGTAACAAAACCCATGACATGCAGGGCTTTCTCCCAAAGTCCAGTGTGATTTAATTTCAGGTGTCAAATGCATTGATCTGCTACTGTCTGCTAATTTCAAATGAGTTAGACAAATGATGATGGAGAGAGGAATAATTTTCTAATCAACAAAACTAATTAGAAATGTAACAGTCTAAACTACAATGCAAGTGTCTATAAAATAGCAGCTAAAGCGAGCTGGGGGAACCAATGGTGTTTGAGATGGTGCCAGAGCTGACACATCTGGATTTGACACCTTCCATCTGGGCCACTTAGCTGCATTTACTTGAGCAATATTCTTAATCTTTCCAAGCTTCAATGTCTTCATATGTAAAATACAAATAATATTACCTGCCTTCTAGGTTTGTTATGAAGATTAAATAAAACCTTATATGAAAACACCTAACATGGAGTCTGGCACATTTTAGATACTCAATAAATAACTCACACACAGTGCTAATCACAGACTTAGCGCTTCACATGTATCAGTTTATTTAATCCTCATGAGAACTCAGTAAGGAAGGTAGTGTTATGATCCCCAATGTACAGATGAGGAGACTAAGGCACAAAAAAGTTAAAGAAATGTATACAGTGTTACACAGCCATAAGTAGCAGTCAGGATTTGAATCCATGCCAACTGGCCCCAGACTTTGTGCTCTTAACCATTTGTACTAGTGCTCCTCTAGTGCGTGTTTTCTTTGTAGTCTTCACTTCTGCCCAAGTGACTACAAAATGCAAATTTTCAGGCCCTTTTAGGAGACAAAAACCAGATGCTTGCTTGGGGAACATGATCGATAAACCCAACGATATGTCACACGGTCTATTGGCAACAGCAGGGGCACCAGGACTAGTGGATATTCCGGTTAGTGTGTATCTGGTTAGGTCAGAGAGCCAAGGTCAAGGTGATATGTGCCTCTTCTTTTCCTGTCCTGGGGCTTCAGCTCTGCCCTTTCCCTTCCATCCCTGGTCCGGGCAGCCATCTCACAAAACTTATCCTTTCCTCACAAAAGTTACAGTAGCCTGTGGAGGGATCCATTCAGACTCTTCAGCACTAGCGACATCATTATTAACAAAAAATACAATTATCATAGTAACAAATGGACCTCCCTTTCCTGACCTTCACCTCTGCTTACAAAGGAGAGTTTTAGAAAAATCTTCTCTGCCCACATCATCTTCGGATTCCCTGAATTTTTTTTTCTGTGTCTGCCCCTCTTTCATAATTTTTGTTTAGGGGACTTGGTATTTGTGTCTATGATTTATGAAACGCTGAGGAAATCTCTGGTACTTATTCCAAGTTACTTAATAACTATTAGAATCCAGTGGAGTTAAAAGAGGAAGGGTTTAGGAACCCAAAAGATAGCACATCTGAGTATCCCTGCCTCTGTTTCCAAAATTAGATCTTGTGAAAAAGTTCCTCCCTCATAAAATGTCATTATGGTACATAATCCTAATAAAGACATCTACTGGGGTGGGGGAGGGCGGTGCTAAAACAAGGCATACCAAAACTTGGCAAGGCTGAATTTTTATCAGGCAACTATAAACTTCTAAAATTTTATTGTGAAATAATCCCACAGCCTGAAATTTAGTGGTATAAAATAATAACAAACACGTTGGCCTCATAAAAACTGGTTAATATCTAAGCATTTTTAATGTTGTATAGAAATTTTCTAATGGAAAATTCTGATTAATGCCAATTTTGACTCTAAAAGTTCCTTTGCTAGGTGCCTAAGTTACTAAAATTTAAACTTAACCTATGAGCCTTTGGCTTTGAAAAAAAATTTTTTTCCCTATTTATACTCATATGAGGACATTATGAGAGCACTAACTCTCAGTCACTGCTTTTTCAAATCTTATAACTCCCCAGAGTCTTGGTTTTCTGGGCTGTGCCTCTGTGATTGTTTGCCCCAACTCCCTGTTGGCTCTTTAGGTTGTGTTGCAGTATGCTTTTCTCTTCCCCATTATGATGGGACTGGATTTCCAAAAGTGCCAAAATCCATCTTCTCTGAAAAGCCCTAATGCATATTATTGGGAATGACTCCATTTCTTTAAAACACTTTGAAAAGTATTTGCAGGATCCAGCAGAACTCTTAATGATAGTGTCCCAGATTGGTTCCAACTCATCAGTCAGTATGAGGTGAGCAGTCACTTTTATGCAGAGTAATATAGGACTCTATGGATAAGGTAAGCATCTATCTAAATTTTAAAAAATCCTCCTACCAAAAATAAATTACCATAAAATCTCCAAAGGATGGAAAATAAAAGAATACATTTTTACTTTTGAATCAAATTTATGGATTTTTTCAAAGACTTTCTTGCCAGTAAATTATTGTTGCCTTCACTCCCAGAGAGAGTCTCCATTCAAATGTAAATTTGAGCTAGGCTTGGTTTTCCTTCAAATCTCTTCCGTCATTTCTGGAGTTGGGTGTCAAGATAAACCTTTTCTCTTTTATCCTTAGAGCTGGAGCTCAAAATTGATCTTTTCTCTGTATAAGATCCTAAACTCTGGTGACATGGTGGGATGACGCCGAGATGGGGAGACAGAGGGAGGAGAACCTAGACCAGACAGGTCCTAAGTGGTCCAGCAGGCATGTCTGAACTGAACCGTCGCTATGGGGAGGCACCACTGGAGTCAAAGAGATCTGATTACCTCTCAGAGGAAGCTCAGTATCTCTCTGCCTTATGCAGGAAAAAAATCCTCTGAGCAAGGCCCTGGGAGATTGCCTATGCATAAAATATACTCGCTTTCGTACATAAAGTCGATGCTGTGTACTTTAGCCGCCTTTTAAAGGACTTCCTGGTTCTTGGCACTACTCAGGATGGTTGAAACTGCTGTGTAAGTGTTGGGCAGGTAGTCTTCGGTGGTTAGATAAACATTCAACCCCATTTCAGCCAGTGCTAACTGTGTGAGCTGGGGCAAGTTTCTTCACATCAGCCGTCTCAGGATCCCCCTCCGTATACTCGGAATGGTGAGATGATCCCTAAATCCTCACAGGGGGGTTGTGTGGGTTCCACAAGACACTGTGTGAGGGCAGCACAATACGTATCAACCCTGCTCCCCCCATTATTCCACCTGAACAAATAAGGTAATAGCATGTGTGGAGTCCAGATGGAATAACACCGATTCACAAAAGGGTTAAATCGACATTAATAACACCCAGGCCAGTACTTGCATTCCCTGCTTCTGCCAAGTTTACAACAGGGCCAGAGCCAGGCAGAGTGTTCGTTCCTGAACCCTGACAGGCTAGTTACTGTTCAAAACAGTATTCCCCTCTGTCTCAGCCTCTCTCTCCCATTCAGGCTGAGCGCAGTTGGAGAAGCAGATTAGAGTCTCAGATGTGTCCCCTGCATCCTTCATCTAACCTGCCTCCCTCTTCACTTCCAGTTCTCATCCTTGCGGAGTGGAGATAGAGCCAGTTCAGGATCCGTGGAGGAAGCTGGTGGGACAGAGCTGCAGGAAGGGGAGCCCCAGGGCCATTCCACAGTCCCCCAGGAATGCTCACTGTGCACCACACACTGGCTAAAGGCTTGCTGACCTTAGCTCAAGTCATTCTCCCAAGAACTCTGTGGGGAAGGCAGGGTCAGTGCCCTGCAACTCAGGGAGCTGTAGTAACTTTTTCACCATCTATAGCAAGTAAATGGCAATGAACCAACTAAACCAGGTTCAAGGCCTGAGCTGGCCGAATCCAGGAGTTAGCACTCTTAACTCAACAGCTGGAGGAACACAGGAGTGCCTAGTGAAAGATTTCCCCAGGTTTTTCCTGTGCTGTACTCTTGGCTGTAGTCTCAGCTTGTATCTATCAAAGCACTCTGCATGTTATATTTTTATTATTTGTTCATATTTTGTCTCAAAACCATCTTATTGATCTTTGGACAACCAGAATCTAGGCACGATATCAGAGTTATTTAGACAGCTTAGGCAAATACATTTTTTCCTTTGAGTTGGAAGAACTAGGCTGGAGAACAAAATCGTGCAGCTCCATTCCTGTTCCTGCTGATGTGCTGAGAAATAGTGTCATTGAAGGTCCTGCCCAGACAACTGGAAAAGGAATCATCTAGGCCTAGCATTCCAGAGTCACAGTCCTGGGTCTTCCCTCTTCCTACCCTGCCAAAGGATGCCTGGTACGGCAGCTTTTGGGATCGGCTCAGTGTGAGAAGAGAAATATACCAAAGTGTTAGCAACAGTCATCCCTTTGATAATAAGCATATTTTATAACCAATTACACATAAACACTGATAAAATTAAAAATTTAAAAAGATTAAGTTGTTGGTTTGAGTTCCTATCATTTTTAGCTGTTTCCATTAATTAGGAGGGACATTTGAACACTTAAAATTTTGCCAATATTTCCTAAGTAGTCTGCACAATGAAAGTAAAGTAGGAAATTGATAGAGTTTTCTGTGTAACAGGAAGATAGAGGCTAAGACCTTCTTCTAGAAAGTTCAGTAAACAGTCTAGGTCTTGGAGCCTGACCTCTCCAAAAGAACAAACTCTACGATGGTTATGACATTACAGTCACATCATACTACACCCACACACACACATTCTTTTTTTCCTACTATAACAGCCATATCTGTTCATTGCAGAAATTTTGGAAAATACAGACTAAGGAAGAAAAAAATCAACCAGATTTTCACTATCCTGAAAAAGACACGTTATCAGTTGGGGAATTTATTTTCAGTCTTTGCATATATATTATAACAAAATATGGATCATACTGTAGACATTGCCTGACAGCCAGTTGACATGATATTTAAGGGATGCTGCTCTGGGTGACCGAAGCTCATCTCTAACAGACATAATACAGACATGTGACGGCATTAGTGGGAGCTGGATCCTTGGAGTTTGGACAAAGAGAAGGGAAAGCTTAAGTATCCAGTCAAGGGCTTTATTTACAGTTTAAACAAGAGCTTTCCTGGGTGACTTCACATTTATGGCGTAACTCAAGCTCCCTGACAATGATTTCATGCTACTACCAGAAGGACAAGAGCTGACCCGACAAAGCACAGAGAATTCCAGGGAATATATAATGACAAACATTTTAGCCAATACTGATCCATTGGAAAATCAGATTCCTTCCTGCCAGACACTCCAATGAAGACTACAAATGCTCTTCTGAGAGACAGATTTAGTCTTTCAGCACTGAGGGCCGTATTGAGAAAAATTAAATGTTATGTGGTTTGGAAGTTGTGTTCTATAAAATGCATGCTATTGACAATGGTTTCTTCCCACAGTCTACAGAAATAAATTTGTACAAAGAAGTAGCTGGCCCAGTTTATTAAGTACAAGACCAGAAGCCAGAAGCTCAAATTCGGGCCTCTCAGGCTGACTTATTATGCAGTCCTCACCAAGTCACTTCTTAATCTCCTCTCCAGGAAAGATGAAAGGGCTGCTAAAATGATCAATTCTGAGTGGCTTGTTTCTGGGAAGGTAAAGTTTTGGGGTTCAGTCTCTTATTGCATGAGTTCTTCAAGACTATTTTCAGATGATATGTGGTTTTGCACTAACACAAGATCTTGACAGATGAAGTTCATGGCTGACCATTATGGAGGTGGTTTTGGCCAAGGCATAAGTCATAAGACTGTTAAGGTTCAGCTCAGCAATGCTCAGCTTTCTGGAGCTGTGCTCTGAGAAATGTGTACTTAGCGTTATCTCAGGGAGGGTTTGTATAAACAAAAAGGCCTTTGTAGCACCAGCCCAAAAGCAGTTCCTATAAGCAAGGGAGAGGAATTCTCTTTAGTCTTGCCATCTCCCTCAGACACTTGCCAGTGGAGACCTTAGATTCTCCTTTCCCAGCAAGTGCTTGAAGCAATGTCCACAAATGAGCAAAGAAAAGCATCTGCCCTGAGCCAGCATTTCGGTCCATTGCAGATGATGGAAAATGTGCTTGAGGTTGAAAGTTGGGAAATGTGTTTTTGTTCACTCAGCTCCTATTATAACCACATCTGTTATCAGTAGGGCAGGCTGTGTATTAATAGGCATGACTTTCTTCAGCCTGGAGTCCTCCTCCATGACGTTTTGGCTGAAAGCATTAAACAGAAAGGGCTGAAAAAAGCCAAATGTCTGTGCCTGGTGATATTGCCCTTGGATTCTTCTGGAAGGCCTTACTCTGGGCCTCAGCTCATTTATATTCTCTCCACTTTCAGAACCTAATCTAAAAGTGAATCAGAATAAAGAGCTGCTCTGTCTTTTGTTCCTGGCTTCTCAGACAGGCTACCAAATTCGATTAGTTCCAAATGTCCCACTTTTTCCACCTTCTTTCTCCACAGATGGGCTAATGCTTTCTTTGACATTTCTTTAACTAGTATTCTATGGCCAAATGGCATAATAATAGGATCCTCCAGTGTTAGATCTAGAAATGACCTCAAGGATCCTCTGGATCAGTAGCTGTCAGAGTATATTCCTTGGAGGAGGTTTCTGGGATGACCAGGGGAGGGGAACATGCAAACACACACACACACACACACACACACACACACACACACACACACACACCCTCCACACCTCTGCTTAGCTCCATCTTATATGTTAAGCTTTCAAGTAATCATTTATTTGAACAAAGGGTGATGTGGCTAAATAAAGTTTGAACCCCTGATAAATCTGAAAGATGGCCTTACCAATAACCTATCTAACAGAGAAAAATAAACTATCAAATAGGAAGTAAGAGAAACTCACAGCACATAATTGCCCCTTTGAAAACAAAACTTGCAACACAACTACCGCCTTTGCTTTGTTTAATTAAAACACCTGTGGCCTAACTTGTTATCTCTAAGTCATTTCTCAGCCTTGAAGAGCCCTAAGCAGACAGTAGGGATGTGAGCTCCCTGCTCCAGCTCTCTGCCTCAGTTCCTGCCCAAAAACCAGATTTCAGGATTCAGATAACCCAGCTTCACAGAGAAAGAAAAAGAAATAAAGGACTGTTATCTGTTATCAGTCTGCTGAAGCAGGAAAAAAAAAAAAGGCATTTTTGCCCTTTAAAAGAACCAAGCAACTTTCCTCAGCTGCCTGGCACTGCTATCTTTTCTTCAGTGTCATGGCTCCTCTCTCTCTGCCTCTCTCTCTGTCTCTCTCTCTTTCTTTCTTGGGAAAATAAATAAACTTTTACTTTTTTATATCCTAATCACTGTGTGAGAAATCTTTCTCAGTTTACATTTGAATCCCCCACCCTAACATTTGGTGGCCTGTATGGGGAAAGAGAAATTACTTCTTTACCTCTGTACAGGGAGGGAAACTGAGTCACACCTCTATCTCTGTATGGGAACTTCACTTTTGTATTTCTGTTAAGGGGAAACTGAGTCACCTCTTTGCCTCTGTCTCTAGACTTCTGCCTCCTCTGCTGTACAGCTCCCAAGATTTCATTCTTGGTGCAAATTCCATTAGGAACTTGCTAAGTCTCCAGGGCTTTGGAAATGGTCATGCACTCAAAATAAAGTTGGCAGCTCCATGGTTATGGGGACCTGGTGCTGGTCTGCCACTCTCAGAAAAGTGTCCGGGAAGGACCCTGCCTAGCCACTTTTTCCCAGACTTCGCCCAGACCCAGGGACACCTGGCTTTGGGGAAGTTCCTCTCTAGGTCTGGGTCAGAGCTCAGAGATACCCATTTTCTGGCCAGATCTCTAGGTTTCAGTCAGACTCAGAGTCGGGGGCACCTGATATCTGATCAACATCTCAAAGGTCATCTAGTGGGGGACGCCCACTCAGACTCTCAGTGTTAGTGTCTCAATGTATGACTGTCCCTAAAGTCTTTCCCCTTTTCTTTCTACTAGTTGCTGTCATGGGCAACATTTGGTTGGAACTTTGGGACTTATCTGATCTCTGTCCCTGTTGTTTAGTAAATTAAATGACCAGGAAATTTGGCCTGAGAATGGATCTCTTAATCATAATGCTATACTACTACTTGACCTTGTATTGCCCACTGGCCTGGTGAAGAGTCTAAAATTCTCTACATTCAGAGTTTCTTTAAACTTTATAGACACCCTGATCTTCACTCTGCCTGTGGCATATTACTTCTTTCTACTCCATCTCTCTCACTGTCTTCACTTTCCAGACAAGATTTCTCCTTCGGCTCCCTTGTTCCTCCCCTTCCTTCTTCTTCTTTGTCCCCATCACTGTCACCCAGCCATGCTCGCTCAGACCTGCTGTTACAAACTCCCTCCCTGCCTGTACGCCAGCTCCGTCTCCGAGAGGCTGCTAGTCAGAAGGCATCATAAACTACTCAGAGCCAAGATGAAAATCCAGTCCTTTTTCCTTTCACAACTGTCTGAAGCATTTTGCCTCTTTACTAACTTAGATCCTGACACCCAGGAGGGAGAATCCACCTTAGCAATGCGCTTTGTCTTCCAGCTGGTCCCCAATATTTGGCGTAAACTCCAAAAACTTGAAAAAGGGCCTCAAACTCCACAAGCTGAGCTTTTAAACCTGGCCTTCGAGGTCTTCAATAACCAAGATGAGGGAAGAAGGGAGGAGAAAAGGGGAAGAGACTGGCAAAGGGTCTTAGAGCAGAAGGAAGCTTTTCAAATGGTGGTTGCCATAATAGGAGAGAATTTTCAGAGACAGAGTTACCCTAGAGGTCCAGACAAGAAGACACCAGGACCATACTTTTCACCAGGAACTGAGCCCTGCCTCCACTACAACTCTGGGTCACTGGAGTAAGGAGTGTCCCAGAAAGCAGGCTCTGCCAGGACCATGCCCTAACCATAAGAAGGACGGGCACCAAAAGGGTGAGTGCCCTCTTCCTAAAACAGAAGATCACACTTGCCTGGCAGGACCCCCTCCCCCTGCCGAACCAGCACCCTCCACACCCACGGACGCTGTAAGACTACTTCAGTCTGATGGACAGACCCTGGCTTTGGAACAAGCTCAACTTTATCACATCGAGATGGCTGAGCCTTGGGTAATTCTCTCTCTGTCACAGGTAAACAAATTGATTTTTTAAATAGACACAGGAGCCACTTACTCTTCTCTTACTGAATTTTCAGGACCTCTGTTTCCTTTCCCTATCTCCATCATTGCAATGGGAAGTAAAATACAAACCAGCTGTGTACTACTCCACAGCCCCTCTGCTTGCTGGGAGATCAAGTGTTTGCTCATTCCCTTTAGTGCTTCCCCAGTGCCCTACTCCCTTACTGGGAAATAATCTTACAGTTCAGTTAGACACCTAACTCCTTTAACACCACAGGTTTCCTTTCTCAGCCTCTTGGAAAAGCCTAATTGGGACTTTACATACAGCTCTTTTTCCATTTATCTAGGCCTCAAATCCTAACTCTATACTTTTGGGAAAAAATAAAAACAGGTTAGAGGATAACTAATAAAACCAGAGAAAAAGACATGAAAAGGCAATGAATGTAAAAATATACTTTTGGTAAAAAAACAAACAAACAGAAAAAAGAACAATATTGTATAAAAAATGATCTTGTATAAAATTTTTATCTTAAAATAATGGGTTGTTTAAGAAAAGGAATATTTAAGATGAAAACAAAAGGCTTAAGTATGTGGTAGAGGGTCGGTACAAGTCGAGGTGAGGTTAATAGAAAGGAATTTATGAAGGAATTTTATATGTGATCAAATTGCCTATAATTAAGAGGAAAATTTGTAATTAAAACAACAAAGCTTTCTGTTCTCAGTTATGAGACTTGTGTTTAAAACCTCTTACATTTATGTTCTTGTGCACGTGTTTAAACTGATGGACAAAATACAAGGAAAAAGTTCAGAATTCAGAGGGTCAATCTACCACTACAGAATTAAAATATAGAGTCAGTGAAACTCTCTAAAGCTACCGTTGCTAAGTTACTGGTATGTTATCAAAAACTCAAGGTTACCAGAAATAGCCAGTTCTGGCAGCAGTGTGAACATTAAAATTCATTTGAAACTGAAGGAAAAAGGTAAAAAGAGCCCTTGCAGTTTCCTTCTAACGTGATTCCTGTCCTGCCTCTACTCTCACTTATAAGACCATCAGTTTTCAACCCCTCTCCCTTTGTGACTCAAATGAACTCTATCAGGCAGGGACTGCACTTCATCCCTGAGCCAGCCGGAAGAAGTTACAGAAGAGAGAGACTTCCATCCATATTCCCCAGTTTCTGGGTTCATTAAATAGAAATTTTAATTTTAACCAAAGAAAGGGGGGAAATCAAAGGTGGCCTTACTAATAACCTATTCAACAGAGGAAAATAAACTATCAAACAGAAAGTAAGGGAAATACACTCATAGCACAAAATTGCCCCTTTGAAGAAAAACTCACAACACAATTATCCCCTTTGTTTTGTTTTAATTAAAACACCTATGGCTTAGCTCGTTATCTCTGAGAGTTCTTTCTCAGTCTTGAAGAGCCCTAAGGAGACAGTAGGGATGTGAGCTTCCTGCTCCAGCTCTCTGCCTCAGTTCCTGCCAAAAAACCAGATTTTGAGCATTCAGATAACTCAGTCTCACAGAAAAAGAAAAAGAAATAAAGAACACCTTGACATCTTGCAGCTGCATCTGTTATCAGTCTGCTGAAGCAGGGGGAAGAAAAAGGCATTTTGACCCTTTAAAAGCACCGAGCAACTTTCCTCAGCTGCCCGGACTACCCTCTACTTTTTCTTCATTGCCGTGATACCTCTCTCTCTCTTTCTTTCTTGGGAAAATAAATAAACTTTTACTTCCATGTATCCTAACTGCTGTGTGAGGAATCTTTCTCAGCTGGCATACCAATTCCCCACCCTAACAAAATCCTATCCCCTAATTTTATTAGTGAGGAAATAAAATCCCAGGGAGTTTAACTGACCTACCCTAAGGCACTTGGTTACTTTGTGGCAAAGCCAAGACTGGAACCCAAATGTTCTCACTAGCTTTGATTCATTCATTCATTTGTTCATCTATTCACTTACAAATGTTCCCTCTCCCAGCCAATGCTCTAACTGCTGTATCCAAAAAGACTTATTTAATGACTTAAATAAGTCACATCTGTTTGGGAAAAAAAAAGTATTTCCCACTAACTGGAGCATCAGGTTACATAATAACTTATCTTTCACAGGCTTAAAGGCCTTTCTTCATTAAATATCACATTTCTTCGGATTGCAACTGAGGAATTTGTGGTAAAGTCATATTACCATTTAAAATATGTGGAATACATTAACATTTACAAATTCAGTTCATTTTTAAAGTGTCTTCATAGTTTATGTTAGTGGGGTCATAGTTGGCATACATCTAACTATGTAATACCACTTGGTATGAAGTTTTTTTCAATGAAGGCAACGTTTTCGAAAGGAACAATCTTCGGAGCTTTTTTGCCTCTCTGGGTTCATATTTTATACCTGTCTTGTTTCATGAATATGCTTTGTATCGTCATGACATGCTGTTTATAGCTCTGTCAATATACCAACCACATTATTTTACAACTGTCTATTTATGTGTCTTTTTCTCCCTGCGGAATATAAGCTGCTTGAGGGCAGCAACTCTGTCTTATTCATCTCTGTATCCCCAGAACAGCTCAGAACAGGTTCTCAAGAAATGTTGGGGAGCACGGAGAGAGGGGTGGGGGGCAGAGAATAAATCATGTACAATGCCTCTGTAGATTTTTTTCTAACAAGGAAAACTTTGTGAAAGATTGAAGTGCTCTGTTGAAACCAACTCTTTTAAAGTACAATACAGCATTGCTGTTCTTGAACAAAGGAGTCTTGTGACTTGCTTTTGTAGATGGAGATCAGCCTTCTGAATGAAATCTGTTTCACTTAGGGGAGATGGAAGAAGCCTCAAGAGAGTTCACCACCATCTTCCGTCTATCCTCCAGGTATTTCGACTACAAAAAGAAAATTTAGCAATCTATTCTCCTCTTTAAACATTTACCTATCTCTAAGAAAACCATGACATATACATTAAAAAACTTTTTATGATAGATGTATTTAAACATGCATAAAAGTAGAGATAATAGAATAATGACTCCTCCATACTCATCAACCAACTTCAACAATTATCAACATTTTGCCACTCTTCCATCATCTCCGTCCCCTTTTATGTTTTAAAACCATATTAAATTAATGTGGTAGACTAGCAAATGAATATTAAAAACTACAAATATGTGTATTATGACCAAATATGGCAATGTTTATTAGAAGTAACATTTAATTACAATCACTCAGGTAACAAATAGACATTGAACATATCTATATAAAATGATACATTAAACATGTGGAAAGAAAACTTGGAATATCATAAATTATCTAAGGTTAAATATTTATTTGTTTCATGTCTGAAATCTTTATTCAAAATTTTATTGTAAAATCTTGCCTGAAAAAACATTCCAATGTTTCACTCCCATTATACTATGAAAAATTTTCCAATTGTCTGTGGCTCCAAGATTCCTCTTTGCCTCTAATATCCATTCTCTCTTTCTTTTTTACTAATAGAACTTCCAGTTTTCAACTGGGCAAAAGGCCACCTGGAATAAATCTGCATTTCCCTGCTCCTTCTGATCAATGTGGCCATGCGATTTAGTTCAGGCCAATGGAATGTAAATGAAGGTGTCATGTATAAACTTAAGAAAATGTCCTTATGGCACAAAAGCATGTTCTTTCCCTTTCCTCCATCCTGTTGTCTATAATGTAGATACGATGGCTGCAGCTGAAGTAGCCACTTTGGGCTACGAGATAGAATATGCCAAGAATGAAAGGGCAATTAGGAGGCTGGACCCCTGATGACTTTGTGAAGACACTCCATCAGCTCCAGACTACCTCCCTCTAGACTCCTTTTACATGCAAGAGAAATAGCTTCTATCTTATTTCTTAAGCCTTTAGTCTTTACATTTTTTATATAAAGAAAAACACTAATTAGGACATGAATGCTTCATTTCATCATTTAGTTCTGCTCACAGAATCTTTATTGTACCAATTCCTACTCTTCCATACTTGATTTTAAAAGAAGTGATCCATTAAACAATGTCACTAAAAAATACTTAACAAAGCTGAGGTAATCCCTTAAAATATAAATAAAACTCAGGTTAAACATTAACAGCATTCTAAGCCAGTGGCCCTGGCAAACAGATACGCAGGCCATCAAGTAGATCATGTTTCTCTGGGTCATTCAGCATCCTGAAAACCTTTTCTATCAGTAGTGGTAAGTGATAATGAAGTTGCACTTGTGAGATTCAGCCACATTCATAACTGTCTCATGTGTGGCTACAACCGAGGCACATTGTGCAACAGCTAGGAAACAGGGAAAAGGGGCTAGAGAGAGAAAGCTGCTAACTCTAGGAGGTATCCATGACTCTATTTGAAGGGGGAGGCCTGCCTCCCACATTGCCTTCACAAGCTGCTGGGAAGCCAAAGAGCACTGCCCAGTTCATTGGCTAATTTGGTGTGCGTAGAGAATATGTATTGTTTCTCTCCCCAGTGTGCATTTCCCAGTCTCCAGCAACAGCTCTTAGGTCCCCCTACAGCCCTCTCTCAGTGCATGTGGCCTCGGTGGGATGCGCCACTGCAGCTCCCATGATGTGCAGCGGGCCCCAGTCTAAGCTAGTCAGTGGATCTCATTTCCTCGGCTACAAAGAGTAGGCTAGTAGTGGACAAGTGCCCTAAGCTGTTCTAATTGGAGCGAATCTTAAAAGTTTTGTGGGACCCTTTGGAAAAACAACTTTTGGGGTTTTTTTATGCCAACTCCAAATCTTAAGAACACGAGGCTGGAAAACTGTAGCTATCCTGCCACCACAAGGACAGAACCTTATTTAAGAATGTAGCCAACCCAGAGGAGGCAGACCTAGACAGTGGAGAAAGAGGAAATCGTGTTCTTGGTGACATCCTTTAGACCCCCATGGCAGGCGTGCTGAAGCCAGTCCAGCCTCTAGACTTCTCAGGTATCTAAGTCAGTAAGTTACAATTTGTTACTATTGTTGTGTGGCTCGTAACTAGATTTGTCAGATAAAACACAGGACATCCGGTCAAATTTGAAATTCAAATAAGCAATAACTAAATTTTATTATAAGTATGTTCCAGATATTGCACGGGACACATACCAATTAAATTAAAATTTAACTAGGTGTCCTGTGTTTTTATTTGCTAAATCCAGCAACCCTATTTGTAACCAAAATGTATTAGTGCCGGATGGTAACACAGTGTTCATGAGAACATCTGTTGTTCGCGTGAATGGGAGATATAAGTCCTTGGCTGGGCCTAGGTGTTGCAGAACAACAAAGCCTGAGGGTGTTGCTTCCAGCACTGTTTTTAAAATGGTGAGTCACATGTCGCTTTTGACAGTGCTGAGGACTGGGTGGGTGAGTGCAAGAAGGCAGGTGTCTGAGCTGAGCCAAGGATAGGTGACCATGGGGAACGCCCAGACCTAGACACGAAAAGGAAGGAAAAGATCAAGGTGAAATACAGTTGAGACACATGAAAACACACTTAATTTGCTTTGTATTCAATGATATAGTCAGGAAAGAGAGACAGAGAGCAGCAAGGGGGAAAAATAACAATTGCAATAACATAGGTGATGCTGCCAACCGTAAGGAGGGTGGTCCTGAAAAGAATCTAGGGGGTGGCGTGAGTGACTGGTCCCTCAGCTGGCCACTCGGGCCGAGTGTGAGTCAAGGGTCACTGGGACAGTAGCCAACATGTTTAACAACTGGTACCGTCGGACTGATGTGCACCCATTGAATATCAGCTCAGACTTTCAGTTTGAGCAATTGCCCCCAAACCATTGACTTGAGTTCTGCATCAGAGGTCACACCATGTTAGAAAGTGAGAAATGAGGTGAGTAAGCAGAAACCAGGCATCTACGGAGACCAGAGGTCACAGAGTGCAGAGGCACGCAAGAGGTGGAGGGTGGGTTACCAAAGTGCAAGGCCAAGCACATCTGCGGGGCTGGACCAGCGGTGCTCTTTTGCAGGGACGTGCTGACCCCCATTGCCTTCTCTGTCACAACCCACACCTCTCTCTGAGCGAGGGCCTGGGGCCCGGGGTCTTCCCCTCACTCCTACTCCTCTTGCTCTCTCCCGATTATCCCCAGCCACAGCCCTGATCCCTGAGGATCTTTGGCTCTTGTCTGGCATCAGGTGGCTTTGCCTTCCCTCCTGAGCCTAACCCTCCCAGGGCCATGTCAGCACTGTTAACACTAGCATGTGACACCCTGCTTTGGAAACACCAGGTCTGATAAACCCTTTCATTACGGTTATGGATTTCCCAGGTCCGAAACCTTTCCAAACCCTCAATGTCATGCTGCGTGAGAAAATCCATCTTGTTCCTCAAAAATAAACTAAGAACTTAAAAGAAAGAAAGAAAGAAACCATGTTATTCGTGCCCAAAGTACAGCCGTTGTCTGGCTCCGTAGCTGCCTGCACACCATTAAATGGCAGATGGCTGTAAGTAATGAACTGTGATGATGACGGGTTGAATGTGGCCAGCCAGGCGTGAGGCTCCCGGGGCAGAAGGCATCATATCAGCAAACGCAGTGTGGGGGCTGACGGATGGGGAGGTGGCTGCTCACTGAGCTGTGTGTGTGTCACTGAGGTATTAGATACGCACAGACTGAAAAAAATCAGGGAACATGCTTTGAATTGTAAAATAACAAGGCAAAGCATATTTTTGTATTTTTTCTGTGTAACCTGAATATCCTCAGACCTCGCTAGCCTGTGGGTACAAAAGAGGCCACAGTAACATTAGACTTTGTACATTACTGGGCTCGGGGAGAGAGTGGCTGGGAGGTGGAGAGGGTCCGGCCACCGTGAGCCAGTCTCGAAGGATGTGTCGCTGTGGGTACATTGGAGTGTGCTGATGTCAGACCACAATGGAGGACCAGTACTCAGCAAGGCTTACATAGGAAGGGACCCCACAGGGCCACTTGATGAGGTGTTCATGTTACTGTGTCGGCAGCGTGGCCTCCCTCCCCACTAGATTTAACAGGTCTGAGACATTGTTTCTGGAGTTCCTACTTCGCTGGGCTAATTCTACTGCTCCTCTAGACTCAGCTCAAGCAGGCTTCACTGAAGTATTGTCCCAACTGCATCGCAGGTGTGCATGTGAAGATGATGGTGTGTGTGTGTGTGTTGCATAGGGGCTTCCTGGGTAAGGAAGGAGCAGCAGCAGATGTCTTACCCACAAATATCCTCTACCACTGCCTGCCCCCTCCAACCCAGACACCCATAGTCACCCACTGGAAATTCACCATTAGAAATTCTTTGTGACTAACAAATTGCACTTTATTTAGGGTTAGGTTAAATCCTTCCTGGGATAAGGGTTCAATCTACAGACCATTCTTCGTCCTTTTATCTCATTTGCCCTCATCACACCTTAGCTGAGCATAGAGGAGGAGACAGGAATTGGCAGAACTAGAGAAAAAAGAGGAAGAGGAGGAGGAGAGGAGGTAAGGAGGGTCAGGCCAGGGAGAGCTACACACCAGCATGACAAACTTCTCTATCAAGAGTTCTCTTTCCCTTCCACCTCCAGCCTCTTTGCTTTTAAAATGAATTCCCTATTCACAGGGCCTCTCCCTGATGGTAAATATATGAAGAGAAAGTTCTCTGCTCTCTGGTTTGAAGTTTGGTGCATACTTTTGCCACAAGCTCTGGTTTTAGTTTCCAGTCTACGGTGGTTTCCTTTCCCAGTCCAATTTCTCAGGCTCTCTTTTTCTCTAGCAGCCTCTGTTGCCACGGCAACATGATTCCTCCTGGAGATTTCCAGCCACAGCCCACAAGGGTTTGGGATCTAGACTGCCTTCCTCCACAGTCCTATTGCTCTTCTGTCCTTGGGCCCTGGGTTAGTGAATCCTGGGTCAGGGCACCCAACTCAAGACCATGGTCAAGAGACCCTCTCTGCTCTCTTCAACCCAGTGCCTCCTCTCCTCCAAGGAACTGATGTCAACTGTCTTCTCTTTCTCCTCTTCGAACTCCTTCCCCCAAAAAGAATCCCCTTGACAAATGCAACAATGAACATGGCAGTTTTTCTGTATATGTCAAAGAGGAGAGGAGGAGAGAATTTAGGCCAAATAACTCCAGAGTAATGACTTGACATGCACCTTGGATCTTTGTCTCCCCAGAGCATTTTCAGTGCTTCTTCCCCTCTTCCTGGCACCGCTCCCCAACATGCCAAGCGATTCAGTTTTGTCCCAGCTCCCATTTTCATATCGTTCTTCAACCCTTCTGGCAACTCTCTAGAAGACAAAGTCCTGTTTGTTCCATTTCAGATGCACTGGAGAGTAGTGGTTGGTTAAAAACAAAGGTTCTGGACCCAGACCTCCTGGATCAAATCCTAGCTCGAATACTTAGTAGCTGTGTGAATTTAGGCAACTGACATCAACTCTGTTTTCTCATCTGTAAAATGGGATAATAGTATCTACCTTAGAGTATTGTTACAAAGTCAAATGAGATAATATATAAAACTTAAAGCAGGGCCTGGCACACTGTAAGTGCCATATACAGTAATATAGTTCTTACTTTAAGGATTTATTTTGGGGAAACAGTTTATCAACCACCTTTGTTCACCAAGCATGCATCCTTTGGGATCTAACTCCTACTCCAATGCAAACCTTCCAAGGATAGCAGTCTCAACCAGATTTATGGTGAATGAAATTTGCTTCATTGCAATATCTTTCAGGCAGCCCTCATTCATTCATTCATTAAGGCTTAGAGAAATTCTTTCTCACAATGACTTTTTTTTTTTTTTTTTAGCTTACTGACTTCTAATCAGTTTAATGTACTCCTTTGGAGTTGCCCCAAAGCCCTTCACCCAAGGTTAAATCATACCCCTTCAGTCCACAGTTTTTTCCATTCAACCTCCCCATGTCTTTTCAGTACAACCCTAAATCAGTTTGCGCATCCTTGCCTCAGTTCCTGGCTCACACTGTGTTCCCTCCTGACAAATGATTTTGACATCAGCATATCACAAAAGCACATTTACAATTTTAGAAGAATCTACAGGAAAATAGAGGCAATCCAAGCCATAATAAATTGTGAAGCTGAATTTTTCTAAAGGCAGCTATGAACCTACGCCTCAAAGCCCAGCTACTGTTGTAGGGTTTCATCAGGCTTTTATGTTCCCATGGTAACCAACGTATGTGCGAAGCCTATAAACATATCTTAAGGGAGACCGTGAGTGGAAAACATGCTGCTCTGAAGTGAGAAGAGCCAGGTCTAGCCCCGGCTCTGGTGTTGACCCGTTGGGTGGGCTGGGACAGCTGTTTATAAGTGAGCTCCTGTCTCAGACTTGATCAGGGCTTCTCAAGGTATGTGCTCAGGTCACCTAACATCAAAATCAAGAGCCATGCTTTCTTAAAGTGCATATTCTTGGGCTCCATCCAGAGCTACTGAATCTCTGGGTATGGGAACCAAGAACTGCATTTTTAACAAGATCTCCTGGTGATTGTTCAGCTCACTGAAATCTGGAAATCACAGGGCTCTCCCATCCCCCTCCAACATGTTAGAGTTCCCTGCTTATTGCTGCAGGTCAGAATATGATTGCTTTGGACCCAAAGAATCATTGCAAAAATCCCTGGGCAACAACCAGGCAGAATGTGTTCATCAGAATAATCTTTCATTCTCCCCTTGTCCCAGGGGCACCATCTGACAAATCACTTGCAGAGACATTTACCCAGTACACTCTACATGTCAGCCACTATGCTTGGGATACATCTGCCAAAAGAATGAAAAATGCCTACCCTCATGTAGCTTATGCTCTAGTGCATGGGAACAGAGATAATAAATGAACTATTAACATAAAAAAGGTGAACTACGTAGTATGTAAATAGAATAAGGTGGGGAGATCAGGGTAGAGGGCTGTTAAAATTTCTGCTAAATTATATGCACCTACAAAAATCAATTTATTATTATTTTTTTTTTAGAGAGGGAGTCTTGCTCTGTCTCCCACAGTGGAACTCCTGGGCGCAGGCGATCCTCCCGGCATGTATTACTGTACCTGGCTAATTTAAAAAAATTTTTTGTAGAGTCAGGGTCTCACTACGTTGCCCAGGTTGGTCTTGAACTCCTGGCCTCAAGATGAGGTCAACTTGATGGTGTAATTTATGCTCCCTGAGCTCTCCCCTTGCTAGTTTTCCCTGCCTATTCTGCCTCAAGGCAAGAGGATCACTTCAGGTCAGGAGTTTGAGGTGCAGTGAACTATGATGATGCCACTGCACTCTCACCTGGGCAATAGAACAAGACTCTCGTCTCCGAAAAATTAAAAAAAAAAAAAATCAATTTATATATTTTTTACAAAGGCCCGACAGGCAGATCCAATTGGATCTTGAAGTGGACCTTGGGAATGAAGTGGCTGCTTTTAATGAGCTGCCCAAGTCCCCTTTAGGGCTGGTACTACCCCCACCCCCTCACAATTCCCCCAACCTCTCACCCCCTCTTCCACCTCCTAGCAGTGACTCAATGACTGACTACTGATGGCCCCGGCCTCAAGGCGGGCTCAACTCGATGGCATAATTTGTGCTCCTTGAGCTCTCTCCTTGCCAGTTTGCCCTGCCCTGCCCCGCTTTCCTCACTCCCCTTGTCCTGGGAGCACCCTCTAATAAATTACTTGCACAAGAATCCCTGTGTCCAGTTCTGCAATTCTATGGAGTCCAGCCTAAGACAGGGTCCCGAGTAATTGGAGAGGATACTTACTGCCGGGGGTTCTAAACCAGGAGGCCGAGGGCTCACTCTCCCTCAGATCTTCATTCTTCCATTTTCAATCTCAATTTGTATTTAAACGTTCAGGGTCTTGGGGTGCCTGACATGACCCTGTAGAGGGAAGCGGGTGAGGCTCTCTGAGAGGCACTGCCTGCTTTCAGGCCCTCTGTTTTTCTCACTCCTTCACGCCTTTAGCCACCGACATTTTCCCAGTGCCTGCAATGTGGCAGTAACGGCGCTGGGTTTGGGGATACGGCACAAACATGATAAGGTCCTCGACATCGCACTCGATTTTCTGCCCAGCTCTGTTGATATCGCATACTTGAAAATAACTTTGTGAGTAATTAGTTGGCTTAAAGATAATGTTCACGTAACTGTTTTCACCAGCAATGTTTCGTTTTAAAATCAATTTTGACACATCTCTGCTCAGATAAAAGAGCATTCCGTCTCGATGGCCTCCTGGAAGCCAGCGGAGAAGGCGGATGGGAGCAGAAGGGACCGTGCCAGAGCCATGTTCTCACGTAACCTGAGATGCGCATGTGCGCTCCAGCGTTGTTTATTACAGAAAGAAAAGCCCTCCTTTTCCTTCGTACATTCTGCTTTTCACATTCGCCACATCACAGACGGATTTCTTTTTTTAATGGTGCTGATGGATGCTGAAGCAGCCATTCTTCACAGTCTTGACAGCACAGACATTCTTGAAATAGTTGCAAGGTTAAGAAAATGCTTAGGAGGTTTTTCTTTCAAATAAATTTTGTAATACAACCTTTCTTTGCTGCTAGCGTCTGGTAGGGGAGGCAACTTGGGAACAACTAGATGGGGCCCATCTGTGGAAGTTTGCCGGGGCCTCAGGGGTTGGCCGTTACATCGATAAAGGTGTTTTTTTCTGGTGACAGCACATCTCCGACCTTGTCCCTGGAAGCTGTTCCAGCGACTGCGTGCTGCTGTCACTGTCTCCCGATGCCCGTCTTTACTCGTCGCCCAGTGAGGCAGTAACTGATGCTCTGGCCAGCTTCCTTCTTGCCTCCCGTGATCGAGCCCAGTGTGGGTTCCCTGGAAGAGAACATTCACAAGACACAAAAGCATAAAATGAGACGTCGCGTTCGCCAGGCGATTTTCTGCTCCATCACTCTGCCTGCAGCTGCCGTGTGAGCAGCGGCTCAGCAAGGCAGCCTTTTCCCCGCTGCACTAAGGCGATAGCTGCTAGCTGCAGCCCGCGCCCCCTCCATGGCCACGTGTGCTTCTCATTACACAGCCACTCCAGATAAAAGGGCCATTTGCTTTTAAATGGGAGAAATTGCTATTTCTTTATTGCTCTTGTAAAAGGGTCTGCCCTAAAACTGGTGTGAAGGGCTTCTAGTTTGCAGTTGTTCCTGTTTTCCAAGCTTTGCTCATTTTTCACAGCTCTTGAACTCTCCCTCTCAATTCCAGCCTGCCTGAGTGGGCGAGAAAGCGGAGGACCGGGTGGGGGTGTAGGGGGATAATTAACCTCAGCTAAGAGCGGCCTTGGCGTGCAGCCAGGGGAGGGGAGGCCTCGTTAGGAGGAGCTGGCATCGGGCTTGTGTGCGGATGATGACTCAGGGACCACAAGAGAACCTGAGTGAGGTGTGGTTTGCGTAGCAGCAAGTATCTGGCTTGAGTCACAGATGGGTGTTTACTGTGTTACTTAGAAGGAAAGCTGGAGCCATGATGATTCCTAAATAGAGAAAGACAGGTTGACACAGGCATAAAAGCTGTCAAGTGAGAATAAGGTATGCCTGTCAGCTTTGTCTCCAGGATTTTGTGTTCTTCAATTCATGTCAGAGGATGAAGCGGTATGTAGATTGCTGTTTAGAGGCATCCTAGCTTCAGATGAATTAGAGATGCACGTTGGATGAGGAAGGGAGAGAGCACGTTGCTTCAGGGTGGGGTAAGGGCATTCTCTCCTTCTTGGGGGCCACCTAAGCTCACCAAGAAGTCCCTGAGACTGTGCACGTAAGAACCAATTTCTATGAAGCAGGGCAGGGCAGGGCTGACAAGCTCTTTGAGAAACTGGGATAAACACAGCTTTCTTGCCTAAACCCTTGGGGATCTCTTGGGGACATTCTCAGGGGTATAGGTTTAGGCTGGGATCTGTGCTGGGAAAAGGGCCCTTGAAGTAGATGGTGGAGTTAATATGTTTAAAGAGCTCAGATCACGGGCCAGCACACCAAAGCCCTATATAAATACTAGCTTTTTGTTAGGCGATCAGATTCACTCCTGAGGTGCCCCCAAACCTGCCCGGAATTGAACAGTATGGCTGGTCAGAAGTAACCACCCCTGCTGAGTGTTCTTAAATCAGTCTCTACCAACTTGTCATGATCAATGTAATGTATGTTGTAACAAGTTCTTTACTGATCAAAGAGTCTACATTTTTCATTGATTTACGTCTTTAGCAAAATAATTAAATTAGCATGGATTTAAAGGTGCTCTCTGAGTAGGAGAGCAAATTCGTTAGTTACAGCTAACCGTCTGGGAATTACACATAAGCCTTGCCATTGTCCAGCTGTGCTGTAATGTTGTTCTTGTTCTCAGCACAACAGCACACAGCCAGGGTGTCTTTCCTGGCTCCACTGGTTACTAGCTGTGTGACCTTGGGCAAGTAACTTTACCTTCTGTACCTCAGTCTCCTCATATGTGGAGTGGGGACTAATAACAGTGCTTTCCTCAGAGGACTGTGGGGAGGCTGAACCCCCAGCACCCACAACAAGACCTGGCCTGTGGCGTGGTGTGGGTCCTTGATACATATATGTGAAATGTTGAATCAATGAATGAACATAAATTAGAGGTACTATGTGAGTACCTGCTAGGTTGACAATCTTTTCCCAGGGTAAGAATTGCAATCTGGCTCACTCCATTTACGTATATCAACTTCATCCTACGGTCCATCCCACATGCCTAAATTTTGCCTAGGGATAAAGCATCAGGAGAGTTTGGTTTGCGGGGAAGCTGCTCTATATTCTGATTCTTTTCCAGTCTACAGTGAACCTGACGCCCCATTGTGCATCTGTACACAGAGAAATTGGGGGAGACCCCAAACTATTCTAGCATCTGCTATATAGGGGTCTGAAGGGTCAGTGTGTAAATGAAGATTTGGAGAAGTGAACATGTGGTTAGGAGGAAAAAGGAAAAGAGCACAAGAGCATATCTGTAGGGGATATTTGTCACATTTCCTGGTTGCGCAGCACCAAACACCCTTCCTGTGTTTGGAGAAAGTCCTGCCTCACAAGCCCTGGCCCCCCAAAGGAGAATCTGAAAACATTTTCCTAGGCTCCCTTGCAACTAAAGCCGAGGCATGTGATCTGGGCTCCACCAATCAGACATGCCTATGTGAGACTTCACTTCGAAAGTGGACAGTAAGAATGCCAGTACCATCCAGAATCTATTTTCTGCTGAAGATGGTGGAAGGGATATTTTGCAGTGGCAGTGGCTGAAAGGTCGAATTCTTGGTACAGGAGTGCTACCAAGTAAAGGAAAGTAGGATTCTGGTTTAAGTAGCAACATTGCAAACTGTACCATCCAGTGCCCGGCCGCGGTGGGACAGAGCAGTTCTGCAGCATGGCTGTGAATGTTATTTCTCAAAACATGGCCCCAAGCCTGTTTCTTTAATCTTCCTGATAATTCTGTGAGCTACCCTTTGTGTAAATTCTTTTTCTACCTAACTAAAGAAATTTAAGTGAAAGAGGTGCAGGTTAGTGAACCACAAAACACAATTTTAAGGCATATCCCTGGAAAGAGAATGAAAAAAATTTTGTATGGTAAAACATACATAACATAAAATTTACCATTTCAGCCATTTTAGGTGTATAATTTAGTAGCATTAAGTACATTCACAATGTTGTGCAACCATCATCTCTATCCATTTCCAGAGCTTTGAAAATGAAAAATTTTAACATATATTCATACCTTCTTTGAAGATTCTAGGTTTCTAGGTCAGATTTAATTCAAGTTAACAAGCATTTAATTGTCTAATTTCTACAACATAAGCTCCATAGCTCTGTTGTTCACTGCTGCGTTACCAGTATCTGGTAGATGCATGGAAAATATTTGTTTGATGTTGAGTGATCAAATGGGGATATTCTTGAGTCCAGCACTTGTGCGGTGCCTGGGCATCTCGGTGGGTGCACAAAGTGCGTGGGGGTGGCGCTCCTTTAGTGGGAAGAAGGTATTACTGGAGCAGCGACTCCCAGCTGGGGCACATCTGCGCCCTGGGTGTAGGGGACTGGAAAGGTTAATGCAAAAACTATACTTTTACCTGGAATGAAGTTAACAAGGTCAACTAAAAGGCCCCCATGGCTGGAATTATAACAAATTAGTGAGACTACATCAGTTAGTTTCTGCTTCTCAGAAGCTCAGACTGGCTTTCAGTGATATATAAGAATTTTTTAAGGTTTCTGGAGGGAAAGTTAATAATAAAACAATATCTGGTGGTGACCAGATGGTGAGGGACTATTCAATCGTTCATTCAATCACTCATTCAATAGTATTTACTGAGCATCTGCTTTGTGCCAAGTTCTTCTCTGGGTACCAAGGCCTCTGCAGCAAACAACAGACATGTGCCTGCTCGCTAGACCTTGCATACTAATGGGAGAGACAGAAAATAAACAAACATCAGATATGTCTGGTGGGGAAAGTGCTAGAGGGAAAAATAAGGCTGGGTAAAGGTGGAAAGAGTGATGGGAGGTATATGCTATTTATTAGTCATGAAGAATCTCTGAGAAGGTGACATTTGAGCAGGGAGGGTGCCACAGGGACATCTAGAGTGTTCCAGACAGACAGAACAGAAGGTACAGAGCTCTGAGGTAGGAACGTGCTTGGCAGATCCCGGGGACAGCAAGGAAGTCAATGTGGCCAGAGTGGAACGTGGGGAGAGTTGTAGACAAGAAGGTCAGACAAGCAGCAGAGAAGATATTTTGCTCTGAAATATCCTGAATAAATACTGATGGCATGGCAGACACACCTCAGTCTCAGATGAGATGTTTTCTCCAAAGTGTTCACTGTGCTGCCTGGCAAGGCGGATGAAGGGACCACCCACTCTTTTCTCACAGGCGTTTTGATAACTCTCTGCCTTGAGTCCTAGTGAGCATGGGGAGCTGCCACTTTCATTCTCTGGCTTCCTGGGCACAAGCTGGCTTTTCTGCAGTGGGATGGAGCCATTTGTCCGCCTTCAGCAAGCCCCGGGCAGAGTCTCACCTGGGTGCCTGGTTTGGGGCCGACCACGTTGTGGTGAATGCAATGTCAACCTCTTCAATGAGGTAAAGATACAAATGTAAGAAGAAAAGGGAAGCTCCAACATGAAGCACAAAGGGAGAAGCGAGAACTAGCACAAAGAGGCCTAGGAAAACGTGGATGATGAAGACAGAACAGTATCCCCGCCCCACCCCCAACAGGGCTGGCTTGAGTCTCTTGAAAATGATTGCTTTTATTTCTGCCTCACAGTTTCCCATGAATTTTCCTGATATTAAGAGAAAATAGAGTGCTGGAGCCCAGCAGGGAGTCTAATAAACACAGCGGGTGCCCTGTGCTCCTTCCCCGGGACGCTCACGCCTGTGGAATGTGGCAGATTTGAAGCTGGCATGGTGGAGCCAGCCGCAGCCGTGCCTACCCCCTGCACAGCTGAACAGCTGATTAAATACAAGGGGAATTAGGCTGTTTTCTTTCAGCCTGTTCTTCCCCGACACAAACTATTCTTTAATATAATGAATCCATCAGAACCAGCAGCTCCTTATTGAGAAGGGCCATGTTTTATTTCTTTCTGTCTGGTATGGAATCTCTGTATCCCCAAGTTTCCCAGCCTTTTGTAAGCTCATTATCTTTTAACACTCAATTTTAATAGCCTGAATCCTCCCCAATTCTGCTCAAACCAGAACTTCTGCATTTTACATTTGTCAGGGACAGGCTGACAATCCCTTCACAAAAACAACCAAAATGCTGCCCAAGAAAATCATAGTCAAGATTTTACTTTATTTATGAAGAACAACCTCAGCTCATCTTCCCCTCAGTTTTGCATAGCTAAGTGCCGCTAAATGTTTTCCTACACAGTAGAGCAGTTTTAATTCTAGAATGAATTCTGTCCCCATCCCCAAATGCTGTGGTCCCAACCCCCGGACCCCCTATGCCCACTGCCCCGGGTCTGTGGAAAAATTGTCTTCCGTGAAACCGGTTACTGGTGCTAAAAAAGTTGGGGAGCAAGGGTTATCACTTACAGCCATCTTTTAAAATAACATTTTGAATTTTCTATCTTAGACATGAAAAGCACCTAGCCAGTGCCTTGTAGATAATGGAGGCTGAAAAACTGATATTAAGAAACTCAAGAAATGCCATTTTTCTCCATCATTCCTTAGTCACACTTCTTATTAGATTCTCAATAACTTATTGAAGAAATGGAATTCATTCATTCATTTATCTGTTGTTCAACAAATATGTATTGAGAGCTTACTATTTGCTAGGCACTGTGCTCATTTGAAGAAACAGGAAAAAAACAAAAAGAACAGAGATCCTTGCTCTCATGGAGCTTATATTTTTAGTGGAGAAGACAAGAACTGCAAAAGATAAGTAAAATATAGAGTATTGAAATAGTAATAGATGATGAGAAAAACAGGAAAGATGCTTAGGTGGTCTTGAGGGGAGTGTGATTTTAGCTAGAGAACTGGGGAGAGCTCTGAGGAAAAGGTAGTATCTGAGTCAAGGCCTGCAGGAGAGGAAGATGGGCCATGCTGGTACCTGGGAGCGCACAGAATGGAGAACAGAAAACCCATTGTCACACGGCAGGGAAAACCAATGACGTTGAGAGAGCACCATTAGTAATAATGATCAAATAAAAACATGGACAAGAGCTTCAGGGGGTCCTTGGTCCTTGGTTTCATTGAATAAGGGTGAGATTTTTATTTTTTTTTATTTCAGGGTATTGTGAGGGTACAAATATTATGGTTACACTTTATGTCTTTGCCTCACCCAAGTGCGGGTTAAAGGCATGCCCTTCCCCCCTACAGTGCTCCCCGTGTCCTTTAGTTGCTGATTTACCACCCCCCCAAATCCCCCTAATCCCTGGAGAGTATTTCTGCCATGTGATCACCCTAGTGTTGATCAGTTAGTACCAATTTGGTGGCGAGTACAAGCGGAGCCCATTCTTCCGCTCTTGTGGTGCCTCACTTTGGCTAATGGGCTTAAGTTTAATCCAGGAAAGTACAAGAGGTTCTAGATCACTGTCGTTTCTTATGATTGAGTAATATTCCATTGTATACATATACCAAATTTTACTAATTCACTTATGGATTGACGGGCACTTGGGTTGTTTCCATATCCTTGCAATAGTGAATTGTGCTGCCATAAACATTCAGGTGCAGATGTCTTTATCATAGAATGTTTTGTGCTCTTTTGGGTAGATGCCTGATAGTGCTATTGCCGGATCAAATGGTATTTCTATTTTTAGCTCTCTGAGGTATCTCCAAATTCTTGTTTTTGTTTTTTTAAAAAAGAAATTACTTTTGCTCACTCAGTGCTTTTGGCACTCATCATACTTTTCTCTCCACCTCATTCATTACAGGAGGATAAATATCTCTGGCACACTAGTGTCAGACTATTAAACTTATGGTTTGTTTATGGCAGGAAATAAAAACAAATGTGACATTGATTCTCTTGCAGCTCTGCATTTTCCCCAGTGAATCAATCATGGATGGTTAGTTAATTGTGGACTATATTTATGTACCTGAACCAGGTACAGCTGTTTCAAATAAGTTCACGTTCAAATAACCCAATAATAAATGTTTGCTACCACATTTCCAGAAGCACATTTGTTCTGGGCAGTTTTGTTCGCCCACAAACTCTGTTGCCTGTAGCAACAAGTGTTTAGATTATGGCTGATAGAAATCTCTGAGGAGTGATCGCTTTTTGGAGGATTTTAAGGTTGAAAAACAGCTCTGTCCTCTAGAAGCTCAAGTGCCTGTCACATCTTGTGCCCTTTGAGTTTGGAGATGGCATTCCTAATGATAAGGTCCACATATGTGGCTCAGGCAAAGCAACCCAGTGCCAGTTGGGTGACCTGTGGCCACAGCCACTGTTTTACATGAAAAATACTGCTGTGTGGAGCTTTACTTCTGTGACTTGTCTGTCCTTCAGGAGAGGTGCCTTTGGAAGGAGTGGCCAGCCCATTCCCATGTGCCTGGCCGGGCCAGCCTGCCATGCCCCTCAACAGTCTGATTAAATTACCCATCTGAGGAAAAGATTGTCTGAATGGATAATCCTGGAAAAAACAAGTCAGTGAACTGGGTTCTAATTATAGCTTCCTTGTTTATTTGGATGAGTCATTTCACCTCTCTCAGCCACAGTTTCCTCATCTGTAAAATGGGAAGAATAACGATACTAATCTCATGGGGCTGTGGTATCAAATAAATGAAACAATGTATATAAAACAACTTACATGATGCCTAGTTGGCAATGAATCATGGCCACTATTATTTGACTTATTTTGAAGATCAGATTAGATCATAGTTGTGGGAATACTTTTTCCTTTGAAAAGAATCACCACCATTATTACCACCACCCACCACCACCACCCACCACCATCACCACCACCATAACCACAACCACCATCACCATCACCACCACCATCATCACCACCACCACCCACCACCATCACAACCACCAACTATCACCATCACTACCACCACCATCACCACAATCACCACCACCACTACCCACCACCATCACCACCACCATAACCACAACCACCATCACCATCACCACCACCATCATCACCATCATCACCACCACCACTCACCACCACCCACCACCACCACCCACCACCATCACAACCACCAACTATCACCATCACCACCACCACCATCACCACAATCACCACCACCACTACCCACCACCATCACCACCACCACCAACCACCACGACCACCAACCACCACCACCACCACCACCACCACCATCATCACCATCATCACCACCACCACTCACCACCACCCACCACCATCACCACCACCAACTATCACTATCACCACCACCACCATCACCACCATCACTACCACCACCAACCATCACCGTCACCACTACCACCACCACAAACCACCACCATCATCACCACCATCACCACCATCACCACCACCACCCCCACAAACCACCACCATCGCCACTACCACAATCATCAGGGATCCCTGTCTTCTGCATATAATTATAAATCCCTCTTCAACTTAAAATAGTGCAGAATATACAAGGGACATTTGGTTAATATTATTTTATGATGATGATGCAGTTCTGCCATAGTGCAGGACTTGGGTCTACAATCAGAAGCCTTATGTTCTAGGCACAGCTTTCCACCAAATCCTTATGTAACCTCAGAGAAGTCACTTAAACTGAGCTTTCTTTGATCATCTGAAAAATGGGGAAGTCAGATCTATAGTGCTCAAAAATTGTATAATCCCACATAAAGACAAGAATTAAAACTATAGGTATAGATTTCTGGGAGAGGAGGGAGGTTTCAACTTCAGCCTCAGCTTCTTTGTTCTCTCTACTTTCAGCCCCACCACAGCCAATTTATTTTCCATATTAGGCCACAAAAACTTCTTGAAACAAAAACTTGATTATATCACTTGGATGCTTAAAATCTGTCAGTGATTTTCCTTTGCCTTCAGAATAAATTCTAAACTCTATTGCATGGAATGCTAAGGGCAGCTTGTGACCATGAAACATTGGAAGAACATATATGTTCTCTCTCTACTGAGCACACAAATCAAACTATAATACATCAACAGATAGAATATTATTTGCAAGTTAAAATAATGTTGTAAAGACTGGTAACATGGAAAATGCTTATAATGAAATAAGTTTTAAAATGTGACTAATAATATTATATATAGTGTGATTCTAACTGTGCTAAGTAAATAAAACATCTTTTTTAAAAAAGGCTGAAATTTTTAAAACCCAAAATTGGAATAGTAGTTGATTTGAGAAATTTTCCTCCTTTGTAACTCT
>NW_012144966.1:3446114-3448027 GCF_000956105.1 Propithecus coquereli | reverse complement strand
CCCTGCAACTCACATCCCCCCACCCCCCAATACACACATCTTATTCCCCCTTCAAAAGCCCAGCCTCGACTTGGTACCGTGGGAGTCCTTGTCACCTGTGGCAACTGTTTGCTCTGGCTGACCCATTTCCTGGCCCCACCTGTACGGGGCTAGCGTGGTGATGTTCCATTTGCTCTGCAAAAAGTCAAATGTCACCCTGTGATGTTTACTTGCTTTGAAGTCTCTTGGCCATGGTGTGTGGGAAAGTGCACCAGTCTCCATCAGACTCCCCGTTCTGTGGGCACACAGCCCTTTCTTGTGACTGCTCTTTCCTGCCCGCACATCCTTTCAGTGGTGGGATTTCTTATTGTCTTACTAACAAAAATAGCAACAATACCTACCTGGGGCTTACTATGAGTCAGATATTCTTCTGAGCACATTTGGATATCTTAGCTCACTTAACCCTCACCACAAGTATTTGAGGGTGATGCAATCATGAACCCTATTTACAAACAAGGAAACTGTCCAAGGTCACCCAGCTAATAAGAAGCAAAATCTGCACTCTTAGCCACTGCGGTTTTGACTTCTCTGTCTGTCATTTTCTTCTTTTCCATTAATGTTCTAGTCAACTGAATTCAACCAACACTTGTTACTTAATCCATGCCAAGCACCACGCCAGGCATTTAGGATTCAAGGATAAGTAGGTTGAAGCCCTTGCCTACGGTGAATGGAGGAGACAGGCAGGCACACAAAAGACTAGGGTGGGCTGGGTGAGGAAGGGGAGGTCTGGACGAGGTGCTGTGGCAGGACTTTGCAGGGTAAGTTGGAACCTGTGGTACCTTATCTGGAACATTTAAGTGGGTGTATGTGATAGTGCTCTGTAAACCGTAAACCTCTCTTCCACTGCAAGATGGTATTTTGTTTGCTTCCTTCTGTCTCTTTCTTCAGTTTTGAAACGTCAACTTTTTTTTCCCTTTTGCCTCAGGAGAGCAGTTTTTGAACTTAGCTGTGCATTAAAATCACCTACGTGGCAGTGGCTGGCTGGTTTTCCAGTGGTCGGGCTGTGCGGTCAGCCCGTTTCTCAGCACCTTACACTAAGAGATGGCGTGTGACTGAGTCTGGCTATGGAGTGGGGACAGAAGTAATGCTGGTCACTTCCAGGCCTGGCCCATACAAACCTCCCTTGAATCCTTCTTCCCCCCTCCCCTCGCCCAGCTAGCTTTCAGCATCCCAGCGGAGGATTCTCTGGGGGTGAGTGTGTGTGTGTTGGGGGTGGGGGTTCCAGTTAACATGCTAGTTTGAGAATCACTAACCCCATACATTGTTTGAACCGCTGCCTCACTACCTTTGCTACAGCATGTTCGCCTGGCCTGATGTTGCTTGGGTAGCTTACAAATGCAGGCTGTTATTTTCATCCTTTAAATTCTCTCTTCGAAATTGCTCCCTCTACCAGTGTGGGCTCTTGGCTTTAGATGCGAGCAGATAAGAACTGTGGGTGTCTGAACATGAACTGGAGCCATCAGAAAACAAGGACTTTCCTCTCCCTTAGTACCGGAGTCACATCAGACTAGATGAGGACAGAGACATTGAGAGTGACTGTGATGTCCTCTTTGGACCCGTGAAGTTTGCTTTCGATAATAAAATCACAGCTATTATTTTGAAAGAATACAATAGACATACATACATATATGAATATAATAATATTTGATCATCTAATATGTACCAAGTACTATGCTAAACACTGTACTGGTAGTAGCTCCTTTAATCCTTAGAATAGCTGTAGGAGGCAGGCATTTTTAGTGTCCTGTTATATGAATGAAACTAAGGCACGGAGACATAAAATTATTTGCCCAGAGTCGCATGATGAGGAGCAGAAGAGCCAGGACTGCAAGGCCATCTGACCCCCTGGCCCGCAGGACTAACCCCTGTGTATA
>NW_012144966.1:3443529-3446064 GCF_000956105.1 Propithecus coquereli | reverse complement strand
TTTTTGTTGCTTTTTAAAATTTTATTCCAAAAGTAAATCATGTTCATTTTAGAAACTTCAGAAAATCCACCTAAGGAAAAAACCGAAAACTACTTCTACTCCCTGTTTCTCTGAAATAACCACTGCTGAATCCTTTTGTATATTCTTACTCTTGTATATTCATATATATATTTGAAATATTATAAAAACTCTGGTACTCAGACTGGCCCAGTCCAGGAGAACAGTACCGTTTGCAGATTCTCATTTCATGAGGCTTCCTCCTGCCTGGGTGTTACCCGTCTTACCTAAGGGTTTCTTGCATTTTCTACCCGGCAATGACAGATGCCTTTTCTATTTCCGGGATTCACAATCATGGAAAGTGCTTCTGGGTCCCAGGAGAGAAAAACTGTTTTTTAAGTGAGAAGTTCAGTTGCCTCCTCTCATTTCATTCTTAATTCTCAGAATCTAACTTTAGAACTCCCGATGCAATTTAACAATGGGGGCTTTACTCAACGATATTTAATCATCTCTGACACCAAAATGTAAAAACCCCTGCCCATCCTTCTGAACCCTCTCTCTTAGGGTTTCTAACGAGGTGGCACCCCATTGTCCCTAGAGCTGAAGGAAATGAAAAGTGAAAGCAGGATGAGGCTCTTCTGTGGGCCCAGCCCACGTGTTCCACGGCTGGGGAATTGAATCAAGAGTGGCAAGTTTTCTCATTTGTGCCCACAAAGATAGTTTCACCAAAATTGGAACTCAGGAGGGAGACTTTGATAGAAACCCAGCCCACTCACTAAGCCTGATCCTGCCGGGAACCAAGCTGTGGGGCTTGCCCAACCAAACTGTGAAACAGTTTATTCATTCAACAACCTCTTGAATGGTGACTATGTATAGCAGATATGTCAGGTGTCAGGGTATGATGGCTACCAAGACAGCAAGATCCCTTCTGATGGTGAAAATGTTCCCTCCTCTCGAAAGAAAAAGAGTGAGCCCGCAAAGAGGCAGTTCTGGGAGGAGCAGCAGAAACGTCTCCTAGGCAGAAGCTGCGACACATGCAAAGGTGGAGAAGAGTATGGCGTGTCCAAGAGACTGCAAGACCAGTGCAGCTTCGGAGCAGCGCCGGAAGTGGCAAAGGATGAGGTGCAATTCACAGGGGTTGAAGGCTTTGGTGAACAGAGCAGATGTCATTCTCAGGGCAGTGGAGAACAGCACAAGCAGTTTAGGCAGAGAAGAGGCATGAGGTTGGACTTGGGCAACTCTGGCCTCTCTTTCATTCCTTTCCCGGTTGTCCAATCTCAAGTACTCACCTTGTCACCCCTCACCTCCCATGTTCTCAGTCCCCTCAGATCCCTAGATTTCTAAAGTGACTTTCAATCATTAGAGGTAAATACCGGAAGACACTCTCAGAATTTTTCACCGCAATGGTAGTCAAAGCCATTGACAAGGCTGATTACCTGACCACAGAATTGGAGGCAGTGGCCAGGAGACAGCAGAGAAGGGGTGGAACATTGCTCATTCATGGCCTGTTCTCCCCACTGACCACGTACCTCACAAAGGGTCAGATTAGTTTCAGAGGAAGCTGAGCAAGCGCCTGGTGCCTGTTTTCCTGAAGGTGGGATCGCAGGGCCATCTTCATGTAGAGGGCAGGATTCGAATCCTAGGGTCTTAACAATAGAGGGGACCCTTGGGTTCTTCCGGGCCATAGCCCATCCATACCCAGGTTCTTCTGGAGGGCAGGCTAAAATGATTTTCTCCACTTTTCTCAGATTTGAATAATTGGCATCTCATCATGTTTTTCATCTCTTGGCCTTAATATTATTTTATGATGATGATGCAGTTCTGCCATAGTGCAGGACTTGGGTCTACAATCAGAAGCCTTATGTTCTAGGCACAGCTTTCCACCAAATCCTTATGTAACCTCAGAGAAGTCACTTAAACTGAGCTTTCTTTGATCATCTGAAAAATGGGGAAGTCAGATCTATAGTGCTCAAAAATTGTATAATCCCACATAAAGACAAGAATTAAAACTATAGGTATAGATTTCTGGGAGAGGAGGGAGGTTTCAACTTCAGCCTCAGCTTCTTTGTTCTCTCTACTTTCAGCCCCACCACAGCCAATTTATTTTCCATATTAGGCCACAAAAACTTCTTGAAACAAAAACTTGATTATATCACTTGGATGCTTAAAATCTGTCAGTGATTTTCCTTTGCCTTCAGAATAAATTCTAAACTCTATTGCATGGAATGCTAAGGGCAGCTTGTGACCATGAAACATTGGAAGAACATATATGTTCTCTCTCTACTGAGCACACAAATCAAACTATAATACATCAACAGATAGAATATTATTTGCAAGTTAAAATAATGTTGTAAAGACTGGTAACATGGAAAATGCTTATAATGAAATAAGTTTTAAAATGTGACTAATAATATTATATATAGTGTGATTCTAACTGTGCTAAGTAAATAAAACATCTTTTTTAAAAAAGGCTGAAATTTTTAAAACCCAAAATTGGAATAGTAGTTGATTTGAGAAATTTTCCTCCTTTGTAACTCT
>NW_012144966.1:3372526-3442154 GCF_000956105.1 Propithecus coquereli | reverse complement strand
AAATTATTTGCCCAGAGTCGCATGATGAGGAGCAGAAGAGCCAGGACTGCAAGGCCATCTGACCCCCTGGCCCGCAGGACTAACCCCTGTGTATAACCTTTGAGTAGCTGCCCAGGCCGCTTACTCTGCCACTTCCCTGCCATGCTCTCTCTTGTGACGGCCTTTTTCAATCCAGACCACACTGCATCATTCCTCTCCCTTGCCAGCTGCTCACCATACTTTCTGTAATTAAAATTTAGTCCATTTGAACAAAGCCCAGGACCTGACGGGATTCTGCCTAGTTTTCTCTGTCACCATGGCAACCAGATTCTTGGCTGAAACCGGATCCCCGAGGTAAGGAAATGCAGGAAAGCAGGGAAGTACCCTGAAGACTCTCTGAGCTGGGAAGTGGTTTCCTGGGGCAGGGGTGTTGGAGGGTGGAAACCACGTCAGCCATTAAGCACCATCAAGGGCCTACAAAAATGTTTAAGGCCCCTCTAAAAAATTGTAGGGAAGTCCAAAGCAGGAAAAGAAAACTGCATCATTGGAATTAAAGGTTTGATTAAATGCCTACCAAAATTATGTGCTAATTTCATGAATAAATTGGGAATTCATAAGACTTAATTATGCTTAAAAACAATGAGGCTTGCTTTCCTTTACAAAATCATAGCTGCTTGAAGATTGAATGTATTCCTTGTAGGCGAATTATTTCAGAAGCAGAATTATACAGGTCATATCATGTTTTTTTTTACAGTCAACATACTAACAAATCTTGATCACATTGGCTAAATACTTAATACATGAGATGTGGAAGCTTTTTAATATGTTTGATATGATGTCGGTGGAGTCTCTGAAAGAAAGAATGCTTTAAATTTCTTGGAATCACACAGATCGCCTTCGCAAACCTTGAGAGAGCTCAGTGTAGCAAGCAATATAGCCAGGATGCAAGAGGGGGCACCCCTCAGCCCAGGAGGGAAAATAGCATCCTTGAAGGAAATGGAAGTGTTTACCCAGCCAGCCTATCTCAGGGGAGAACGAGTGAATGTGTCCAATAGATTCCAGCTGCCCGGGATGGAAACAGGCCAAGAGAAGGCTGCTTCCCATTTCCCCTTTGCTGGAGGAGACTGGGAGGCCTTTATTTTTAAAAAGAGAGGGGCTGCAACCATCCAGTGTTATTTTTCCCCTCAGCGAGGTAGGGAGTAGGCCTTCCTTACCATTCAGCCCCGGCCAAGAGCTCATTTCGACTGGGAGGCATCACAAATTCTCATCTATTTTCTTATCAAAGTCCTGGACGAGAGGGAGAACCAAGCCCCTGTCTCCCCCACTTCAGGGCTGGCGCAGGGAGAGCTCTGTGGTTCAGTGATAAAACTCACATGCAGAAGTTAATCAGGGAGACGCCTGTGTCCTTTGTCTCGGCCACCTGTGCCTCTCGATGAGGCACACAATGAACAAGGAGCTCCCGGCTTCTAGGCCCAGCCTTGATGTGACGCTCAAAGTCTCAGGACCTCGGTTTTCACACCTGAAATGAGGATAATAATTCCTGCCACTTTTTCCTATCCGAGAAGTCATAGGCTAGAGTGGGATGATGGATATGAAGTCGCGTTAAGAGGTTTCAAGCTTTGCTACTTCCATGTGTGTGCCTCAGACCAGCTGAGAGCTTGTTAGACATGCAGACAGATTCGCAGGCCTGCCCCAGACCTATGGAGACAGAACCTGCATTTGAACAAGATTCTAGGGGATGTGTACGCAAATTAAAGATTGAGAAGCACTGATTTTAAAAACTCTGCAAATCATATCTTGTGAGGTATCACTGGACAATGATTTGTTGAAATGTCTGGCTTCTTCTCTGTTAGCTCTGTGAGGTCAGGCCCCAACCTGGCTTGTTTCCCACTGGACCCCACTTTTTGGCACAGTGCCTGGCATACAGTAGGCACTCAATTAATACTTTTTGCTTTAATTAATAAGCTTTACATCCTGTGTGACTGACCCCGGAGGATGGTAAGAATAGACAGGATTCTAAACTTAAGCCCTAATGAGAGGTGTCCAGCACCTGCCTTTGGCATCTGGAACAATGCCTGGTGGTTCTCAACTTGACCATGCGTCAGGATCACCTGGAGACCTTGTTTAAAAGCAGACTGCTGGCCCCACCCTCAGAGTTTCTGATTCCACAGGTCTGGGGTAGGAGGGAGAATTTGCATTTCTGCAAAGTTCCAGGTGATGCCAATGCTGCTGGTCTAGAGGCCCCACCTGGAGAACACGGCCTGGTACATTGATGCTGCCTAAGTGTCATCGTGCTTTAAATGCAAAACATGAGACACTCACAGTGACAAAAATATCAAATTGGCAGGGAAAAGCATTTTCGGACCAAGGGTTCTGGCTTCTATTTCAGGCCCGGGCACGCTTTCCAGGTGGCTGGGGTAGCCTGAAATTGGGTGAGGACAGGAGTGCCATGGGGCCAGAGGATAGGATGTTGCTGGTGGCCACAAGGTTATAATTTGGGGCTTTAAAGTGTGATTCCAGGCCCTGGCTGTACATCAGGGTCACTTGTGTAACTCTTAATGGCTACGGTTTTTTCCTCCCCATTCCCAGACTTCTGAGTCACAGGGTGGGACCTGGATGTCTGCACTAATAAATCAGATAGGCACTCTGGCTATTGACCACCAGGCAGTACCAGCAACAACAACCCGTTGCCTATGTGCCAGGCCGTGAGCTAAGTACTTTCCATACATTATCTCACGAAGTTGTTACAATAGCCCATAAGGTAAGTATGTTAGCTTTCTGTTTGCTGCGATAACAAATTACCACAAATTTAGTGGCTTAAAATAACACAAATATATCACTAGAGCTCTGAACGTTAGCAGTCTGATGCAGCTCTCATTGGGCTAAAATCAAGATGTCTACTTTTCTCTTAAAACGAAAACCATGATTCCATCACCGCCAAGTCCTGTTGGTTTTATCTCCAGATTCCTAACTGTGCCCTGCGAGGCCTGAGGCTTTGGCCCCTGCCTTCCCCCTTAGCCCGTGGTGCCTCTCTCCCCCTTGCTCTCTTTCTCAGCTCAGGGACTGAGAAGTATCCAGCTCTTTCCTCCCCCAAGACCTGCACACAAGCTGTTCCCTCTGCTTGAAATGCCTCCCTACCTGTGAACATCCTCCCATCCTGGATATCGCATCTTGGCAGTCACTTCCTCAGGGAGCTCCTCCCTGGCCCTCAGTCAAAAGTTTCTCCCTCTGCTAGTCCACGCAGTGCACCTGCTCCGTTTATCACCATCTGCCATTGTAGAGCGCGGTGGTGGGGTATCCACTGTGGCCTCAGTTCAGAGGGAAATTCTACTTTGTTCTGTTTAATTCTACCTATTTCCCCATCTCCGGAGACACAGTTGGTTCAGAGGGTCTTACAAAGTGCTTGGGACTCTTGATGAGATGGGGAGCTGTTGAGTGCTTGTGTGTGTGTGTGTGTGTGTGTGTGTGTGTGTGTGTGTGTGGTGGGCTTGCACACTCAGGGACAGCACATCCGCTCCCTTCCCTGGTCCTCCCCACAGAAGGTGGCCCTTCCTTCTCCCCTGCCTCCTGGTTCTCGTTGCCATGCCGTCTTCTCACTCTCTCCTCTCTCTAGGCCTGGGTGTATCTGGTCTCTGAGAGAGGAAACACAGTCTCTGCAATCTGCTTGTATCCCAGAATCTTCCTGTTTCCTTTCGTCTTTATTTTTGCTTCGGTGTGTATTGACTTGGTGAGCCAGTGAAAAGGAGGATAGGGACACAAACATACAGAGAACAACCAGGTTAGTACTCGCCACATAACCCTGCCCCAAATCTGTCTATTTGTGTGTGGGTTTACCATTTGACACCCTGTGTGGGGTTGAACTGTGTCCCCCAGCCCATTTCCCCTTCAAATTCATGTTCACCCGGAATCTCAGAATGCAACCTTTTTTGGAAATAAGGTCTTTGCAGATGTATTAATAATTAGTTAAGATGAGACCCCACTGAATCAGGGTGGGCCCTAAATCCAATATGACTGGTATACTTTTAGAGGAGAAAAATTTGGACGTAGAAGCACAGACACACAGGGAGAAGGCCGGGTGCAGACAGGGGCAGAGACTGGAGTGAGACACGCACAAGCCAAGGAACGCTGAGGACTGACAGCCACCACCAGAGGCTCGGAAGAGGTGGGGATGGACCCTTCACTGGAGCTTCTGGAGGCAGCATGGCTCTGATGACAGCTTCGCTTTGGACTTCTGGCCTCCAAAACTGAGAAAAAAAAAAATTCTGCTGTTGGAAGTCATCTAGTTCGTGGTTCCTTGTTGTGGCAGCCACAGGGACCTGGTACACCCCCAATGAGACTTTGAGGTCCTTGAGGGCAGGACCCTGTCTGTTTCGCTCAGTGTTGAATCCCCAGCGGCTAGCGCTCCAACGGTCCTCTGTCAGTTTTTATTGAAGGAAGGTAACTAACCCCAAGTAGGGTGGCTGAAGCAAGAGGGAAGGACAATGACTGAGTTGATCTGCTTGGTCTCATGCAGAAAAACAGCGGCAAGAGAGTGAGACATCGAACTTGGCTCTCCCTTTCCGACCTTTCCAATCTCATCCTCAGATGCTGAAATGACTATTTTTGGTGAATACAAATCATAGCTGTGGCCAATGTCTTCAGTCCAAGGCCACAAATGCACATGCTGAGCCAGGGTTACAGTCACAAGAGTTTATTTTTAAAGTAACCACGCCTGACCTTCAGTCTCAGAGGCCTGTAGGCTCAGATTTTCCCGTCCGGGGCCACCCCAGAGTGGCCAGCAGTCCTCAGCAGAGAAGAGCCACATGGACCGAAATGGAAAAGGCCCTCCGCCTTGCTCCCCCACCGCAGCTAAGGGATACCTTCCCCTCCCATCTGTCGCCTACACGCTGACCGCTTGCTGGCATGTTTAACACCCACAAATCACAAGCTGTTGCTCTTGGCTTGGAGCGCCAGTTTCTTGAATTAAATTCTAAGTGTGAGCGTGCCCTGGAGCCCGCAGGGTGTGGCCGCTGGGAGGACGCTCTTCCGCAAACGCTCCCCTGATCCTTGGTCTTCCCCGCCGGGAGCAGGAAAACATTCTTCCGAACCGCTGGATGTTTTTTCGTTTTTCCTGTTAATTGAGCCACAAGTAAGCAGCAATGTGCTGCCCACGGGGACAGCATAGGTTGCAAAGATCAGGATTCTCCTTCGTCTCCGGGGCCTCTCCAGGTTCCTGCTTAAGAACACCTTATTCAGAGGTTCAGTCAGGATTTAAAAAAATAAAGAAAAATAGTCTTAACCTGGTGGGACTCGGGGTAACCATTTTTTTAAAAAAATTTCACAAACTGTATTTTTAAATTTAATTTTTACACCAATGAAGAATGACTCTGATACATTCTAAACAAAAAAACAAACACACACGTTACCGTTTGTATCCGAGCTGGGCGTCCCCTGGGCCTGCGCACTCACCCCACACCCAGCGCGGGACTCCCGCACCTGTCGCCTTATGAAACAGTGACTCCCAAAACGTCAAGGAGCAGTGCAGGTTTTTACGGAAGGTTTCTAAGGGATGTGAGGAGGAGGCGTATACTACGTCACATAGCACAGCCTTCTTTAAAATTGTCTTTACACATGTTTTTTACCTCAAATTTTCACCCCTGGCAAAGCCTGCACCATCTCTCCCTCCTCGTCCTCAACTTCCATGCCCTCCTCCTCTCTCTTCTTGAACTTGTGGCCACACAGGCTCTGTTTCCGACTTTCTCATTTTCTAGCCTCTTCTGCTCTATAAAACTCCTTTGGCTGGTGTCTTCTGCAGCTTCTCTTACACAGAGTGGTGTGGCCTTCTCTTAGCTTCTCTGTCTTCTACCCATCACCTCGCACAACCCAACAGATGAGCTTGCTGAGCTAATAAGATGTTCTTCCTTCCTAGAAAGCATGTGGTTTCCCATCACAAGCAGAAACCTTTGGTACATATACACAGCCACAGCTCTTCTTGACATAGATGATACCAGAGAGCTCTGAGCTGGCCCCAGTGATGTTAGAGAGCTTAGGAGAGGTGGTGGAGAGGGGATGGGAGATGTCTAGGATGTTAGTTCCAATCCCATAACAAGATCAAGGACTTAAGAGAATCAATGTGAGCTCACCCCTCTGGAGATGCACAAGACACAGAGCTTAGAACGAGATGGGGGAAGCATAGATGAGAAATTCCTGAACTGGTGGAGATGTGCTGTGTGCTAAGTGCCCAGGGTTCACAAGAGGGCAGGTGGATATTGTCTGGAGAAGTCTCCGGAACCTTACCAGGATGCATATAGAAGGATGGGCCGAGTCTAACAGGTGGAGGCGAGGAGAGAAGGTATCCCATTTAGGAGGATCAGTGTCAACAAGACCTGGGGGTAGATGGTGTGAAACAGAAAGGAGGGCCCCTGGAGGTGATGAATTTCCCCAAACACATACCTAAACCAGTCCCATTCCTTTATCTTTATTTTTTATTTCAGAATATTATGGGGGTACAAATGCTTTGGTTACATATATTGCCTTTGCACTGCCTGAATCAGAGCTACAAGCATGCCCAACCCCCAACAGCGTGCACCACACCCATTAGATGTGAATTTACTCATCTCCCCTGCCCCCTCAGTCCCATTACTTTAAAGTTGAACTTGAACTACATCCCTCCTTCAACTTCTCTCATTCCCAATTTTTGGGAGGCCTATGGTCTGGTGGGCAGGCAGGCAGTCCTCCACTCACTGAGGACTGAGGTTCCAAAGACTGTTATTTAGGCTGGTTGACTGGATCTGGGCGTGCATTTTCCCCCAGACACAAAGTTGTACATGGTGATTAGCAAAGGCGTAGTGAGACTAAAATACGTGTCTGTTGGTGGTGGGAGCAAGGGTGGTGGTCTGTTGATTAGTTTAACATGGTTGTGGTAGGTAGAACTTAAACAGGTAAAAAACTTCATGAGTTATTTAAAAAGATCCTAGAAATGTCACGTTTCTACAATATTCAGTGAGAAGTTGTTGGAAATGATCCCAGATGCTACACTAAGAGTTAGGCTCTTAGACTATCCTAGAACTACTAACAGTGACCATGAGCCCCATATCCCTTGGAGTCCAGAACCAGATGCATGAGGCTTGAGGGGGCTTCAGTCGCACAACAGTGGAGAAGAGACCTGGTGGGGCCTTCACTGGATGGGGCCTGGGGGTGAGTCTAATGTCTTCAGGGCATGGACATTAGCTGAGGTCCAGACAGCCATTAAGGTTGGATGGCTAATCTATGGGATGGGACACGACAGTCAGAATCCAGGTGGGAGGGAATAAGTAATGGCAGGCAGGTGGCTGAGGCAGGAATCAAGGAATTTAGCTCATGCCCAGAAGGATCTCTGACACTGCCTAGTGGGTTTGGAAGCAATATCTACTCTCTGAAGGAAGGGTCTAGAAGAGCTTGGTGTGGTATTGGGCTCCACAAAGCTGGTAGAGATCCAGGAACAGACCTCAAGCTGTGTAGATAAGTTGACATAGAAGCTCAGTCCCCTGAGCTGAGCCAGTGGCAGGGATCTAGACTGGTATGATTTGGATGGCTCATATGTAACCAAAACCCATCCTTCCTTCCTTCCTTCCTTCCTTCCTTCTCTCTCTTTCTTTCACTCATTTATTCACACTATGTGCCAAGCTGTTTCCTAGGTGAAGAGGATACCATGGTGAATATAATTCCTACCCTCATGGGGCTTACAGTCTATGGGAAGAACAGACACATAGCAATGGTTAAATTCATAATATTACAACTATAATTGTGGACAACTTTCCAAAGACAGATAGCATTGAACTGCGCTAAGAGGGAACCTAGTCAGGTCTGGTGGGACGAGGGCTCAGCAAGGCTTCCCTGGAAAGTGCCATCTAAACTGAGACCTAAAGGATGAGAATTTAGCCAGACAGAGAGGAAGAAGGGTATAGAGAGAGAAAGAGCATTCTAGACAGCACCAGTGCCAAGTCACCAAGGCAGAAAGGAGGATGGCATGTTCTGGGAACTTGCTGGAGAGAGTGAGCAGAGGGGATGGGGTATGAGGCAGCAGGAGCAGATCACTGGGCGCAAGGCTGGCACAGCTCACGGTGGGCTGGGACTACCATTGCTTCCCAGTGGAGCTGAGTCTTTAAGGATTAATAATGATAATGACAATCACAACTACCTCTTATAAGGCACTTTCTATATGCTGCATGTCTCGTGTTACATGTCTCTATATGTCTCATGTTATTCAATCCTCACAACCCCCCTAAGGGATTAGCACAGTTATCTTCCCATTTTATAGATGGGAAAAGCAATGGTTAGAGAAATTAATGAACTTATCTAAGGTCATACAGCCGACAAATGAAGGAATTCAAACATGATTCATGGCTTGCTTCCAAAGATCTTGTTCTGAAAACTTTACCCTACTGTGTGCTGGCATCGGTGACTCTTGCTGAGCGGGGCTGGGGACTCTGTCTCCAGTGCTTTAGCTCCTCTGATCCCTAAGAAGGGTGGGGAAGAGGAAGTGGGACAAGGCACAGGGCGCTGGTGGCTCTGGTAGTGGTAGAGAGTTGTTGGGAGAACTCCAGTGGTGGTGGAGGCGGAGGGGATGCACAGAGCTTGTGCGTATGTGTGAATCATTCCTAAGTCGAGGATTAGTCAGAGGCTGGCTGCATTGTTACGGAAGTAGTGGGCTGGCTGAGTACTCAACCTGAAGCTGCGAGGGCTGAATTTTTTCTCTCATGGTGACATTGTGAACCAGGGAAGGCGAATCAACTTTGGGGGGTGAGTTTTAAGAGGAAAAGCATCTTCCCTCATGCTTGCAGGTAGCTTTGAGGACTGTGGAAGAACGATACAATTTAGAGAACTTATGAAGTCCTTGACCGGATATGCCCAAAGCAAGGATGTGTCCTTAGCAGAAGAAACCTAGCACTCCATTTTGCAGGCTATTCACACAACCACTAAGGAGCACCTGGAGGAGATTCGAAATGAGTCGGGGAAGGAATTTACTCAGAGATTACTCAGGGACTTTCTGGCAAGTTTTGATGCCTGCAATTCAGAGAGTAGAAGAAATGGAAAAACCTTAAGCCTGGTATTGGTGATATAGACATCAAAATGGCAAAAATAAGAACCATTGTAGAATTCAGGAAAAGTAAAACAACTGCCCCTCTTGGGGCAAACACTCCTACTTTCTGGCCCTGGTGGTGTGTTCCCCTATCATTTTCAGGATGTTTGACTATGTGCATAAGATGTTTCCCAGCTCGGTTTGACCCTGATATTAGTAGTCTGGGTTTAATTGCTGTTCAAACACCAAGAGGCAGGACAGGGATGGAAGGTTTGATCTGGAAGGGACATCCATTTATTCACGCAACCAAACTTTCTGAGAATGTATTAGTACCAGGCATTTCTTGAGACTTGTTATCTCTAATGGTCCTTGGTCTAGTTCAGCCCTTGTAGTTAAGTTTAGGAAGTCATCTTGCTCAAGGCCCACAGTTATTTCTGTGGCTGGCAACAGTTGGGTCTCTTTCCCTCTTTGGGGGATCATTAGTTCATCAAGGGCTGAGTACAGAATATTGCAAAAGAGACCTCTGAGCATGCAGGAAGCTCTGCACCAGCTTCTGTAGCTGGAGTCTCAGCTTGAGAAGGCAGTGTGATCAGTGGGAAGGAGCTCCGGCTGTCCTGGGACAAATCCATTTCTTAGGTGCGACCTTGGACAAGGTCCTTACCCTGTCTTTGAGCTGAGCTTTCCTTGACTGGACGATAGAAACAATCAGAACTTCCTTACAGGATTGTCCTGAGGATTTCATGAAATAACAAGCAACAAGACTGAGGGCAAATTTTGATGATCTTATATATAATTTTTGGTATATTACAAGTTTTTCAAAACACATAGGTATCATAAATATCATCAGATTTTTTTATTAAAAGAAGAAAGGAGATTAGCATATCTAAGCTTTGACTTCTGTGCCTGGCACCCAGCAAGCCAACATGAACCCTACATAGTAATCAGCAGGATGCTCCCCAGCGTGCAGACATGTCCAAGGCAGTCTGGGGAACTGCAGTGGCAGCCCACTGTGGCTGTATTTGCACAATGGTCTGAGGCTCCTCCCAGGAGAGAATTTGGGCCAAAATAAGAGAATCGAATTTCCCAAGGTTGATCAAGGGCAGCGGATCAAAGCTGGAGGGGACAGGAGTTTCTGAGCAAGCCCTGTGTCTGTCACATAGACTAGCCTCTACTCCCCAACTCTGCCCCGTGTCCTAGCCCCCGTGGACTCCCACCAGAGCTCTAGGGAAGGGAGTAAAAAAATGGAAAAGCCATTTCCTAAAATCTCTGCTAGACTTTGAGAACTTTAGGCAATCCAGCTTATAACCTTTCAACCTAATGTACACGAGGACGACAAAGGGGATGCCCCCTTCGCAGCTCTCAGGAGGTGACCCCAGAGTCTGGAGAACTGGGAACCAGGAACTCAGAAGCCACCTTGGTGCAGGAGTCTGCAAGGCAGCTTTTATTGTAGGGAGGAAAAACAGCAGCTACGTGGTACCCGAGGGATTGCCTCAGCACACCTGGGACATCTCTCTGGGGACCCAGATCTACTTAGAAAAATCCTGTTGGAGATCTCAGAGTGTTATCCATGGTCACTGGAGGCATAGCTAGGACTGGGCCCGGTAGTGACAAGGTCTCTTGAGGGGATATCTCCTGCTTTGTTGGCTGGTGGGTAAGCAAGTGGACCTGTCATTCTTTTCCTCTATTGGTTTTCCTTAATGGCCATGCCAACAAGTTACCTTTTAATGTGCTCAGAAAAAGCAACAGATCCCCTTCCTCTATCTTAGCTATATATTTTTTTTAAAATTCATTTTAAAAATTGTGGTAAAATATCTATAACATAAAACTTTCCATTTTAATAATTTTTTGCTGTACAATTCAGTGGCATTAATTACATTGACAATATTGTGCAATCATCACTACTCTATTTCCAAAACTTTTTTTTATCACTCCAGATAATCTCTGTAACCATCAAGTAATAACTCCCCACCCCCTCTCCCTCCAGCTCCTGGTAACCGCTAATCTACTTTCTGTCACTATGAATTTGCCTATTTTTGTATTTCATATAAGTGAAATCATATAATATTTGTTGTCTTATTTCACTTAGTACAATATTTTCAGGGTTCATTCATGTTGTAGCATGTATTAGGAATTCATGCTTTTACATGGTACCACATCTTGTCCATGGATATACATTATATTCATCTGTTTATGGACACTTCGGTTGTTTCTACCTTTTTGCTATTGTGAATAATGCTGCTATGAATATTGGCATACAAGTATCTGTTTGAGTCCTTCCTTTCAATTCTTTTGGGCATATACGTAGGAGTGGAATTGCTGAATCATATGGTAATTCCATATGTAACTTTTTGAGGAACCATTAAACTGTTTTCCACTGTGGCTGCACCATTTTACATTTCTATCAGCAATGTGCAAGGGTTTCAAATTCTCCATATTCTTGCCAACCGCTTGTTATTTTCTATTTTTAAAAAAATTATAACCATCCTTGTAGATAATGTGGTTTCTCATTGGGGTTTTGATTTGCATTTCCTTCATGACTAATGATGCTGAGCATCTTTTCATGTGTCCATTGGCCATTTGTGTAGCTTCATAGGAGAAGTGTCTATTTAATCCTTTCCCCATTTTTAAATTGGATTTTTTTTTCTATAGTTGAGTTGTAGGAGTTCTTTATTTATTCTGGATATCAATCACTTATCAGATATATGACATGTAGATATTTTCTCCCATTCTGAAGGCTCTTTTCACTTGACAGTGTCCTTTGCAGCATGAAAGTTCTTAATTTTGATGAGGTTCATTCATCTATTTTTTCTTTCCATGTGTTTTTGTGTCCTATCCATAAAATTGTTGCCAAATCCAATGTCATGATGATTTCCCCCAATGTTTTCTCCTAAGAGTTTTATAGTGTTAGCTTTTTTTTTTTTTTTTTAAATAGAGACAGGGTCTCACTCTGTTGTCTAGTCTAGAGTGTAGTGGTCAGATCATAGCTCTCTGTAACCTCAAATTCCTGTGCTTAAGCAATCCTCCTGCCTCAGCCTCCTGAATAGCTGGGACTACATATGTGCGCCACCACACCTGGTTAATTTTTAAAAAAAAAAAATTGTAGACACGGGGTCTCACTACATTGCCCAAGCTGATCTTGAGCTCCTTACCTCAACTGATCCTCCCACCACACTGGTATTACAGGTGTGAGCCAACATGCCCATCCAATAGTTTTAGCTCTTAAGTTTAGGTCTTTGATCCACTTTGAGTTAATTGTCACGTATGGTATAAGGTAAGAGTCCAACTGTTTCGTGTGTTGATCTTGTACCCTGCAAATTTGCTGAATTTGTTTATTAGCTTTAGTAGCTTTTTTTCTGTGGATTCTTTGGGATTTTCTATATATAGGATCGTGCCATCTACAAATAGGGGAAGTTTTACCATTTCCATTTCAATTTAGATGCCTTTTATTGCTTTTTCTGTCTAGTAGCTAGAACTTCCAGTGCAATGTTAATAGCAGCAGTGAAAGCAGGCATCCTTGGCTTAGTTTTCATCTTAGAAGGAAAGCTTTCAGTCTGTCACCATTAAATACGATGTTATCGGTGGGTTTTTCATAAATTCCCTTTATCATATTGACAAAGTTCCCCCTATTCCTAGTTTTCTGAATTTTTTTAATCATAAAAGTATATTAGATTTTTTCCTCCACTACTGCCTTTTGTGTCATTTGATTAATTTTTGGTAGTGAACTGTTTTGATTCCCTTCTCATTTCCTTTTGTCTATATTCTCTATTTTCTTTGCATTTTCCTTGGGGATTACATTTAACATCGTAAATGTATAACAATGTAATTTGAATTTATACCAACTTCAAAAATGTACAAAAACTGCTCCTACATAGCTCCTTCCCCTACCTTTATGTCATTGTTATCAGAAATTATATATAGCGTTCCCAATAACATAGTTATAATTATTTTTATGCATGTGTCTTTTAAACAATGTAGAAATAAAAAGTGTAGTTACAAACCAAAAATACAAAAATATTGGCTTTTATATGTACCCATGTATATACCTTGACCAGAGATCTTTATTTCTCCATAATAGCTTCACAATAGTAATAGCTTAGGGCCTTTCATTTCAACCTGATGGACTCCCTGTAGCAATTCTTGCAGGCCTGGTGAGTGATAACAAACTTCCTTATCTTTTACCAGTCCAAGACGAAAACTCAGGGTCTTCTCAGGTCTTTCCTAAGCATGCATCTTGCCCTGAGCATGTGCGTGTTTTTCTAGATTCCCCCATACACCCAGATGCTTTCGAATGTCCGAATTGCTCAAAGAATTTGTCCCAGCTTTTCTTCCTGGGCCTTAGGCACTTTATTGGATACCTGTACGATAATCTTTTTCCCTAGGCTTCTGTAAGTTGTCAGCCACTTTGCCATGTTTTCAAGTGATGCCCACCACTCTCATGGCCTAAGTAAGGCGAAGCTGAGACAAGTGTCTTGTGTGAGTCCCTCAGGTAGCCCCCAAACAGGTTAGAAAGGCAAATGCAATAATCTGGGAGTAAGATTTGCTGTGCGCCTTCTGGAACTAGGGACCAGAGTTCCACACTGGGAACACGGGCTGCTGCCTCTCTGACAGGCGTGGCAGAAGGCAGGGTAAGGGCAAGTAATAGTGCTGCAAAGCTTTCCTACCATTTGCAAGTGGCATTTTTCTTGATTCAGCATTCAGTGGTTTCTCTATACCTTCGCTGTTTTCCAGAGTTCTGAAAATGTTGGTTCTGACTGTTTCTGCTTGTTTTTTGGTGTTTCTGTGCAGGAATGAGAGCTTGAAGCTACCCATTCTGCTATTTACTGACATTACTTCCCAGCTATCTTTTAATAGTGACTTTACCTTTTACCTCTGTACCGCTGTGGCCTGGAGAACAGGGTTATACACACAAAACCTGCTTTGACTGAATCCTAGAACCGGTGGATGATACCTGCTTGTTGTGGAGTAAGTTAAAAAGGTCATGGGAAATAGCTCAGAGTCAAACAAAAGAATCAGTCTCGAAAGGCCATACTTTTACCTGTGAACAGTTGTAAATACTGTGGAAATGGCATCTACATTGTAATGGAAGGGTTGCTAAAGTTAGTCATCATTTACAATTACGAGTAAAGGGGCACTTTCTAAAATGTTTGCTTGAATGTTCAAGAGTTCTAGTTGGTCCCCTAGATCTGCACTAGCAAATGGGTTTCATCCCCTAGAGTGGTGGCTGCCTGATGCCATGTGTGAAGGGTTACAGAGCCGTGCTCAGGCTCAGAAGATAAGAGTTCCATGGTCAACTGGTGTTGTTTGTCATGGGCACAGGGGGTGGGGGTTGCCAGTGTGTATCTGTTGCTGTGTAATGAATTATCCCAAAACTTAGTGGCTTAAAACAATAAGCATTTATTATCTCTTACAATTTCTATGGGTTAGGAGTAGTTTCATTGGGTGGTTTCGGTTCAGGGTCTCTTATGAAGCCACAGTCAAGATGTTAGCTGGGATTGCAATTATCTGAAGATGACCGGGGGTGGAGGATCTATTTCCGAGATAGTTCACTCACATGACTGGCAAGATGAACCTCTTGGCATGAGGTTCAGCCCTACTCCACCTGGGCTTCTCCCTAAGTCTGCTTAAGTGTCCTTGCAACATGGTAGCTGGCTTCCACCAAAATAAGTAATACAAGAATGAACTAGGTAAAAGTCATAATTTTTGTGATCTAACCTCTGACTCACATTTCTGCCACATTCTATTTATTTGAAATGAGTCACTAAGTCCAACCACTCTTAAGAGGAAAGGAATTAGGTTCTACCTTTCAAAGGGAGGTATGTCAAAGAATTTATGGGCATATTTTAAAATCACCACAGAGCATTATGACAGGTGTTTACTGACCTACTTCAGAAAACCCAGTGGAGTTTAATACAACCTGAGCAATGAAAAGTACTGTTTTAGTTTATTTTAAAAATTAATTAAAAATAAAAAGTCAAAGGTGGGAAATGTGTGTGAGAGAGAGACAGAGAGACAGAGAGAGAGAGATGAAAAATGAGAGTTTCCTGACTTCTTGGAGAATTATTCAAGAATAGCTTAAAGGAACTCCAACAACATAACAACTCTCTGTCCCAAAGAGTGCTGCATCTACATTCTATCTTTTGGATATTTGCAGAGAGAAGAAAGCATGAAAGGGGTCTGATTATGCCCTCTTCACTTCTTGTCTTTCTCTAAGAAGACTCTGCCATAGGGTTGGAATTTTAAATCCTGGGGAAAGCTCTAAGTTAAAAGCAGGTTATTTAAACGCAGTATCCTAGTTAGGTTAAGTCAATGCAAATTGTTCCCTTGCTTAACAGAAATAGCCCAACTAGCCAATGCCACTGGCAAACAGAATTGCAATGTGGGGGGTATGTATGCAAATACGGACACCTGCATTCAGTATTCCTCACTTGGGCTCAAGAGAAAAACAGCTGCTCAAGCACAAAATGGTGATCCTGTGTTCTGAACATTTGGTCCTGAAAGTCATGTGGTCTGTGGTCTTCTAGCTTTAAAGTATGTCTCCTCTTATTTTAAGTAGAAGATTCCTCTTAGCAAAAGAGCACCATGTACTCTCCAAGGCTGGAAATGGAAGGTTTTCAGAGCTGACTGAAAATGTTGTGTTGACAGCCCTTTGCCTGGTTAAAGCAGCAGGGTTGTTTACTTGGGCTGGAGCACAGCTTTGTTGAGGCAGAGAGTCATGGTCCCATCATCAGGGTTGCCTAGCAACTGGTCTGTGCCACACCACAGAGTTTCAGAATGGGCTGGACAACAAGAACCCATTTTGGGGGATTTCCAGATGACAGTCTTACTCTCACTCCATCATATTGCTTCAAGATCTGAGTCACACAGTAAGACGCAGATTCATTGTTCAGTGTCTCCCCAAATTCTCTTCTTCGAAAACTTAAAAAGAATATTGGTTGAGTATGTTTCTTTAGATACTACAGAGAATCGGTCACTCTAGATTATTGAAAATATCTAATTTTAGTTTGAGTCTTTTTCTCTCCAATTTCTTTAATGTGTTATTTAATACAATATTTAAAAGCATAGTCCTTAATTGAGTCTTATTATGACTAGCCAGTTTAATATTCAGCAAAGTAGCTGAATGTGTACACGTTCATTCTATCAACAAAGAGAATGCATTTAAAAAATATACTTTGTCGTTAGAAATGTTATTACCAAGGAAAGAAATCATATATAAACATAAAGATACATTCTACTAAACAACAGTTTGAAGGGTTTGGATATAATACAAAACAAAAAATGGACAATTAAATTTATAATTTATTCATTCAGTCCCCACAAATACTTAGGGACTGACTATTACATAGTCATGTGTTGCTTAAAGACATGGATATGTTCTGAGAAATGCATCATTAGGCTATTTCATTGTTGTGCAAACATCATAGGGTGTACTTATACAAATCTTAATGGTATACCCTACTACACACCTAGGTTATATGATATTAGCCTATCACTCCTAGTAATTACTCCTAGTAATATTAGCATATAACTGTACTGAATACTGTAAGGAATTGTAACATGATGGTAAGTATTTGTGTATCTAAACATAGAAAAAGTACAGTAAAAAAAATGGTATAAAAGATAAGAAGTGGTTCACCTACATAGGGCACTTACCATGAATGGAGCTGGCAGGATTGGAAGTTGCTATGAGTTGGCGAGTGAGTGGTGAGTGAATGAGAAGGCCTAGGACGTCACTGTCCACTACTGCAGACTTTATAAACCCTGGACACTTAGGATATACTAAATTTATTTAAACATTTTTTTATTTGATAATAAATTAACTTTAGCTTATTGTAACTTTTTTACTTTGTAAACTTTTTCATTTTTTAAACTTTTTGACTCTTGTAATAACAAACACATTGTACAGTTGTACAAACATATTTCTTTATATTCTTATTCTACAAGCTTTTTTCTATTTTTAAATTTTAAAGTTTTTTTCTTTTTAAACTTTTTTGTTAAAAACCAAGACACAAACACACACATTAGCCTAGGCCTACACAGAATCAGGATCATCAAGACATCACTGGGTGATAAGGATTTTTCAGCTCTATTATAATCTTACGAGACCATATGTGCGGTCCATCTTGACCACAATGTCATTATGCAGAACATGACTGTTTTAGACTTTGTAGCTAGAAAAGGTAACAAAACATTTGCTACCTGCCTTCCTAAACCTTATAGTGTGGCGAGGTGGGGATAATAAGGTAATCTCAAACGTGGGGAAAAATATAATGAGCGTTTGGGAATCACGGCATGCAGAGGGAGAAGTTAAGGTAAGGGGGAAAGTCCGAAGATGAAATGTGTTTGAGGACAGGGTTCTCCACGCTGGGGGGTGACCATGGTGCATGCAGTACACTCCCTAGGAGCTCCTCAAGATAGAGCTCAACTGCAACACACATCCTCTCCCTACCAACAGAAACTGAGAATAGGGGTCTCTTTGTGGTGTACAACTGTGAACTTGTGTGTCTCTGTGGGAAAATTGCTGTTGACAGTTTTGCCCTGCTTTACATTCTTTATGACTTTTAAAAGCAGTATTGATTTTATTTAAAGGGACTATTTTTCTTCGGAGGATTTGTTGATTTATGTTCCTTGCAGTTAAAGTCTCAACGTAGGCACTACTGATTTTTGTCACTTAATCCTGTCAAATGTTCTTATTTATTTATGTTTATTTATTTATTTTTAATTCTTGTTTGTTTATTCTGCAAAGGTCATTTCTTATTTTTTTAAAATGTCCTTTTTTTTAAATTTCAGAATATTACGGGGATACAAACATTTCAGTTACATATATTGCCTTTGCACTGCTTGAGTCGGAGCTACAAGCTTGCCCAGCCCCAGACATTGTGCACTGTACCCATTAGGTGTGAATTTACCCCCTGCCCCTCCCAACACCCCATGAATATTAGCTACTGTGTATTATGTATTCAGGAACTCAATGTTAAGTGGATTTATGTTCAGATCAGATTGAAGGCTTGGGTTAAAAATTATATATTTTTTCTATTTCAGTCTCTAGACACTCTTTGTGGTTAAATTCAAGGTTAGCATGTTAATATCAATTTATGCCAATTTGGTCTTTAACTAGAATATATACAAAATAGATTATTCATCTTAAAATATTGCCTTTATTGCCTCTTTAAGAGCTTAAATGAAATCTTTCCAACTTGCTTTTTATAGTAACTTTGACAAAACCATGTATAGGAAATGTTGGACACAATCTTTTTTGCAATAATGACATATTCATTGTGCTAATTGCAAAATTATGGCTAACATTACGTAGTTAATTCAAACACCAGCCACATTTGTTGGATATTTCCAACATTTTGGGGGAAGCCAGTAGTTTATATTTATCTGGAATGTTGGGAATATTCAGTTCAAGAATCATTTCAAATCATAGTTGCTTATTTTATTTCCCGTTAAGATGAGCTGGCTAATAGTTAACTAGGGTGTGTGAGGAAGCACAGTCACAGAAGCAAGGACAGGTGAAATAGATGTTACGTTGAAAGTGACACAGTTGGATCATTGATAAACTGTTTTGAATAAATCACAATAAATAGGAATATTGAAAGTGAGAAGGAAAATGAAGAAGTTAGAATAGATAATCTTGAGATAATCCAGCCTATCAATAAAATTGTATGATTTTGTATTTAAAGTAGAGATAAATAAACATAGATGTTTTTTACCTAGTCGATTTAGCTCTTATTCCTATCTTTGTGTAAGGTTCAAATCTCATAATACAAAGTGTGTTCTTGAGATCTGAGGTTTTCTCCAAAATGGATAATCATCATTGGTTTTCTAATGCAATGCCAACAACATCAATAAATCAAGTTTAATTATTCATTGCTTTTATTTTCCCTTAGCTGTGCCTTAAAAATGCTCAATTGTGAAACTGAGTATCACCCAGAAAGGGGTTATATCATATTCTTCCTTTAAAATTTGAATTATCTAAGCCATTACTTCTCTTCCAAAGATATTTCTCTTATTCTCCTCCATGTATATGTGCTGAGTGTTAATAAATTGTTCTTATTAATTCACTGGGAAGGGAAATAGTTGCATAATCCTCTAAAACTTGGATCTCTTTGGAGTTTGATAGGCCTGGGTGACATTATGTTACATGCACTTTGTACGTCCTACCGTATACTTTTTAGTTGTGTAACCTTGGGCAAGGCACTTAACCTCACAAGTCCTTCGTCACTGATCTGTAAAATGAGACGAATGATGGTACCTACCATTTGAGCCTGTTCTTAAGGATTAAATTCAAGGTGAGTGTTTAGTACAATTTCAAACACTTAGTAAGCCTCTGGGAAATCATAGCTATTATTACAAATGTCATCGCTAGCACGGATGGACTGAATTGTGTCACCCTCAAAATTTGTATGTTGAAGTCCTAATCCCCAATACCTCAGAATGTGACTGTATTTGGAGACAGGGCCTTTAAAGAGGTAATTAAGGTTAAATGACATCATAAGGGTGAGTCTCTAATCCTGTAAGACCGATGTCCTTAATAATAAGAGGAGATTAGAACACAGACGCACACAAAAGCAAGACCCTGTGAAGAGACAGAGAGAAGGCAGCTGTCTATAAGCCAAGGAGAGAGACCTCAAAAGAAACCAACACTGCTGACACCTTGATCTTGGACTTCTAGCCTTTAGAACCGTGAAAAGGTGAATTTCTGTTGTTGAAGCTACCCAGGCTGTGATTCTCTGTTTTGACAGTCCTAAGAAATTAATACAGTACTACTGACAAAAAAAGTCTATTTCTAAATTGCATGTTAAACAGTGTAAGATAAGGAATGTTTCTGAAAGCTATTGTATTTGGTCTGTTTCTATCATTTACTTGCATAGGGAAAAGAAATCAACTGCATGTTCTGTTCTCTGGCCCTAAACAGCCGTCTGTGGGATTTGGCTAACTGAAGTTAGGCCTTAGATGGAACACAGACACAAAGATCACGTGGCAGTTGTAACCAAGATGCCCCAGGGCATAATATCAACAGTGTAATGATTTAGCATTTGTTATGTCAATACCGTGCTGGTTAGTTAGAGCAGTGAGTCTGGGCTGAGCCAGGCAGGGCTGAATCAGAGAGTGAGCTCATATTTAAACATCACTCGGGTTACAACGGTTTCTGTTTTTCTCCAAGCAGAGCTAAAGATGTTGTTTGTTCATTTAGTGTTATTGTGGGAACAAAATCATTAAACACTATAGATTTCATTTTCCTTAGACCAGATGGAATCATGATTTCACTAGAGCTGGGATAATAATGCCCACGTGAATTGCTGATCGCTCTGGGCAGACAACGCCTCTGAACCCCACGTGACTCTTTTTCCTTCTCCTCAGCAATTTGCACTCTTTCTTTCCTGCTTCCAAGCCCATCCTTGCTGGCTGCTCGTCTGCCCTTTGCCCTACTTTCTTTCCTTCTGGAAGGCCAGTGTAGGCCAGGCGGGGGACACAGACAACCCTGACAGCGACGGGATCCAGGCCACTTGCATCAGATTGTCCTGCTTTCACTCAGCCCCGGGGCACCCACTCTGGGGACAGGAGGCATGGACTACCCTCAGAAATTTCTGCAGCCATAGAAGCCCTGAAGTCTCCTTTGCTGATTCATAGCAACTTGTCTGTTGTTATCGGAGGGGAAAAAAGAGACCTAAGTCATTAAAACAACTGTCCCTGGATGTTCAGGACATTGGCTCTGTATAAGTGAGACCGAGGTTCACGTTTGTAAATTGGAGAGCGTAAAGGGACAGCATTTGCCCCACCTCTGTGGGCATTTCAGCAGGGCTGTGCCAGTGCAGGGTGCACCCTGAGAGGAAATGTCTCCTTAAACGTTGCGTTCTAGGTGCCTTGCTGGCTTCTGCTTGCTCTGTGACTTGTCCTGCTGCTACTCCCCACTGTTGGCAGTAGTGACAGGGAGCAGCTGACAAAGGAGCGTGGTTTGCAGAGTCCCAGCCTCAGTAGCCTAGAGCAGACAGGGGTCAGTGCTAAGAAACCAGAGCTTAATAGCTGGCACAGTCCCCCTAGACTCTGCCACTTCCTTTCAACCACATGTCCATCCCACGAGGTAACGCAGATGCTATCACCTCCATCACTCAGGATAGTGACTTGTGGGGTCTTGCGGGTAGCACTGGGGCTGGGCTCCAAGTCTTCTGAGTGTCACGATGCTCCCCTGCCCCTCAGATCACACCAAGGAGATGGCTGCCCACTCAGCTGAGCCGTAGCCTGGCCTGATTCCCTCTCTCAGTCAGGAGTGTCATGGGCGTGTGCCGCACCTTTACCAAACCCCACCTGCACGGACAGCCTCACTGAATCCCGTGTGCACTTTTCCTTGTATCCCACAACAATTTCATTATGAAGAACTTTTATTATTGCTGGATATCTGAGGGCTGCTCAAAATGTTCCATGCACTGAATTTTCCAGAGAATAGGTTAGCAGGAAGTCCTTTATTTCTGCCAGCAAGAGTCACCTGAATCTCTCCGGCACAATGGACTGCTTTGACTTGTGTTTCCTGCTGTATCTTACACCCAGAAAAGGAAGTGCAACGAGAACAGGTTGGAGGTACAAATTCCAAACCCACATTTTTCCCGACTGAGAAGGACCAAGCCTGGAAATTGTGCTCAGTGCCCTGGTGGCTGCTATGATTTGCCTGCCTTTGCTTTGTGGAAGTGGCTTGGCCTGATAGAAGCTGCAAATTAAAACCATAAAAATTGACCTTGGGTCTGTTAGGTGACTATGCATTGATTTTACACTTTGTGCCAAAACCTCTTCTATCTTGGCCTGCCTGTCTCCAGCTTACACAATCAGGCACATTCCTGAGTACTGGGGGTTGGCCGGGGCAGTTGCCCTGGGGAAGGAAAATGAAGAAAACCAAGGGGTTTTGTGCTGAGTCTCCCAATCCGTGCGCCAGTGTTCTTGAGCAACTGTTAGAGAAGCCAAGTGCAGGCGACAGGCAATCAGTGGGGCTCGGAATTCCCCTAGAGGTTCCCATGGAGACTCCCTGGAGAGAGCTGCTCCCCACAGCCTTGGAAGGAGTGGGAGGAGTTGGTGAAGGAGGGAAGATAGTCTTGGAGATGGCCGTGCTGGGACAGGTGACCCCAGTCTGCCTTGTGGGGATGGACCTTGGTACGAAAAGCTGTTACTTAACAAATCTGCTGAGAGGAGCATATCTGTGGTACCCTTTCTCTAGACATGATGTAAACTTCCCTGGGAAGGCCTGGAGACCCTGAGAGGGGAAAGGGTGTGTTCCAGAAGTGTGATCTCCCAGTGCCATTTCCAGCCACTCTCTGCGGGGGCTGCTGGGTCCAAGCTGGAGGTGGCAGAGAAGCCTAAGGGTGTGGGTGGGTCTGCCAAGGTTCTCTTTCAGGCCCTGACATGGTCTAGCTGTGGTTGACATCCTGGCTTCAGTCCCAGACATAAGGCCCCACAGAGCCCTAGAGAGCCACCGCCCTGATCCACCCATGCCTGGAGTGACATGCTTGGACTAGAGGTAGGAATATTGCTGTCCAGATACCCTTTGAGCCTGTTCATTCATTCGTTCATCCATCCAAGTAGAGTTATTGAGACCTACTATGTGTCAGGTTGGATGCTAGGCCCTGGGGACAGAAAGTTGAGCAGGAGAAACTTGCTTTTTCTCCCTAGGCCCACACTAGGGAGAAAAAGCAAGTTTAAGCAATTAGAGTCCAGTGTGGCAGGTGCTGCAATGGGAGTCTGGCCCACATGCTGTGGGATATGTTAGAGGACAGGCTCCTCATTCAGTCACACAAGCTCGGGGAAGGCTTCCTAGCAGAAGTAACAGTGAGGCTCAGACCTTGGGCCTGATTTAAACCTGGACTCCCACTTGGCCTGTCTGTGCAGCCCACCCCTGTCTTCCGTGCAGCCTGGCTGCGCACATGTGCCACTCGGCCTCTTTCCTCTGCTGACGCCCATCCCTGTCCACCCCCTACATCAAGCCTCTTTTACTTCTAAATCTTTATTGAGTGTTGACTCTGTGGCAGGCACTGAGCTAGAAGCTTTATGAAGATGACCTCATAGCGACCCTAGGAGATAGTGGACTCAGACCACCGGGGTTCAAATCCCAGCTCAGTACTGCAAGCCATGAGATCTGGGGCAAGTTAGTAAACCTCTTTGTGCCTCAGTTTCCCTAACTGTACACTGAGCCTAATGATAGTACACACTCCATAGCGTTGGTGTGATGTCTAAATGGGTTAATATACGCACAGTGCCCGAACAACATCAGGGATGTATTCAGAGCCCTGTAAGTGTTAGCTAATATTATGGTGGCCTCCATTTTTAGATGAGGAAGTTGAAGTTCAGAGAAGTTAGCCATCTGTCTAAAGTCACACAGCTGGTAACTGTCAGAGGCAGGATTTGAAGGCTGCACTTCTGACTTCATGTCCAAAGTGCCCATTTCCGTGACACCGCAGCTGTGTCTGCTCTGCAGTTGCCTCTGACACCATCTCTGGTTTAGAGCTGCACCTGCCCCTGCAGCCAAGGTCGTGACCTCCTGCTGCGCCGACTCAGCTGTGTGCCACCAACCTGCTGCAGCAGCTCAGCCCGGTCTGGCCCACTACAGCCCACAGCTGGGCACTGGAGGCCCGCTCGCTCAGGCTGGCTGTGCTTGCGCAGAGGGGAGCGGGCCACCTGGCGAGGCCAAGGAGGGGAGGGGCATCAAGAAGGCCACCGAGGAAGCTGGGTGCTAAAATGAGAGCTGCAGGGTGTGTCATAGCGGAGGAATGGGGTGGGGCCAGAGGACAGCAGCCAGATGGAGTGGGGCTGGCAGGCAAAGAAAGGCTTCAAATAAAGGTAAACCTTGGCATTCTGGGGGCTTTTTAGTGTGACTGTTTATAACAATGACTAAGGCACTGAGCACTACTTTCAAATGGAAATTCCTGCAACTATTCTAAAAGTTCCCCTAACAACTCTCTAGGTGTCTGTGAGTCTATCCTATAGTCCTTTTGGCCATTTGGCAGGAAAAGTGGCTGCCCAAAGGTGGGATTGACCAGGGGATTCAGAAATTGGGGACCAGGGCCTCCAAATTCTGTGCTCTCCCCTTGACCTTGGGAGAGATGCTTATCTTTTTAGGGTCTGTTTCCTCATCTGGAAACTAAGGGAAATTTTGCAGATTTCCTCCGAGGGATATTTTAAATGGTAGTCATAGCCCATTTTCCAAGTACAAATGTTGGGTATACGGAAAGAGAGTTGACATTTCAGGAAATGTGCAGCTCAGATGTTTTCAAATCCACTATTATTTCCATCTAGGGGCATTTTCTTAAAGAGAGGCGAGGTGGGTCCCAGTGGATTCAATACTGTATTCCTCTACTCCTGAAATACAAGAATCAAAGTTCTTCTTTATTTATTCGACTTTCATTTGAGGCATGTCAGTTGATTTTCCTTCAGCAGGACCACTGAACCTACACTCAGCAATGAGAACCAGCTGACCAAATAAATAGTTGCATATGGAAAAGAAGCAGGAAACGTCTTTCCAAAACTAACAATATTAACAAACTTCCAAGAGACACACAATCCATAATTAATGACAATTTGGAAAAAAAAGACATAAAAACGTGGAATTTGAAATATGACTCTGAGAACAGTCCAGTGTTTTTTTTTTTTTTTTTTGCTTAGAATCCATCCACCCTTTTTTCTGGCCCGTTTCCCTTCTGACAGCCACATTTATTCAAGTTCTTTCTGTAAATGTCTGTAGTCTGCAGATTTTCATCCTGGGATTCAGTACTTCTTGCCTGAACTCCCAGAGTGGCCAGTCAACAGGGGCTTATTAAAAACCTCAGTAAGTCATGTGACCAGGCATAACTGATTCTAGCTAAACCCACAGGAAGGATGGCCTTGCTCTCAGAAACCAAATCTCTGGCAAGGCTGCCTTTGGGGTCAGATTCGGTGACATTGGACTGGATGCCAGGGTGGACCCCAATCAATTTACCTAGGCCCGGATTGAGAAGGCCACAGATGCCTGGGGAATGGGCTTGGCCTCCTGGATCCACTCCTTAAGAGAAGCACCCAGCCTAAATCCCAGGGGCACCCCACTTCCAATGCAGCCTGTATAATGCTGAAATTCATGTGCCATTCACCACACTTTCCATACTATCATAATCACTCTTACTCTTCCTCTCAAGTGTGCTTGTGATTAAAATGGCTAGTTGACCCCTGAAAGTTGTGGTCTCCTTGACTCTTTGATCTTCAGAATATAGACTTAGTGTTGAGAAGCAGCTGACAAACCAGGGACTCCTTTTCCCAGCCCTTTATCCCATCCCATGTCCTTAATTTTGGCCAGTGAAATATGAGCCTGAGTGATGTGTCACTTTTTGGATGAGGTGGTTAAGTACCCTCTTAAGTCTTCTTTCATTCTGTTTCCCACCTTGTGTCACTAAGGGGCACAGGGCTGGATCCCTGAGTCACTGTGTGGAAGAGGAGCCCAGGAGACCTGCCTGACCAGGAATGTCTGCTTAGAGTTTGTATGAGCAGGAAATAAACTTTTGTGTTCAGTTGTTAATACAGTGCAGTTGTTTGTTGCAGTTGACCTATGTTGACTAAGATAGTGCCCATGCAGCATTTCCCAAGCAGTGTGTGTCTTGTGACAGTGGGATTTCCCCAGATCCTATCTTTCTCTGTGCAGAGAGCATGGGCCCTGCCCACGTGCCCCGTGGCCTTGTTTGACTCTCTGTATACTTCCCTCTCCACCCTCCCAAATGGAATCTGTCTTTGTGAGGAGGCAGGAGAGTATGGGTAGAAGTTAAAAGTGTGGTTTCTGAGTCAGACTGCCCAGGTTCAAATCCTAACTCTACCGCTTATGAACACGTGAGGCCTTGAGCAAATGGTTTAACTTTTCTGAGCTTTAAAGTCTCTCTCTGAAACAGAGGGAGACTACCTGGCAGAGTTGTTATGAGAAATAATTGGAACATTTTTGTGTAAAGTACCTGGCATATAATCAACACGGTAAATGTTAATGTTTTTATAGTTATTTGTTGAGCCTGATTCAGCATAATAGATGTGAGCACTGAGTACAACCAACTCTTTCCTGTCTTCTCTTCATGTCAATAATACCCACCAATTACTCACATCAATTTTCTTTCATAAGTGTTGGGGTTTCTCCCATCCAAGTGCTAACCAGGACTGACCCTGCTTAGCTTCGGAGATCAGACAAGATCAGGCACATTCTGGGTGGTATGACCTTAGACAGGTGTTGGGGTTTCTTCTACCTTTGTTCCACAGATGCCACTCACCTTCCATATTTTTACCCGAGGTGCTACAACAAATTTAGAAATTTATAAGTACTTTTTAGAAAGAAAAAGTAGGTGGATTCTCAGATGAGAAGAAGAAAGAAGGAGGAAGAAGGAAGAAGAGGAAGAAGAAGAAGAAGGAGGAGGAGGAGGAGGAGGAAGAGGAAAAAGGAGGATGAGGAGAAGGAGAAGGGGAAGGGGAAGGGGAAGGGGAAGGGGAACGGGAAGAAAGAGAAGGAGAAGGAGAAGGAGAAGGAGAAGGAGAAGAAGAAGAAGAAAAGGAGGTGGGTCCAAAGGAAGTGGACCCAGATATGTGTTGGATGAACATGTATCTGCTTCAGTCGATATCTGGTCCTCCTGTCCTGATGGGTGAGTGCTGCCCTCCTACCTCCCCGCAAGGGTTCTGTGTCACCAGCCCGGTTCTTGGGAGCCCTGGTAACACAGAAAGCCAAGGGGTAGAGGGATGAGAAGCACTCAGACTAGTGTTCTAGAAGGTTTCCCCCAAGATTTCAGAGGAAAGAGAAGCTAGAACATTGGTGGGGTAAGGAAGAAGCAGATGGAAGAGAGAAGGAGGGCTGTGAGCTGTATTGCCTGACACCCATCTCCTTCAGGAAGGTCAAGAAATATCTTGAGTTATCTTGAATTTCTTTTTGGTGGCTAGACTATCTTTCGCATATCCTGGTCTTACTCTGAGACCGGACTGTGTGGGCCTCAGCTTCACCAGGGTCATAATACTCGTTTGCATAGATTGACATCCGTCCAATAATCAGATGAAAAAATGCATTTAAAAAATCAAATGAGGGCTTGCAGCATTTGTTCAGCTGAGTGATGGGATCGAAGGGGTACGTTGGGGGCAACCGGTGCAGCAGAGCAGAGAGAAAGGCTGGTGGGTCCCCAAGTGGGGTAGCAGCCCTGTGCCTTGCTCTTGGCTCTCTGAGTACTGAATGGGCAAAGGCCAGTGCAGACAGCATGAGACAGACATTCCTGGCCCCATGGAGTCTCAGAGAGTTCCCCACCTGACACCACGAATAAACCAGCACTGTCATCTGAACGTCTCGGCTGATGGCATCAGAGCCATGACTGTTGGTCCCGTTTCAGGTGAGTTCACAGCCTACAAGATTTGAAGCCCTGACTGAACCTTTCTCCGTGGCCCATTTATTATATAAGGGGCTCCTCAATGACAATTCCTCCTCCGCTGGGACTCTCATGGGGTTGGGCCCAGGAGGGATTTAAAGATGATACAGCTCATCTCCTTCCCTTCAGAGAGGAGGAAACTTGGAGTCCTGTGGCTTCTCCTCCTCTCACACATGCTCTGCTAACTGAGAAGGTAACAGAAGCTGAACACGGTTGGTGTGCCAGAGGGGCTGGCATTTCCCCAGGTGTTAGGAGTGGAAGAGAAACATGCCCGCTGTGGCCCCTGGGTACTGAGACTTCACAGCTGTGGGCTGGACGGCCTGGAAAGTGGGCTTCCTTCCTCTAGCCTGGAGGTCTGAATTGCCTGTGAGTGGAGGGCATCCGGTGGCTGTCAGGGTGCAGGTGCCACGGGGCTGCCCACTGTGTTCCCTGTGCCTGACCTTCCAGTGGCTTCCTGGGAAACACTGAGCTGATGCTCAGCAACCCTGGGCTTGAGGGATCAAAGTGACACACATTTCACAACAGGGTCCTTTGGCTTAAGTCTTCATCCTCTAGTGAAATGCAAATATCCTTGAACAAGAGGTGGGATAATGGAAAAGTAGATCCTAGTACCAGTGCTGCTGTGGGTTCCTGTGAGGCTGTGGGCAGCATTCTCAAACTCTTGAGCCTCAGCCTGTGGGTCACAGGATGCCATCTCTGAGGGACCTTCAAGTGCTAGGATTCCAAGGGAAACAGCTAAGAGTGAATAACCGCTCATGCTTTACCGTGGTCCTTTTCTGGAGAGCAGCTTAGGGAAGGGGGTGGGGGAGAGAGGCTGTGGGCCCTGAAACGGAACTTCACAGTCTGCCTCAGGGCTGCGCAGCATGGACGTCAGTGCTCAGAGTCCACCACGCTGCCAGTCTGGACAACTATGTCTTGAGCCCTTACGAGGGGGAAGCTCTGTTTCCAGAGATGTGACACCCAGAATCCAAATCCCTTGTGAGGAAACTGGAGAGGAGGTTCTGGGATAGCTCCTCTCCCCTGCATGAGGCAAGGGACGAGCCGGCTGAAAAGGAGACGTACTCGCTGGGTGCGTGACAATCCTTCAATCACCAAGCAATTTTCCCCACAGGTTTTACGCCGTGAACACTCTTGCCAGTTTTCTCCAATAAAAGATGAGATGGTTTCACTTTTTTGTTCATTTTTTTGACTTCTGAGGGGCCACTACTGTTGTTTTTTCCCCACAAAAGCACTTTTTAATTGAGGCGAAGAGAAGTCTGGCTAAAAGGATTACGGTTCCCGGAGTCAACACTCAACTGTTAGTGGCACTATGTTGACTGGAGAATTTGCTTCTCCTTGTCAGAAAAGGATCTTTAGGCTGTATTGTCCCCAGCTTAGCAAAATGAAGGGCAAAGAAAACTGGAAGAGGCTTCTACCATACCGGCACTTCTCTTCAGACTCAACGTTAAGCTAGACAGGCCCTCACTGGTAAGTCTGCAGGTCGCGGTCCCATGGCTGAGGGACACAGGCCATACTGCGTTTGCAAGGAAGATGAGGCAGGAAAAACAGGTGTGGGTCACTTGGGAAGCGCAGGCATCCACAGCTTCAAAACTCATCGTTAAGGGGTAATCCTGGTGGGAGGCATGACTCAGTTCATCCTCCAGTTCCTGTTGTGGCTGAGAAAGGTGGTTGTATCATTGCTGCTCGGTTCAGAGTCAAAGACCTTAAAGTTCTTAGCGATGTGTTCAGTGTCACAGACTTGGGCATCACCACCAAGTTTCTCTGCAGGGGGAAACAGATCAGAACCTGGACTGGAGATTTATTGTGCTTGGCTGCAGACCACATTGATCCTGGGATCCTCAGAAGTCCTCAGGCTCGGCCCAGGGCTTGTCAGGAGAGCCAAGGGGTCAGTAGGCAGGCACCACAATGCCTTTGGACTGGCAGTGCTCGATTAACTTCTGAGTTAGGTACAGATGGCACTTGATCTGGCTAACCACAAGCTTATACTTTAAGCCAGGTTTGTTTAAGATCCTCTCAATCTGGAGATGGTTGAAGTTGGAGATGCCAATGGCTCCCACCAGCCCTTCATCCACCAGCTCTTCCATGGCCATCCATGTGTCCAAAATATCTGTGTCACTGGAAACCACGTTGCCTGCCTTGCCCAGTGGGAAAAATTCCTTCCCAGGCTTAACGTCCATTGGCCAGTGAATAAGGTAGAGGTCCAGGTAGTCCAGCTGTGGGTCGCTGAGCACATTCTGGAAGGCTCCTTCCACCAGAACCTTCTCAGGGTGCGTACACCACAGCTTGCTGGTGATGCAGACTCCTCACTCCTCACCACCTGTTCCTGAGCTTCCCCTGGATGCCCATCCCCACCTTGTTATCCTTCTGGCACATGTACGTGCAGTCGATATGGCAGTATCTGATGTCAATTGTTACCTTCCCAGCCTGGGCCACCTGGCCTGGAGGGTACTTCCAGGTGCCCAGCCCAGGATGGTCATCGTGGTGCCATTGTTGAGCACCATGCAGCTGGCCATAGCTGCTGTGCTATGCAGACCCCTGCCCGGAACTGTGCCCCACTACTGGTTTGAGTTTGAGTTTCAGTTACCCCATTTTAGACAGAAGAGGAGCCTTTTTAGCTTGCATCAGGGAGAGCTGGATTGTGGTAGGCAGGAGAATGTTGTTGCTGTTGATGTTGTGCTCAACATGAGTGGACGGTGTGTGTTGGTCTTGGGGTTAGCTAAGGAGTTGAGTAAAATAGGTAATTGCCATGTTTCCTGGATGTCCAGCAACTTTTAAACTCACCTTCACTCTATTTGGGAAATTTCCTGCTTTAGGAGTCTCACTGTCACCAAGAAGAAAGGAGGAAATTCACAAACTCCCCTGCCATTACAGCACAGGTTGACGAGCTGGGGACCCCAGTCAAGTTACCTGTGGGAGACTTTGACTTGGAAGCAGGGAAGGACCTTACAGAACCCACTTTGCTGGCAAGGCAGGTAGCAGAGGTTTCTTTTGGAAGAAATGGTGACTAAATGGCATCTGCGGAGTGGCCGTGCTGGTAGCCTTTTTCCTTGGTGGGGTGGTCACAGGGCAGCAGCTTCTCCATCGGGGCAGTCCTATAGCAGCAGGCACTTGGACGTCGTTCTGTGAAATTGGTTCTCCAGGCTCCCGCTAATTCTGTGAACTACCAGCCAGTTTCCTTTCAGCAAACTCCCTTCTGCCTGGTCACCAGAATCAGCCTTTGTGGCTCACAGGTGAGTGCCCTGAAGGATGTGGCGACCGACTACTAACTTGATTGCTCCCCTCTCAGACGGCAGCAGCAGGAATCCCAGCCCGACCCTGAGCAGTTCCCCTTCTCAAACCTCGTTCCTCCACACATTTCTTTCCCACCTATTAGGTCTAGGCCTCCCATACCTTCCTCTCGAGTTTAACCTCTCACACTGCCAAGCCAACAGCCACCTGTGGAAAATGGATCGGTGAAGAAGTGGTTCCGTAAACCCTATGTGGCCCCCTGAGTCACCCTCAGCCTGGTTTCAAAGAGCCAGCCCATCATGCAGGAAGCAGGAGTCCTCGATTCCGGAGTGAGAGGCCAAGTTGACCCCAGGATAGCAGCCCCCACGGAACCTGCTTTGGGGGTTTCCACTCAGGTTCCAAATACCTGACCATCATCCCATTCACAGAGCCTTGCTGTCTTCCTGCTTAGATAATTCACCACTAGCCCATAAGAGAACCCAAAGAAATGCCCAGTTAGGTCATTTCTGCTTGTCTCCAGTGAAGAGTATTTCTAGAACATAAACCCTGTGAGGACAAGGAAGCGTTCACTGATGTAGCAAGCCCAGTGTCTAGAGCCATTCCTTGCACATGATGAGGTTCTCAATAAAGCGCTGTTGAATAAATTATGAATGAATGTAGGAATTTATTTAAACTGCAATCTTTCTGCCCAATAGTGGTCTGAAACATACTGTGGTAGGAATGAACAACACGACTTTGGAAATTTGGTATGCTTTAAGAGTTTCACAAAAAACATATACAGAATTTCTACCCATTTTTTCTAGAAACCTATAACCATGAAGGGGGAGGCCCAATGCAAGGCTTTGGTGGTGAAGAATGGGTTATCTCTGTTTGATAATTTTGGTACCCCTGATAATTAAAATTTATGGACACTTGTCATATATATATTTTTAGGCAGCCCTGCAACATCTCTACTGTCTACAAAACCCCTTGATTAAAAAGAAAATGAAGAGGAAACCATGTATTTGGCATCTTTGGTTTTAAGCCTACTTGAAACTGGTCTTTAATGCCTGTATTCATTAAACACAAGCCTCTTGATGACATCACCCTCTTGCAGTGGCCTTTGGGAGATAGTGGAAAGTCTCATGTCAGATACATTTTTAGTCTGTGACTGACACCATGTTAAAGCTTTTGCATGTGTCACCTCATTTATCCTTTAAGGACCTTGAAAGATGTAAGTCATATAACAATCTCCATTTGGCAGATGAAGACAGTGCGGCATAGAGAAGTTGAATTACTTGCTAGTGGATGGTGAAGTCAAGATTCCAACCCAGTCCAGCTAACACCAGACACTGTAGACTTAATCACCGAGTCTTTGGCAACTGGTAGACCAGAGGCTTTCTGGGGCCTCTCTAGTATCTATGTATAGGAGAAGATGCTTGAAGATGACTGTCATCCCAAATATCCAGTACTACACTGAGTCACACAGCACCTGCCAGAGGCCCAGTGAGGTACTGTGAGACTTAAACAACCCCGGTGATAGTCACTGCTCCTAGGATGTTATTCTCCAGCCTTTGAGTCTGGTATGCCCCATCCATACAAATGCAACTTTTTAAAACCAAGTATCTCTGGAAAATTCTCTGTGTGCTCATTTGACGGAATGCAAAGGCTCAATTTCCTATCTTACCTTTTAGGTTAAATATTCTATGCCTTCTAGCCTTGCTGTGAGCACATGGAATCCACTTTTGGAGTTTCTTTGATGGAAAAGTTTCTCTGGATTGCCAACTGACCTCAGTGGCAAAGATATGACAGTAACATTATTTGCTTTAATTTGCCAACACCGAAAACTTTGTCACCAGTTACTCCAACCATTTCAGACTTATCTTCAGTTTGCTTAAGAAAGTTTGCTTGAATGGATTAAACTTTGGTGGGAAGTAGAGTGGTGTTGGGGGGAAGAATTGGATTTCTCCCTCTATCTTCCAATCCCTTCACCTCTTAGCCATCACAGTGAGAATGAAATTTATAGACTATTTTAAAGATAACAGATAGCCACTCAGTCATAGAGCTCTTTTATAATTAACTGTGAATAAATGATTTTTCAGATGCTTCAAACATATTAGTATGTTTATGGAGAAACCTTTTGTCATTGTTCTGAGGCTCAGGTGTAAGCTGGACTTTGTGGACATTAAGTCAGCAGATGGAGGCTCCTGTCTGAAACTCTCTCATCTTTACTTCCTTCTTGTTTCACAAGGATGACATTTATGAACAGTTCCCTTCATAAGACAATGCACCGAGAGCATCCCCTGGGAGGAAAGCTTCTATATTGGATCTTTTGGCCTGATCTACTTGTGTTCTACCCTGTTATCCAAAGTCAAAGCTAAAAACATAAACCTGAGGTTACAGCCAACAACAGGGTAAAAAACCCCAAAAACCATTAAAACCATTTCTGCTTCTTTGCCAGAACAGGAAGTCATCCCCCAATAGAGGATATTAATGCCTAAGTCATAGAAAGGCCACAAAAAGGTGACCCAGCATAGTCGAGGCAGTTGTTTCTGGAGGTGGAGGGCTCACTCTGAACCCTCAAAACGGGCTGCTAAGCAGGGGACCTCATTAAATGCCCCGCAGTGGAAATGTGCCAAGTGTTCCCAAGGAGGGGCTTTCTCACTGTATGGGACCCCCCTGGGAAAGCAGGTCTTAATCAAGCCCCTGATTCCTTGGCCATGTCCAAGACATAGTATTTTTCCTGGAGTTGGAAAACAGCTGAAGACAACAGGCAAGTCCTTCTTGCTCATCTAATTTCCTTATTTTGGTTTCTTGACCACTTTTTTGAAAACTGGGACAGGTGCCAGCCCTTTCTTACAGGGGTGGGACCTACAATTTAGTTTCAGTTTGACTTATCCCAGTATCTAACCCAGTGTGAAGTTCAACTAAGAATTTTATAAACACTCTTCGATGCTAACGATATGCGTCTCACAATCTAGACATCTGGACAAAATGTTAAACAAACATTACGCACCACAAAAACCAGTTGGATCTGCTTGTGGTTACTTCAGCTCCAGTAGTTTCTTCTTTAAGGTCTGGCCTGATACCTGTGGGCATCAGCTTCTGATCCCACCGGGCCGCCGGCTCGCTGAGTTAAAGCTATCTCTGGATCATCTGCTGTTTTTCTCAGACTGTACTGTGAAGCTGGATGGCCCAGCCTCTCTCTCACACCAAAACTATTTGTGACCTGTTGAAATACTTTTTTGGGGCCAGATTCTCAACAAAAACAACGCAAGATCAAGATATGATACTCCTTTCTCTCGTAGGGATGGATCCAGAAGGTATCTGGACGTGGGATTTCAGAATTCTGTCCCTATTGGACCTCCCATGTGCTCTTGGAAAAGGTTTCCACTGAACTCCCTCTACCCTGAATATAAGGTAGTGATAACATAGTGGTTGATTCACCAGCTTTCTCGAGCCAAAGCTTCTGTATGTTGCTTTTACATTATCCACGATCCCGTTATTGTCAATCACAAGAGCTAATGTTTATTGTTCACTTGCTATACATACAAGGAATTGTTAAGCCTTTTACATGCAAGACCTCCTTTCCTTCTCATCATGACCTTGTGAGGGGGGTATCATTGTTATTTCATGTTACAGACATGGGAACTAAGAAGGAGTAATACCTGCTTGCTCAAGGGCATGCGGTGTATGAATAACAGAGCCACCACTAACCCAGGTCTGTCTGGTTCCAAAATTTGTTCTCTTAACTATGACCCTAAACTGCCTGTCAAGTCAGAGGTGATGATAGGGAAAAGAAACCCGGGTTGTATAATGGACGATAGTTACGTGACGTGCCAGACTCACACACAGTTCTTCCACTCCAAGACCCTCCTGGGTGGCCATCTAGCTCCCTTGTCCAGGGTGCTGTGGACACGGGACTCCACATGGAGGAGGTGACAGAGTGAAGGAGGAGTGTTAAGATGCAGAGCAGGGGGAAGAGAGGGAGGACAGTCAAGCGGGGAAGGAGCTTCTTGGAGAGATATGGAGAGAGAACGTCCTCTGAACTACATAAAATGGGTCAAAGACTGCAGAAAGGGACTGTCAGCTGAGGCGACATCTTAGAACGAAGCTGTTGGTGCTTCCAGTAGGACCAGTGCTATGACTGTGAGTTCCAGCGTGTCCAGCCAGCAGCACCCAGACACCTGAGGGGTGGGTACAGGGAGTGGCCTGATGGGCTTCGTGGAGAGGGTAGCTCAGTCCTGTGCTGCCCTGGCATGTGCAGTGTCAAAGAGGTGTACGCTTTGTGAGAGTTCGCTTGATGCCCCAGCCTTGTGCCACCCTTCACCCTCCAACAGAACTCACGGAAGCCTCTCCCACTCACTTTTCCACACAGGAAGAGTAAACAGTCTGAGCTTGCAGGCAGCAAGGGTTAAGGGCAGAGACCCCGCTGCAGCAAGGTCTCAGGTTACCAAGGCATCTTTCCCTTTGTACCCTCTGCTGCAGGACATTTTTAGTGGCTGAGAAGTTTTAGCATAAATAATTGAAACTAGGTTAGCCTTGTCAGAAATAAACACAGGCAGCTTGTGATACAGCCTTGGGAGGTAATGTGTGTTTGTGTTTCTTGCCGATTCATAAACTTTGGTGATACATAACTCTACATTCCAGGAGTCACGTTCCCATATCTGTTGGCATAAATTGAAAGCAGGGACTGTGGGTTTCATTCTTTTCAACCAAGCAGCTACCTGGACCGCGGGGCGAGCAGGCACAGCCAATGTGCCCCAGGGCAGCCGAGGGCTGTAAACCCATGGGTCTAGGTTAATATTTGCTTATGTTTATATCTTCCCTGATAGGCCAATGGCATTTGCCTAAGATTGTGTTTCCCTGAAAGGTTAATCAATGTCTAAGTGAGCCAGTCACAGACCTTCTCCGAGATGCAGTGAAGCTGGACTTTGAGCACTTGTCCCCTAGTGCTATGTCCCTGGGGTCAGAGTGACAGGAAAGTTGCAGTGAGCAGTGGGAGTGACCAGAGGAACACTGAGCTCTGAGCTCTCGTGTTGGGTGGCTGTTGTATACTTTATGTAAAGCTCTAGAGTCCAAGCATAAGGGATGCGCTCCCAAGGCATAATGTGACCTGGTCCACCCAGAACACCTGGCTACAGCCCTACTTTCTTCAGACCCCTTTAGCACCTTGAATAGGGGACCTCTGTGCCCTTTTCATCCTGGAATTGTCAGCCAGAAGGGGCACCTTCCTCCCTGCAAATGTGCATTGAGCACGTGTGGTGTGCCAGACTTCCGGGATACTGACAGGAAGAGGGCGGGTGGACGAGATCCCAGCCCTCAAGCTGCTAATAGTCAGAGCAAGGAGGTGACAGGGCAGTTGCCATCCAGGGGCCCTTGTGCACAGTAGGGAGTCTGACAGGGCTGCAGAGAACAAAGGAGCAGCCTGAACAGAGCCCTGGGGACCCCGAGACCTCGCAGAGGAGAAGAATGATATCTGGGCAGAGCCTGGAGGGCAAGTGGGTGGGTGTGGTAGGCTGAATAATGGCCCTCCAAGATATCCACCTCCTATCACCACGTCCTGTGAATGTTGCCTTATGTGGCAAATGGCATATTGCAGGTGTGATTAAATTAAGGATCTTGAGGTGAGGGGTTATCCTGGATTATCAGGCAGCCCTAAATGTAATCACAAGGGTCCTCGTAAGAGGGAGTGGAGGAAGATTTGACTACAGGAGAAGAGTAGGCTGTGTGACCGGGAGCAGAGACTGCAGTGATGTGCTTTGATGAAGGAGGGAAGGACCACAGGCCATGGAATCCAGGTGCCCCTGGAAGCTGGTAAAGCCAAGAGCCTCCAGAAGGAGCCAGGCTGGCCAGCACTTTGACCTTAGCCCAGTGAAACTGATTTCAGACTTCTGGCCTCCAGAACTCTGAAAGAATAAGTTTGTTTTGTTTTAAGCCACAAAATTTGTGGGAATTTGTTGCAGCAGCAATAGAAAATTAATACGGTGGAGGTGGGGTTTGGGGAAGGGAGTGGCCGGGGAGGGGAGCAGTGTGGCCAGAGGCTGGGCAGACACGTGTTACCATACAGTGGAGCGTGGTGTTGGGGTGCAGGGTGGAGAGGGAGTGGTGTGGGGAGAGTTCAGGCTCAATTAGGATTTCTTCTGAGGGCACTGGCAGTCATTACAAGTGTCTGAGGCATGATCCAATGGTGACTGAGGAAGAAGACTCCTCTGGCTAGCGCTGTGGAGTCCCAGTTGAGGAGCGGAGAAGTGGGGAAGTCCCCACAGAGGCAGGGAGGTGCAAACAGCAGGAAGGAAGGTTTGGAGGTGGGTGTGACCCTCAGTACCTGTGTGGGCTCTAGCGTCAGGCAGCACCTGGCAGCCCCCTGGCTGGTGGAGAGCAGAGGAGGACAGTAGGAGGGGGTCTCGAGCTGGAAGGACTAATGCCATGGCAGACTGCTGATAGGACGCAGCCAGGGAGGAGGAGGGTGGCGCTGAGAGTGTCCAGGCCTGGGCATGCAAGAAGTAGTCCAAGCCTTGGTACCTTGGAGGGTCCAAATGAGGAAGGGAGGCAACAGGAAGTTCTCGCAGGGAGTTTGGAGGGGAGATCCAGGCAGGAGGCCGTCAAGGCGAAGAGGACTGAACTTGGAACTGTGGGACTTACCAAAGTCACACTCTGAGAAGTCTCAGCAAGATCTTATAGCCTGGGTGGTGGGGGATGGGTGTCAGGACAAGCTGAAGTCATCCAGCAGGTTAAGAGCAGAAGACAGGCCCTGACTGGGATGCACTCGGTCTGGCATGGGTAATCCAGCAGAAGACCTAGGAGGAGCTTGAAGGGGACTTGGGGGTGAGGCTGGGCAGCAAGTCACTAGGGCATATCCCCACTGCAGGCCTGGTGGACATATGTCTGCTGACTGTAGTGCCTGAAAGGCCGGCCAGAGCAGGCAGGGGTCTGGGTGTCAGTTTGTGGGCCTGATTTTAGGGTCAAAGTGAACTCCCGGTGGGGATGATCAGAGCTGAAGTCTATTCCCCAGAGGAGGAGGGAGAGAAAGGCTGTCTCTCAGGAGACATACAGGATCCTGCAGCAGCCAACGAGCTCCAGACCCTTAAAGTGGGGAGAGGAGTCCTTCCAGCTCACCAACAATGCTTGGGATCAGCCCTAACCAGGTGCGACACAGAACTAGGAGGTGTGGGAGAAGATTCCGCTGGAGATTGGAAGACCAAGTTCACACTGGGAAGTCGGATGGATGAGGTGGTTTCTAAAGGGCTTTGTCTGCTAAGTTGAGGAGACTGGATCACACCCCGAGAGGAACGGAGGCTCCATGGAAATAACCACCCAAACCGTGATGGTGCCTTTCACTTGGCTGAGTGTCACTGCTGCCCAGGACTGCCTGTTGCCCTCCCCACTGACAGGATGCTCTTGGACAGAGATACCTGATATCCGCCAGGATGAAGCCGAGTTTACAAGGCCACTGTGATCACCATGATGTATACGAGTATTGCCAGGTCTTATCCTCCGCACAGGCCCTCGGCATGGTGTCCCCACAGCCCCGGGCCCAGCCCTTCCTGGCTTCTTCCCCTTCTTGAGCAATCCCCACTGCTAAGGCTTCAATGTGCCTCAGCCAGAAAGCTGTCTTCTCTTTCCTGGGAGCATTTCTCAAGAAATAACACTGCTGGGGCATGATGGAAGTAGATTTGGGAGGAAGATGATGTGGAACCAAGTTGGAGTGTGGAGAGTGGGGTCAGTCTGGGTTGGGATGCAGCAGTAGGAATGGAGATGAGGAAGAAGAAAGGAATCCAAGAGGCAGTGTGAAAAAACAGACAGACTTTGGTGACTGCATGTGAGCTGCTGTAAATAGGGAGGACAAAAGATGCCTCCATGTTTGGAGCAGTGTCACCAATCCGTGGGACCAGCCTGCAGCAAGACTTGTCCCAGCCACACACACCCTCTTTCTAGCAAAGTGGAGAGGTGTTCTACAGAAAGGGCTGGGAACCCAGGGTGACAGTCAAGCTCCATTCTGATTCTGCCATAGAGTGCCTGACACGATAGTGGACCACTCAGCAGAGGGGTCCTGCTAGCTTCACCCACCTGGAGCCTGAGAGGAAGTCTGAGGTGGGAGATGTTGATCTGAGAGACCTAGGTATAAAAGTCATCACAAGAAGTCACAAGATAGGATGGTTTCTCTGCAGGACAAAGCAAAGAGAGAGAAAAAGGGGCACAGAGGCCCTTAGGGGGGCACTTGTAATTAGAACAACTAGGAAAAGAAAAGGGAACCTTAGGTGACAAAAAACTTGGGAAGTCTCATACCATAAGGAAGATGACCACTTCCAGTTGGACAAATCTCCATGGACCACCATGCAGTTTCTGGAGATGTCATCTTTGGTCCTGTCTTCTCCCTTGGCAGCTGCCCCCTATCCAAACCAAAAGTGCATCTTATTCCATGGGGCACCCAACAATGTCCAGCACTCCCCTGAATCAACTTGACTTCTCTTGCTCCTGGACAGATGGAAGGGACCTGCCTTAGCTGTAGTGGGGGTGGAAGCTACAGGACCTTTGTGTCAAGGTCTGTAACCCCGAGTCTGGTCCTGTCTTCCGTTAACAATATCATTAAGGCAAATATGTCTGAATGGGATTCAAATAACCTATCCAAAGATTCCCATCGCGAGATTGATACTGAGCTGGAAGCTCTGAAATGCATTTACGCACGCAGAAGGTATTTGCTAATGTTTGCCTTTTATTTCCCCTCGAGCTGATACACATCAGTGAGGCCTGGGGATAATGAATAACAGCATGGACAATAAATTTTAAAATAAACAAAATAAAAACTCAAAGAACGCTAATGCAGACCAGTGCTAGGAAACAATGTGTGTTACTTAGACAGTGATGATTACTCCTCAGTGAGCAGACTCTACTCCTTAGAAGCAGTAGGTGGCTGTCTCTTGATTGTGTTAATCCCATGGTTGTAAAATTCTCAATACTGCACTTTTCAAGGGTGATAAATGGGGTGGGTAGGAAGGCAAAGGAGGGTGGGGTTGGGGCAGGGGCTGCTGGCTTTCTGCTAGAACCAATTCTCCACTTCTTGCTGGGTGAGAGCGGATGATATCGCCCAGCCCCTCTTGCAGTTGGGGGTGGCCATGAGACTGATTCCAGCCAAGGGAGTGTGAGCAGCCTCTGAGGCCACAGTGTGCCTGTCCCATGTTCTCATTCCCCTTGCACTGGCTGAAGGCCCTTGGGGGGTGATGAAGGCACAGCTACAAGCAGCCTGGGTCACTGAGCCACTAGGCAGCACAGAGTCACCTGCTGACCTGGAGCATCCACTCTGGCATGGTATTTTGTTTGGAATTATACTTCTGTGTGTTTGAATCAATATGTTTTGGGGTCTATTTGCTACAGTGGGCCAGCCCACCCTAACTAAAGCGAGGCCAACTCAGCAAGTCCACCATAGGCATTCCGGAATGGGAAGAAGATCCCCAGGAACTTTGCTTTTCATGAGTGCTCACTCCTGGGGCTCTGTGAGAAAAGGTGAGGAGGACACTGGAGCTGGTGGCCAAGACGTGGGATGCCAGAACCAGGGCCCTGCACAAAGCTCTTGTGAGGTGGGAGGAGGGTCCTGGTGAGAGGGCTCTTCTTGGGCTACACCTGGGTCATGAGGAGGAGAGGCTTTGAGTGTGATGTGTCATTCAAAATGCTCCCTGGGAACTTGGGTCTGTTTTTTCAGTGGAGGGCACATGGTTACTCAAGCAAACCAGCCAATCACAACGGGCTTCCTTTGAGAGGAGCTTGGTAAGAGTGGAAAACCTAGAGGGGCTGTTAGCCTGCAGAACAGCATAGCACCAGGGGCTCCTGGGGGCCTGGGGCTGAGACAGGTTGGAGGTGACCGTACCACTGCAGAGACCCTCAGTGGTGCAGGGAGCAGTGAGGCCCCAAGTGACAGTGTGTAAAGGACCTTGATGGCAGCAGCAGGCTCCTCTAGGAGCTCATGAGAGAGGCTCAGCATCCCAAGGACTCGCCCCTGACATTCAACTCACTCCCCGCTCACCTCCTCTCAGGCTCTGTGAGCTGGGGAGGTCGATAATATATAATATGTGTGAAATCAGTACATCAACGGCATTCCAATGCTGCTCATAGGTCCACCCTGCAGACATTAAGACTCAGTGGGAAGACATTGCTAAACTGGAGGCAAAACAAGTTACTTTTTTCTAAAATATTCATTCAATAAATATTTGCTTAGGCATGACAAGGATAAATAAGGCTTGCCCCTTGCCCTGTTAGAGGTATGCGTGTTGAGAAAAGGAAGGAGCAATTTAATAAGAACAGCAGCATTCAGAGAAGAGAAAGAAAGGAAACACATGAAAATTCAGGACTCTAATAATGTACGTATGACAAATTTGATTATATTCCAGAATTATTCCAAAATTTTCTTTTCAGATTTTATTGATATTCTAAATTCTTTAGCTTGATGTAAAGGAGATCTTTGTGCACACTCAGCAGGTGCTGCATTTTAACTGGTTTTAAATCCCTTACAATCACTTCCCTGCCTTGGAGAAGGTGTGAACCAGGCGTTTTTGTGGGGAGGCAGGGAGGGAGGGCACGCCAGCCTTCCAGACCTGCGTGCCTAGGAAGGCTCTTGCTCTTGCTGGAAGGGTTGCAAATCTCCAGACCAAGCAATCCCATTAAAACACAAAACATCCAGAGTAAAATTAAGTTTAAAACACTATTTGCAAAGTTAAGTAGTCTTGCCACATGATCCAGGCATCCCACTCCTTGGTATTTACGCAAAAGAGTGGAAAACTTAACTTCCACACAAAAGCCTGTTCACAAATGTTCATTGTGGCTTTATTCATACTTGTCAAAACTTGGAAGCAACCAAGATGGCCTTCGGTAGGTAAATAAATGGTGGTGCATCCAGACAACGGAATATTATTCAGTGATAAAAAAGAAATGGGTTAAAGTCTTAGATTTCTTTAGTAAATAAATAAATGACGTATCAAGCCACAAAAGGATCTCGAATGCATATTGCTAAATGAAAGAAGCCATTCTCCAAAAGCTAAGTGCATACATGTCTGTACTGCATTCTAAAAAAGGCCAAACTATAGAGAAAAAAAAAAATCAGTTTTGCTGGGGTTTAGGAGGGAAGGAAGGATGAGTAGGTGGAACATAGAGGATTTTTAGGCCAGTGAAAACTATTCTATATGATACTAAAATGGTGGATACAGGTGTTGGGGCTCAGAAAACAATATCCCAAAATGAAGGCCTCAGAAGTAAGTTTCTCTCTGCCCTCCTCCTGCTCTCCTGTCTCTGTCCTCTCATTCTCCCCCAACACTGGCCACAGAAACTAGAATCCCTCTTCCATAAGGCGGGTCATGGAAACCAGAACCCCTTTTCTTTAAAGCCTAAAACTATTACTCTAACTCCCTCTCCTGACACCTTTCTGTGTAAAAACTGGTCATAAAGGAATTATCTGACCTCCCTTGTTTGATTGCAGGTCATAAGACCCCCACTCCAGAGAGGGTCCCGCCCCACACCCGGGAGGAAGGAATGCTGCTCAGAGAGGCCAAGAAGAATCTAGATGGACAGGCCTTCCTGGGTTCCCCACTGTCTGTTAGCATGAGATCACACCCAGTTTGTCCAATCATATTTCTGCCCAGCTGTCCATACTTTATTGAACCTAAACATAAAAATGGACAATTTCCTCTGTATTTTTGGATCTTCATTCTGAAGGCTTCTGTGTTATGGAAAACAAATCAAATTAATTTGTATGCCTTTTCTCCTATGAATCTGCCTTTTGTTGGTTAGTTTTCAGCCAACCTTCAGAGGGTGAAGGGGAAATTTTCCTTGGTCCCTACATGAGTCATTGTACATTTGTCCAAACCCATAGAATGTACAACACCAAAGTGAACCTTAACATAAACCATGGACTTTAGGCAGTAAAGATGTAACAATATTGGTTTGTCAATTGTGATAAGCATACCACACGTGCAAGCGAGAGTCTCCCTGATTATTTCATTGGTGCTAAGGGGAGAGGTAGCGCGTCTGCACTGACTGACGGAGGCCCGGGGGAGGTGGTGGGAGGCAGGTGAAAGGAGGCAGGACTAACATGGGAAGCAAGAGGGAGCAAAGGGGAAGCTCCCAGGCTCTGGGGCAGCAGATCTGGGCTGGAGTCCCAGGCCTCTCCTTACTCATCTGTGAAATGGGACAACAATGGTACTTACTTCATTGGAGGTTCTTGGAGGGAATAAATGAAATGTTAGTTATAAGGCATCGAGCACAATGTCTGGTGCATTGAAAACATTTGATAAATGTTACCAATTTATTGTTATTATAACCCATGTCTCAAGATTTTTTGACAAGGAATAAATAAAAGGAGAGAAAATATATATATATATAAACCTGATAGAGTGTGGTTTACAGACAAGAAACAGCAGCTGGGTGTTACATTGTGCATAGTCATGACATAGCAAAGGACAGATATAGGTGCTTGAATAACCCATGGATGGATTCCTATTGGGTTCTATTCACAAAGATTGCAGGACTAATAATAATAATAAAAAAATCCGCTGAGAAAACAGCTACCAGAAAATCCCATTTGTGTTTGTATTTTGTCATTTGGCTTTGATGGGACAGCAGTTCCTCAGGCTCCGTCTCTGGCCTAGTGCTCTGAGGCTCGGTCGGCTCCCTCCCCTGCCAGCTTCCACGCTCTCTCCAGTGGGAGCATCTTTCATGAGATGCAGGAGAGGACTTCATAGATGCACAGCCCTGCCCTGCTGGTACTGCCCAGGCTGCCATTAATCCTCACAACCACAGGGCCCAGCAGGCTGTCACAGCCCAGGCAGGGAACCACAGGCCTCCCTGGGTGACCAACTGTCCCGGCCTTTAGCAGATTCTTACTCCAGCAGGCTGTCCTTGGGGGCAGAGATGACCTCGGATCTCTGGGCAGCTGGGCCTAGCGTCCTTGATATTTTTGGCTTTGCATTGTTGGGGTGCAGGGTGCAGAGCTAGGGGTGGACAAGCTTAAACCCCTGCTGCTGTGGAGGGCTGCCTCATTTTCCTCAATGCTCTGGGGCCCTTTTTGAAACACTGATCCGAGGAGTGATAATGTGAAGGGAAGTACCTCCGGCCCCTGATACAGAACCCGTCTGGGGGTATGTGCACAACAAACATCTCTGGAATGTTCCTTCCAGACACTGCAAGGGGCCCCCCTGTTAGCTATACATTGGCGTGGCTTGCCCTGTAAATGTGTACTCAGTAACTGGGCCATTAGGTATGTGCTCTTACACTGCTGTGATGGTGATTCGCAAAGAGTGTTCATGGGGAAAACAGCTCCCACCCACGGGTAAAGTAGGAATGTGCCACAGTTCACACTGGACAGGTGAGACTAAGGCCCCATCCTATCCCCAGCACATTTGTGACTTTAGTGAGCAAAGGGAGGTAGAAAGGGAAATGAGTCTTAGTTAAGCTCAGGGAGAACCCAGACCAGGGCTGTTTAGAGCTATTGCCTTCTCTAAATACCCCTCCAGCTTGGGCTGTGCTAGGAACTGTAGGACATGACTCAAAATAAAAATAGTAAAAATAGTGGCTATTGTTTAGTGGTGTTTACCACATGCCGGGTGCCACAGCAGCCTCTGCAGCAGAGGTTAGCAGAGCTAATATTTAGCAGGCACACCCTGGCGCTGGCTGGCATCCACTTAATAGGTTGGTGCATTAGCTGGTTATTAAGTGTTTTCAACATCAGCCCTGGGTACTAGCACTGGTCCCATTTAACTGATTAGGAAATTGAGGCAGAGAGAGGGTCGTAGACTTGCCTGAGATCATTCAGCCTTGTATGTGGCAGAGCCCTGGATTCGAAGCCAGGCTGTCTGACACCAGACCCGTAGAGTTGACCTGTGCCTCCCCGGCACCCTGGACTTACCCTCAGGGGACCAGCTGATGAGACAAACATCCCCCGGAGTAAACGCCTGGATTGTGTGCTGTCCCCCTTGCACAGAGACAGGCCTCCCAGGCCCCTGCTCTCTCGCTGTGGCTCGGGTAAGGTCAGTGGCGGGGGCTGCAGGTCACTGTCCTCTCCAGGAGACCCACAGGGGTTGGGGTTCCGGCTCCTCAGTGAGAAAAGACCAGGAGGCCTGAGGAGGGAGAAGGAGTCTTCTAGGAAGGACAGAACCAAGAGAAATGAGGCAAGAGGGACATCATCCCCAAGGCTTACTCTCTGGGAAAAAACAAAGTCGAGTCTGTGACTCATCTTCTTCTAGGGTCCTGAGGCTGGGATTTATGTGACACGTTCCTCTACTTCCTTGTTGAGTGCTAAGTGCTTTGCATACATTATCTCATTTACACCTGCAACAACCCAGTGGGACTGAGTTACCATCTTATGTCCATTCCACAGATGCGGAAAGTGAGACTGAGAGAAGTTAAAGGACACACTGCTAGTGAGAGGCAAGCCAGACCCGACTGCTTTCAAAGCCTGTGATGTTTGTGATCATTATTCAACACTGCCCCCCTTATGGGAATTTCAAAAATAGGGCATGGTTTGGTCTGTGGCTTTTATACAAATTTGTATCTATATAGATATATTTCCTTAGCACCTGCTATGAACCAGGAATATCCATTCATTTATTCAACTGATTTGTTAAGCCTTTTTGGGGCCAAGCCAGCTGCTGGGCATGCACTGGGGAAGGAGCTGGGCAGGGGTCGCTACCCGTGAATCTGGCAGCAGTGGGTGGGGTGGGAAGAGGGAGGACAGGGTGGAGGCGGTGGGAAGTCTGGTTCACACTGACAGTTTCCTGTGGGCCAGACAGTGTGCTCGGTGCTAAGTGATCATATCATTTGACCCTCCCAATAGACCTTCCAGTAGATACTATTATTTTCATTTTACGGTTGGGGAAGTGAAGCCTTGAAAAAGTTAAGTAATTTGCCCAAGGTCTCACAGCCAGGGCACGGTGGAACTGGAATTTGAACTCAAGTATCTGACTCCAAAGCCTGTGTCTTAATTTGCTGCCTAATATTCTTCCCTTTTGTGTATAGGATTACCGAGGGGACAGCGGCTTGCCCAAGGTCGCTCTGGCCTACAGCGAGGGTCTGAACCCAGGTCTTCCAATGCCAAGTCCAGGGTGTGCTTGTTACTCTGCAGCAGCTCCCTGCGACAGCAGCCTCGCTGGGAACTAGGGGCTGGGGCCTCCCCCGAGCCTCCTGGCTGGGCCTTGTTCTTAGCCTTAGTGTATCTCGTGCTGTGTGGTTGGAGACCGTTTCGCTCATGCGTATAGGGCTGGGACCCTAACACGCCTTGAAGTGCTCTAGGGGGCCAGGCAGGCAGAGGGCAATGGGCTCAGGGAGTGAGGCTAGGGGTGGGACACACAGGGAAGCCCTCGACCCGGGAAGGTGCCTTTGGGGCATTTGTGCCGTTCACCTGCGCCCCACGCCTGTGCCGTTCCATTGCCGTCAGTTCTGTATGAGAACCAAGCTGCTGCTGATTCACAGCGAAAGGAAACGGCAAAGGTTCAGAAACTTCCTGTTTGTCTGGTATCTGCAAAGATATCTGTTATGCAAATACTCTCACTCCCAAAAGATGCAGGTGTACGTACACACACACACACACACACACGCACTCACTCTCTGCTGGGCTCTGTGCGGCGGGTCTCCTTTGTACCCAGTAAACTGAAACAGGCCTCTGCTAACATGGTAGGCAGCTCTGGGGAACCTGCTGTAGGAGTTTCCGATCATTGAAATTGCAGCCTTGGCATGCGGTTCAAAGAGCTTAGCAGATGTCCCTCGCAGGTGAGCCCTGATGCTGGCTCCTGGCCCTGGTGGGTTTGGTTCCACCTGGCAGAGCCTGGGACTCAGGGAGGCAGATGTGTGCGGGGAGCTCATCCAGGCCCTCGGCCCCACGCCAGCCCGGGAACTCCACTTCCTCCCGGCTCTGTCCTTCCCTCACGGGGCTCTGTGCTGGACAGCAGCCGCCAAGCCAAAGGACAGTCCAGACAACGACAGATGTTGATTGTTTCCTGTTGCTTCACTGTGACCTTTTGCAGGCCTTGTTCTTTCAGAATAAGCTCAGGGTTGAGCCCAACCCCGCAGCTTGCTGAGTGGGTCTCTGCTTCCACAGAACAGTGACGGCGAGCACAGGCCTGAGACCCAGCCCACGCGCTGGCTGCCGGCTGCCTCTGCACTGGGAAGCTTTTGAAAAAACTGAATGTAAGCTTCAGCGTTAATAGGTAAAAGTGAAAATGACATGTGACTTCTAGAAAATTCTCAGAGATTCAAAAGAATTGTTCTCTGTAATGAGTCGTAAAGTACCACTCTTGCAACAGCTGAATGCTTTTCTCACATTCACAGTTGCTTGAATCAGGGGAAATGAATATAAATGGCTGCAAGAGGCAATTTTTTTTTTTTTAGCTATACTTTTTTAACAATTACATTTCATTTTTTAGAGTTTTTCTGTCCCTACCCGAAAACCCTCACCTGGGCAGTGGGAGGGAGGCCTTTCCTACTTCCATTTAGAAAGTGCTAGAGCCTCGGCCTGGCTCAAAGCTGGGCCCTCAAATTCTTGGCCAGTGACTGCCCATTGCGAAGGGAGTGGCCAGTGGAAGGAGCACAGGCTGGGACGGGTCAAACCAGGTGGAGAGCACGGCTCTGCTATTTACCAGGTGTGTGAGCTCGAGCAAGTGAATTAACCTAGCTAAGCCTCCGTTTCCTCTCTTGTAGGATGGGGTTATCATGGGGATGAAGGGAGACGCAAGTGTATAAAATGGCCAGTCCAGGACCTGGAGCTGAGGACAGGGTCAACAAGATATGATGGAGACACCTCTTTCGGATAGAGCCTCCATCCCTGCAGCAGGTCACATGGCACCTGCAGGAGCTTCAGAGAGTCCCTAGAATCTTTGAGGCAGAGGGTTGCCCCAAGACTGCTCGTACCTTAGGAAGGTTTATGCGGAGAAGGGTGAGATGAACGGTGAACATGTTTGTGAGAAAGGTTCTATCCATTTCTTTTTAGGCAAGTGGGAACAGCTGAGCTTCAATTCCTCTGCTTGCCTGTGAACTTGACCCCACCATCTCTTTGTCAGTTCAGCCTCTGAAGAAATGTGGAATCAGCTGTGGGCTTCCCCAGTGCTGCAGATTTGAGACAAACCCACAGAATGGAACCAAATTTCCCAATGCAGAACCCACACGAGGCAACTGAAGAGAGATTCAGCTCGTGTATTGATAGCTGCTGAGCACCTACTGTGTTCCTACTGAATGCCTGAGTGCTGTGGAGACTTGTCATACTAGACAAATAGCTGACATTTGTGAAGTCCCCACTGTGCACCAGGCACAGGGACGGGGGCTTTGCAAACAGGATCTCATTGAGTCGTCCAGGGGCCCATTAGGCAGGAACCAGCATCCTCATTTATGGAGGAGGCACAGGGAAGCGTCTCCTTAATGACTGCATCATTCAAGGCTAGTGTTAAAAATCATTCAATGCCACTTGCTGAAGAACAGTAAGGCAGACTTTATTCAAGGTGAGATCATCAGAATAGGTGTAGGGACCAGTGAAGTGGGATTTGCACTGGCGGAGAGAGATTGGGCTCAACTCCGAATACAGCGTGGGCAAGTGGGAATTTATAGCCCAGCAGTGGGTGGGGGTCAGTGGATGGTTTAGGGGAGAAACGTAGTACACTTTCTTCAACCGTCACAAGGTTCATGGCTGAAACTCCTGTAACAAAAGACAAACTGACAAAAGAAAAGTGTCCAAAGTTATTTAAAACAAGTTTCATGTGACATGGGAGCCTTCAGAAATGAAGACCCAGAGAAACAGGGAGAACTGTATATTTTTCAGAAAGTCCTGCAGGATAATTGGATAAAAGGGAGTATGATCTAAGGGTAACAAACTGGGGGGAATTGAGAAAAGCCTGCTTGTTCAGTCCCTCTTGGCATCTCTGCGTCTTCACTCCTCTTCTCTGGGTATAGGGAAGACCCCTCTGGAATGAGGGTCTTATGACCTATGTCAGAGGAGGGCCAGAGAAGTCTTTCACGGCCTACTTCAGGGGAGAAGAGCAGGAGAAGATCAGAGGGAGCTGCCTGCTTACGCTGTTTTCTCAAATGCCAAGGTGCCATATTTTGGGGTAGTGTGTCCTGAACCCCAGCAATGAAAATTACTAAGAAGAAAGAAACATCAGGGGTAAGGGGGATTCTGGCTGAGCCGAATCTGAAGGCAGGCCAGGGCAACACACATCACCTGGGCGTGGTAGGGATGAGGTCGAGGGGGGCGGTTCTGGTGAAACTGACTCTGTGGGATTCTTGCTAAAATTGGACAATGCAGAGATGAGCGCAGGAGTCCAAATGCCAGGCCTAGTTGAAAAAGAGTTCACAGGACCCTGAGTGGATTCTGGCCAATGGAAGAGTTTTTGCCACTAGCACAGGGCCTGGCATCTCAAGGGTGCTCCATAAATTTGTGTTAAATGAGGCAATGAACCTGGCACCTGGCACATGACCATGGGGGCACACGTGAGGTGTCGTCCTGGGGGCTTCTGGAAAATGATGGGGGACACCGGGAAGGAGTGAAGTTCCACTTGAGCTGGTGGTTGTGTGAGCGTGTGGTGGGGGTGGGGTGAGTCACTGTGAACTGGGCATCAAGGTCACCCTAAGGTATATACAGGCTGGTGACCTCTGGGATTCACAGCCATTGTGCTGGTAATGGGAAGCCAGACATCATTTTCACTAGCTCTGACTACCTTTTTTAACAAGTCCTCCTTCCACAGTTCCTCTCCCTAAGGATGGGATGAACCTTCTTACAGAGCAGATCAACACTTCTCACTTCTAGGAGACACCTCCTTTCTTGTTCCAACAACTCTCCCACCATGGCCATGGCCTTGGGGACATTCTGACGGGGATATTTATATCACTCCTGCTCTCCCAGCCAGTGGGATGGAAAACCTGGGAAACAAAGTTTACCTTACAAAGAATTTCTCGCAGACCCTGGAGACAGGTTGGTTCTTTTTTTTCTTTTTTACTGAGAAAGCTCTGGTCAACTCTGGTTGCAGGAATGTTAAGTACTGATAAGGAAGAGAAGATAACAATCTCGTCACCCTTCAGGACTTGGAATTTCCCCATTCCTGATGCCTGGCTTCCCTGTCTGAGATGGAGACTGCAGTCGCCTGCTCTGTGCCCAATTTCTCCTTCTGCTTTACCAAAAGTACCGGATGGGGGCTGGGGGCAGGCAGCAATATACCCAGCTAAGACTGCATTTCCCAGTTCTCTTGAAACTGGGGATAGCCGATAAGGTATATATGCACGTTGTTTGGGGAAGGGGTCCTAAAAGCCTTTTAAAGGGATCTAAGAAATGTACTCTTCACCCTCTCCACCCCCTTTCCTAACCCTGTAACATTAATGTAATGGCTGGAACACTAGCAACCATATTGGCCCACGAGGCAACCTTAAAAAAGGAAACCACAAACTAACACACTGACTCTCTCAACCTTTAATATTGAGGAAAGAAAGCATCCCCTGACATCAGGGAAATGGCCTGACACTTTCAGCTAGGCCTTAGTCTTATTAGAAGTTGGCCTGGTTATTCTGTTGAACATAAACCATCTTACAGAACACCAGTGTCAGCCAAGGTCACGCTGCAACTGTGATGAAGTAAGTCAAAACCGACCCCTTCATAACTTTGTCTAAGCACAGACAAAACCCAAAACATTGCCTCTCCTGGCGAATGAGAGCTGCTTCTTTACCAACTGCAACTTTACCTTTGATCTGATCGGGTCTACCCTACTTACAGGTGAGATTTGCCGAGATACTCACTCGCAGCGCCGTCCTGTTTCCTGACAGCAGTCAATCCAGAGCAAACCCTTGCTTCCTCGGATGCTCCCCTGATCCACCTAACCAAAGCCCAAGGCCTGTCAATCCTTTCAAGCACCCTTTTATTGCAATGGTTCCCCATGGTGTGCAATCTCCCTCCTTGCAATGAGTAATAAGGCCAACTTGTTCAACTACAGGTTTGCAAATAAATCCCTTGGGGACTGGTTAAACCGCAGGCCGTGGTTCTGTAGGTCTGCAGTAGGGCCTGCTCTGCCTTCTCTCGAGCTCCCAGGGATGCCTGTGCTGCTGGGCCTGCCGTACTTTGGGCACCGAGGCAGCAGAGGTGGTGAGCTGGAGAGCTGCAAGTGCTTAGCCTTGACCATGGGACTACTACACAACCCTGGACTGTTTTCCAGAGAAAATATGCATGTATTTTACTTAAGCCACTGCTATTTGGGTTCTTCTAGCAACCCAACCATTCATCGTCCTGTCCTTAGAAAGACATGTGGCTGTGGCTGCAGAAGCTATGATGGGGCGTGATGGCGGCCAGATACGTACAGGCCTCAACCAAGTTTGGGGAATTGTTGGCCAAATGTGATGCCACTGAGATGAAACTGAAAGTTATCAGAGAAACCAAGTCATGCCACTTAGAGAACTAGTGGAAAATCCACCTGTGGTCCCATGCTGGCTCCATGTGGGGCTTAGGAACAGAGATCTCAGAGGCTCCAAACTGTCCTTCCAGCGGAGCTTGCCTGGGCCTGGCCGCCCCTCGCCCTCCGGCTCCACTGCTCACAGTTCCACACCTTGGGGCACCTCCTTGCCTTTGCCCTTGCTGTTCCTGCTGCCAGGGGTGCCCTTCCGCTGGCTAACCTGCCCGCAGCGCTGCTCCCAGGGCTCCCTGATTGCTTAGGGCCAGCTGGGGGCCTTTCCCCCATGCTCGCAGGGAACCCTGGGCTTCCTCCGCCACGGCCCCTTCCCAGCCTGGGCAGCGTTTATTTATTTCGTGTTCATCCTCCCACTGGGTGTCAGCTCCTAGAGGGCAGGAGTCACGTTTTGTTTTATTCATCACTGCATCGCCCACCACAGTCCGCACACTTCATAAACATGAAACCAAATGAAGGCTCCGCCTCCCCCACAGCCTGCCCCTCAACCTCTAGCCACCTGGAGGAAGGTACTGGGAGGAGAGTGAAAGAAACCCTTCCCTGGTGTCTTCCCATTCAGGTTATGTGAAGTTGGGGCTTCCTCAGGGCTGTAGGCTTGAAGCTGTGGGTCATATCCCCTTCAGAAACTTGGTCCCCAAGAAAAAAATGCAGACGTCTGAAAAACCACAGGTGTATGAATTAGTGCTGAGTAAATGACCATTGAACTGAAAGTTGGGACTTATTTATATCTGGGCTTCTCAAACTTCAACATGCTCATCGTCTGGGTGGCAAATGCATTCCTGCACATCGAGGCCTGCCAGCGTTGGTGCCGCCTGGGAGCCGCTCAGAAAGGCAAACTGGAACCCACTCCAGGCCTGCCGGATCAGAATCTCTGGGAATGGCCGGGCGTGGTGGCTCACGCCTGTAATCCTAGCTCTCTAGGAGGCCGAGGCGGGCGGATTGTTTGAGCTCAGGAGTTCGAGACCAGCCTGAGCAAGAGTGAGACCCCTGTCTCTACTAAAAATTAGAAAGAAATTAATTGGACAACTAGAAATATATAGAAAAAATTAGCCGGGCGTGGTGGTGCATGCCTGTAGTCCCAGCTACTCGGGAGGCTGAGGCAAGAGGATCGCTTGAGCCCAGGAGTTTGAGGTTGCTGTGAGCTAGGCTGACGCCACGGCACTCACTCTAGCCAGGGCAACAGAGTGAGACTCTGTCTCAAAAAAAAAAAAAAAAAAAAAGAATCTCTGGGAGTGGAACCCAGCAGCAGTATAAAAACCCCAGGTGACGTAAGAGTTCCCACCTTACAAATGTGTTTTACATTGTTCTAGGTGATTGACTTAGTTTCTGATCTCACAATAGCTCTACCTCCGCTAAGGGAAGCCACTGGCGATGGAGACTGACAAACCACAGAAAGAAGTGCTAATGACAATACCTGTACCACGAGGACAGTAGTAGTAGCAGTACACATTTAGTATGCACAAGGGCTATACGTATGTAAATGTGTGTGGGGAAATGTTTGTAAGGAAATAAGCTAAAATGCTCATAGTAGCTGGATGATGAGTAATTTCTCCGCTTTCTCTAGTTTAAAAATAAATATTTGTATAACTTGTATAATAGAGAAATACATGTATTTGAGTTTTAAAATATGCTCTTATCTAACACTTTAGGGGACAAAAGGGGCTGTGGGTTGGGATGGCTCAGGAGTCTCAGGGCACCTCAAAAACTGAGAGCTTAAGCCCTTTTCAGACAATACTGGAGGACAGGCAGACATGGGAGGTGACCATGCTGTTAGGGTATTTGTTGGAACAATTTTAGTGCAAGAGACAAAAACCAAACTCAAACTGGCCTACGCCAAAATAAATGGGAAAGACAGAAAGAGAAGGAGGGGAGGAGAAAGGAAAGAAAGAAAGAAAGAGAGAGAGAAAGAGAAAAAAAGAGCAAAGTGTCAGAAGACAGAATTACAACAAATTTAATTAAATGGTCTAATTGGCTTTTATTTGTAGTTATGAATCGGTGCGGCATCTCCTCTAAACATTTAGAAAAGCTGCTTCATAGCAGAAAGCAGACATGGGGAACAAGGAGCAGATTGGTTAGAGCAGGTTCCTTCAGGTTACTTTCCTTATAAGGGTTAAAGCAGAGGGGACTTCCTTATTCTGCTGGCTACGGCTGGCCTGTCTGGGGACTTGGGTATTATCTCTCTCTCTCCTGATTTCTGGGAAGGTCTCATAAACGACTGAGTTTCAGTTTGGTGATATGGAACTTTAGCATGAGTGACTCCATCTTGATTTGGTCTACTGGGGCCTAGTGCAGGAGCTCAGTCCAAATCAGTGGTCTCCTATACATTTTATTTAAAAGAAGAAAGAAGGAAGGAAGTTAGAAAGGAAGGAAGGGAGGAAAGGAATTTGCTTGCAACCGAAAAGGCCAAGTGACCCAGGTGTTCCGAGGTTGCTTTCAGGCCTCTGCTCTCCTGAGCATCAGCTCCACGCTCGGACAGGCTCTGCCCTCCATCCAGCCCAGGAGTGCCTGCCTCACGTGGCTCTGGCAGGCCCGGCTTGGGTCTTGTGCCCATCCTTGTGGCCAGAGAGAGGTACGGCTGTGATGGCCAGGCCTGGGTCACATGCCCTCTCCCCTACCAGAAGCACATAAACAGAGAGAGGAGAAGAGGTTCTTCCCCAAATGAAAACTGAAGTGCTATTGTCAGAAGAAAACGATGCTGGACAGACAAAAAAAAAAATAATAATAACATCTGCTCCAATCACTCATTTTTCAGAGTTGGGCCCAGAGCGTGGACAAGACCTAGGGCAACCACCGGCTTCCAAGAGGAGGGCTGCCACTGGGGCCCTGGGGGTGGGGGGCGGTTCTGACTCACGGAGACCGACACCGTGCACTGTTCTCTGGAGGAAGCGGGAATTTCCACACGGTGAGTCCCCTTTCCTGTACAATGAATTACTATCTTGATGAGAAACCCGGGGGCAGCTGGTTGAGAAGGGAGAGGTATTCTCCGAATGAGAGGGAATTTACCACCTTCATTTTCAAGAGTGACAGTTTTTCTTTGGTCACCGCAGGGTATGGATTGATTCATATACAAATAGATGCATCTACGTAGACACCATACTGCTAGCCTCTGCAAAATGCATGCCTGGAGATCACTTCTGCTGCCCAGGAGATGTCACTTGTCACATTCTCTCCACCACCCCCACACACTGCAGGGCCAGGCACGTGGGCCGGGAGTTCCCCGCTAGAGGCCAGATGAGAAGTCTGTGTGCGGCAGGGATTGGGGAGGGTGGGGGTGGAGAGGGGGTAGTGAGATAGCTGGCAGTGGCCAAAATCCTATCCAGGGTCTGTCCCAGGCCTCTTCCCTGGGTTGTCTCTTGCACCACTGAGTTTCTAACCTGGGCTTCCAAGGTCATTAATATCTCCTTCCCCTGTCCTGGGGTGCTCAGATCTACCTCTCTCCTGAGCTCCCAGCCAGGCTCAGAGCTCCATCCTTCCAGAAAGGGGAAAGAAGAAACACAGGGCCCCCTGTTCTGCATTCTGAGCTGGAATCTCCATCTGCTGCTTCCTTTCCCTTGAATTCTCCCCCAAGGACCATCAGCCTGCAGTCCCCTCCAGAGGGCTATAGCTGCCCCAGCTGCCCCAACAGACACCTGGCCGTTTCCTACCCAAAGGAAAACACGGGCTCTTCTCCAGCCCTAGAGTTCCCCATCCTGTGCTGAACTCCTGTGTGTGGCTGCGGGGCTGAGAGGGGTGAAGGGTGAGCGCTGGGGCGAAAGGCATCCACTGCCGCCAAGTGCCAAGGGCTTCCGCTGGACCACCAGGCCTGGCCACACTAGAAAAAAAATTTTTTTCCCTTGGGGTCCTGGTGTTTTATTACAGAAATAGAATAAAAACTTTGAAAACAAAACAATCATTTCTTTTTTTTTTTTTTTCGAGAAAGAGTCTCACTCTTTTCCCCAGGGTGAGTGTGATCATTTCTAATTTAATGAAAAATTTGTTATTTTTTATCATTTTCTGTGTGTGAGTTACATGCAACTTGAAAAATAGTTCTTGGGGCTCCCAAAGTGAAGAGATGTGAGTTACATATGCTTCACAAGGCCCCGGGCTCAAAACTAATGCGAGTTAAATACAACTCCCGGGGAAGTTAATGTGCTATACTCACTGCCTCCCATTCTACCCCACATATTCTCTCTGAAGCCCACCCAGCTAGGCTTTTGTTTCCATCATGCCATAGAAACTGCTCTCATCAAAGTGGCAGTCAGCTCTATGTTGCTAAACCCAACAGTTAATTCTCATTTCTTGGTTGCATCTTATTTGATCTACCAGGAGCATTTCATACAGTTGATTCCTTCTTCTTTCATTTACTTTCTTCCTTTGGCTTCCAGGACACTATAGGCTCTTGGTTTTCCTTCTTCCCTGGGTCACTCCTCTCGGTCTCCTTTGCATGTTCACTCTTAATGTCGGATGCTCCAGGAGCCTGTTCTCTGGGCCCCAGATGATTTTGCCGAGTCCCAGGACTCTGAATTCCATCTATATGCTGAGAACTTCCAATACAACAGAGAAGTCCTATCTCTAGCCCAGACTTTTCTCCCAAATTCTAGCCTCATAATTCCAATTGCCTACTTGACATTTCTCTTTGGATATTGAATAGGCACCTCAAACTCAACATGCCCAAAACCAAACTCCTGCTCCCGCTTCAGCCTTTCCTGTCTGTGTAGATGGCCCTGACATCTTACCATTTGCTCAAATCGGAAACCTAAGAGTCATCTTTGACTACTCTTTCTCACACCCTACTGGCTCGCCCTTCAAAATATATCCATAATCCTTTATCATCTTCTCTGCTACTACCCTCGTCCAACCACCATCGTCTTTCACCTGGATTGTTGGAAGGGCCTCCCAGCTGGTGCTCAGGTTTCTACTCTTGCCCTCCTACACTCCTGTTAAAATTGAAGGCAGATCATATCATTCAAAATCCTATAGTGATTTTTCATTTCTCTCAGAATGAAAGCTGATGTCTTTGCAGTGGCCTGCAAGGCCCTAAACAGTCTGCTTCCCCGACCCCTTACCTCTGTGACTTCCTCTCCCGCCCTTGCTCAGTCTCCTCCAGAAGGGCTGGTCTTTTCACAGCTTCCCTGTGTCAGGCACATTCCCGTTCACCCGAGGGCCTCTGCTCCGGCTGTTTTCTCTGCCTGGGATGCTCCTCCGGCCAACCTCCTCACCTGCTTCTACTCTTTGTGCTTGGACTTGCTCATATCTCACCTTCTCAAGGAGGCCAGCTCTGACCACAAATTTAATGTAACCTGCCCCGCCACCAGCACCTCTTACTTCCCTACCTTCTTCTGTTTTTCCTTTGTTTCCACAGCACTCACCACTTTCTAGGATACTATGCAATCTTCATATTTATTGTTACTTTTCATTGTAATTTGTTCTGTTCATGGCTGTATCGCAATTCCTAGAACAGTGCTTGGCCCACTATGGATTTATTGAATGAATTAATGAAGTTTTACCAGCAGGAGCAAACTTCCTATCTCTGGCCTGTGAGCCTAGGTCTGTTGAAACTGATCTGAGAGACGTCAGAGAAAACATGGATGTGAAGGGACCCGTCTCATCTCAGGACTGAGAAAACTGAGAGACTCCAGACTCTTCCTGGGTTGTTTTTGGTTTTGCCCTGCGAACTCCCATAGGCCCAGGCCTCTGGTTTGCTAGGCTGCCATGGCCCACTTCTTAGAATCATAGCTCATGGGGGACCTTCCAGAAATACTAACTTACACGACACTTGTCTGTAACTGCACTGACCAGTGTAGTAGCCACTTGCCACACGTGGCTACTGGGCCCTCGAAATGTGGCCAGTGCAAATTGACATGTGCTGGAAGTGTAAAATTTCAAAGATTTAGTACAAAAAAAGAAGGTAAAATATCTTATTAATACTTTCTAATATTGATTACATGTAGAAATGATACTATTTTGGATATGTTGGGTTAAATAAAATATACTGTTAAAATTAAGTTCACTTGTTTCTTGTTACTCTTTTAATGTGACTGCTGGAGAATTTAAAATGACACAAATGACTTGCATTGTACTTCTGTGGGACAGCGCTGGTCTATGAGGAAAAACTATTCACATCTGGAAATCAAACCCCAAGACTTCGAAAATCCACATTTCCTAAATCCAAACTGATGGCTCCTGTACTTCAAGTAATACTGAGATACAGCCAAATTCCATTAAGATAAAAGCCACTTCAGGATTTGACTCATTGGGTTAATGAGGACCTCTTAAAAAGCTTTGGCTTTGTTTGTGTTCTTATAGCATCTTGCCGCACTTAGTCTGGGGGGCAGAAAGCCCTCATTAAAAACACTCCCGGTCTCCTCCATTTGTTCCTTGGACATTTGTCGAGCTCCCACAATATGCCAGGAAGTGGGTTAGGAGTGGGGGATTCAGAGGTAAGCAAGGCTGGCTCTTGCCCCTCTTCCCAAAACTCCCATCCTAAGCCTGCACACTTGGTGTGTTGCCCACTTAGACGCACATGGGTGGCTGTGGGAACCAGGGGCTGGGGGCCTGACTGTGCCTGGCGGAGTGTCAAGGTAGGAGAGGGGGAGAGGAGTGGAGCTCTGGCACCGAGCTCAGACGGGTGGTGCAGCTGCTGGTGGACTGTGGGGTATTCTAGAGGGAAGACCTGCATGGGGAAGGTGTCCAGAATATACCATGGTGCCATAAGGACGATTATATTTTGAGCTGAAGACATTTGAGAATCAACAGCTGCAGGAAGAGGCCTTTCCTGAACTCCCTTTATCTTTCTAAAAGTAAAGCCTCCCCAAAGAATCCAACTGTCATGAACCCCTTCCCTGGGAGTTTCACAACCAGAGATTGACTCTTATCACTGAGAAGTCAACACACGTCAGCGCCTGGATAACAAATTGTCATAAAACTATCAAATCTCCCATCTATTCTCCTAAGGACCTATTTATTTTTCCTAAGTCATTTGTTTTCCCAGAAGTGCTCCTCTGCCCCACCCCACCCCCTATTAAGATGGCATATAAGCTCTAGATACTACCTGCCCCCTCAAGACATGTATTTTTTTTTTTTTTGTGAACTCTCAAGTACATACATATTTGAATAAAAATCTGTCTTTTGCTAATCTGTCTTTTGTCAGTTTAATTTACAGGCCCCCCAAAACAGAACCTAAGAGGATAGAGGAAAAGTTTTCCTCCCCAACAATGTCAGGCACCGTAGGGGCACATGGGCCAAGGGAAAGCGGCTTTGTCTTCCAGGACCAAGCTCAAGAGGCCCATTGACTCTGGTAACTGATTTGGGCATGGAAATAAGAGGCTGTGGGAGAGTTTCAGGAAAGATCAGCTCTGAGGATCACTTGCGCCTAGGAGTTCAAGGTTGCAGGGAGCTGTGATCACACCCCTGCACTCCAGCCTGGGCGACAGAAGGAGACACTGTCGCAAAAAACAAACAAACAAATAAAAAAAAAAACACAAAAACACCAAAACAGAATGAGGGGCTCAGTCAGCTAACCGGACCTGGCACCAGGAAGACACATAATGGAGAAGGGATTAGGCTAAGGAGACTTTCTCCTATCTTCCAAAATTCTGTTATCTTGCTATATTGTTTTTATATGATTTGTTTGAAAAAAGGTGGGTGAGTGAATCCAGGGGGCAACAATCTTGGACAGTGGCGCCTGGATCTAAGCTCCCCGCCCCCAGTCTTTTCCAGCAGCGCGGCTTCTTCCTCCCTGACTTGGGGATGAAGGTCTAGACTGGGAACTGTATATTCTGGGATTCTCATGAAAATCGTGATAGAGTTTACCTTCTGTTTCTGCCTTTTTCTCACTGTGTTGACTGTGGGGAAAAAAAGAAAAGAGGAAGAAAAGCAAAAAGGATTCACAAGAGATTGAAAGACTAGAAAGAGAATAAGAAATGAAAACAACAAAACAAAATGTGATTTTTAATTTGCTTTAGCAGCAACTCAGAGATGCAGGACAACCGTTTGGGAGAGGGAAGTGGGCTCAACTATCCTGCATACTGCAGGGACGGCCTCCGGGCAGGAGACAACTTAGGGTGAGAACCAGGGAAACCGTGGCCCCAGCCAACCCACCACTGGGTCACGGGGAGTCTCCTCAGGGAAGAGGGAGATTGTTCCGGATCTTGCCAGAACCTCGCACACGTGTGTCTGCTCTCAGAAGCAGGCTGCTAGTGGGTGGGGGTGAAGAGGCCCGGCCTCTGGGGCAGGAGGTCTCTTCTTCGACCCAAAGCCATCGTCTGCATGTGAATGTGCTTTCATCAGCTGCAAACTGTATTTATGGCTTCTCGGAATTTTCCGAATGAAGTAACTTTTTTCCCCAGACCATTTTCTTCATAACTGAAATCGGATCTCACAGTCCATGGAGACAAACAAAACAGCATGACATCACCCGCCTGGGAGTTGTCATTTCAGACACCACCGCAGCCTTTTGTTCCAGATCAAATGGATGTGATTTGCCTTGTGGAGGTGGCACCCTGCCCAGACAGAAGAGGGGATGGTTCTTTGAGCTCCCTCTTGAGAATCTGGGAGGCCAGGAGGGCGGCAGGTGCCTGGGGTGCCTGCAGGGCAGGGCTGGGCAGGAGGAGACGGGCAGGGGCAGGTCCTTCTGCTTCCTGTCTAACTACAGAGTGGAGATGATGCTCCGTGACACAGGTCGTGACGGTGACAGCACCACCCATCAGGGATGCTGACGTCTGTGTCCCTCCTCTCTTGGCCTCTGAGGCTGAGGCGCACAGAACACTGACCTGGAGGTTAGAGAGCCTGGATTCAGCTTCTGCCTTGCAAAGCTTCCAAGCCTGCTTCCTTCCCTGTGCAGGTGGGGAAGGTAAAAAATCCCAGTTCTGCTACCCTGCAGAGAGGTGCCAGGACCAGATCAGACCCTAAATATACAGAACTAGAAAGCAAAGGCTTGCTTACCCTCTTATCCTCAGTTCTAAACACTCACAGGAAAGGGTTTAGTAGCTCCTCGAAAGGCCTTGGCTTCCCGCAGGGAAGGTTCAGGAAGACTGGCAGGGACTGTGTTCAGTGTGCTCTTGAGCTAATAATTAAGGTATTATTTAATGAAAGCTCAAAGAAGAGCTGAAGCCATCTGGAAACCCAATCCGCCAGTGCCTGTGGGCCTGACCAATTACATGAGAACAGAAGTTGGCCTGTCTTTCAGCAAATAAATGCTCTCTAATGCAGTGCGGGGCAGAGTTTTAGGTTCCTAAAGAGGAAGTAATCATACAATTATACTAATTATTGAGAGTTACTGTGCACCAAGTCCTGCGTTGAGCATTTACACACGCTGTCTCATTTGATCCTCTGGTTAGTGTAACTGTTCCCATTTAACAGATAATGAACCCGCAGCTACGGCAGGAGGGGGAGGTAACCAGCCCAAGACCACTCCATCATCATGCAGGCTTGGGATGTGAACCCAGGTCTGTCTCACTCCAAGGCCCTCATGTTTAACTGCCACACTCTTCTGCCTCCCAGTCACAAAATAGAGGGTGTCTGTGAAAAGGAGCACTTTGTTTACCTTCTTACGAATCTGGTACATGGTGAGGTAGGGAGATCAAGTGTGTGTGTGTGTGTGTGTGTGTGTGTGTGTGTGCGCGCGCGCATGTCTCTTGGGGTGCTGGAGGTGGGGTATCTCATCCTTTCACATCTATTCTTGTAATTCAGAAGCACTGTGTCAACTCTCTGTTACAACTTATTTTATCCAAATTAAATGACCGAAAAAGAATCACATATACGTACATATCTTTTTTTTTTATTTCAGCATATTATGGGGGTACAGATGTTTAGGTTACGTATGTTGCCCTTGTCGCCCCCTCCCCCCCTAAGTCCGAATTTCAAATATGTCCATCCTTCGGGTGGTGCGCATTGCACTCTTTGTGTATGCAAATACCCGTCCCCTCCTCCCTCCTCCCCCCTCCCCCCTGACGAACATCCAATAGATGTTATTCTTATATGTGCATTTATGTGTTGATCAGTTAATACCAATTTGATGGTGAGTACATGTGGTGCTTGTCTTTCCATTCTTGGGATACCTCACTTAGTAGAATGCGTTCCAGCTCTATCCAGGAGTATACAATGTACATATCTTAAAAGGCTGGCGTTGAAATAAGTTGACTGTCTATATTTATTCCACACTGGGAATGTTATTTCAGCAGTGGTAAACCAATCAACCTAAGTTAAGCTACTGGCTGAGTAATGAGGACCCCATCAAAGACAATAAAGAATTTCGGTCAGCAGGAGAAAGGGGAGTTAGAATAATCCCTAATAAGAACGAGTCTGTTGATTTAACAGTAACTGTATGCTGAGCAGGGACAGGTGTTCAGTGTGGAAAAGGGCACTGTCATCTTGGGGGGGTGGGAGCTCCAGGACCCTTCTAGGTATAGACCTCTCTGAGCGGGGCAGGGAACAAGGTAACTGCTTACCTTCAAGTCTCTCTTCCGAGGGCAGCTCTAGGCTAGGGCAGGGCAAGCCTTGAAAAGGTACAGAGTTTGTCAAAGAGGGAATGAGACAGGACGGAGTTCCTTTACACTGGGGACTGGGGTGGCACTTTCCAGAATGAGGATTCCAGAATGGTGACTGGACGATGGCTACAGGTTTGTTGACTGAGGAGATAGTGCTTTCCCATTTCTTGTGACCAACACATACTTTCTGAAGATCATAATAAGTAAAGTGGGTTTCTGAGCTCGGCCATTAAAACTTTTTTGTGATTAGGCAAGATGATGTCACCACAGCCCTGGGATCTTACAGTGCCAACATAATCGTGGATACCTAAATCATGAGAGAACACCTAAGTGCTTCCTAAACAGAAAAAAATTCAACCAGAAAGAAAATATAAGCTTCCATCATTCTCATTTACTCTGTTAGCTCTAAGAGTAGTTCTGTTGTAGGAATACCTTTCAAAAGAATTTAGTAAACATGACTACCAATATCTGAATTTCTTCTCATGAAACTCAGTTGAAATCATTCTCTTGAGTCTTACAAGGGTGCATTTGGCATTGTAAAACTTCACAATTGGTTAAAAAGGACACACCTTCCTGTTTGATATAAACCTGAGATTGACCAGCTCAGGGGCTGTGAGTCTGGGTATTTCCCTTCTCCCATCACTGGAGAGGTCTCTGGGTTTTCAGAATGGTCAAGAGGCTCCTATATTGAGGAGGGACTACCAGAGTTAACGAGGTGATGCCTGGAAGGTTTTATGGGCACTTATAAAACCACAGCTATGAAAAACCATAAACAGGGTTTGTAATTAATAAAGCAGTTATTAAAACTTCCTCAGCAAATCAGAAATTGTGTGATAGTATGTAAATTAGTTGAGCACAAAAAACTAGATAGAGTTCAGTCAATAAAACACACAATTTAGTCTGCCAAGATAAGGAGAAGTTAACGTACAATGAGTCCCTGTAAAGTCCCAGGTACTTTCAGATGTAGTGTCTCACTTAAGGGGAGAAGCAACAGGATGGTGAAATGGTTAAGCACAAAGATCACTGGAGTAATTTAGACGCAATCTGGCTTGAAAAGTGACTCTACTCCATGACTTTAAGAAACATACTTAACTTTTTAAGCCTCATTTTCTTTATGGGATAATAACAGCATCAATCCTTATAGGGCCTGGTACTACACAGCACTGAAATAAGATAGCTATTACTTTTATTAATTATGATAAGTCTATGAGGTTGCTATTATTTGTTTTAAACATGACAACGGAGGTTCAGAAAGCTTACTTGACCAAGCTCAGTTCTGATTAAGTAAAGCTGGGATCTGTTAGCTCCAAGTCCACAGGTTTTCCAGTATAACTACAGCCTCTGCTGTCTGATCCAAAATCAGAGCTTACCTAAAATAACCAATAAATGTGGATTGTTCAGTAAAGTCAAATAAAGAACTGATATCTAATTAAATATGTCTCCCTTCCCCTCAAATCACGGGATCTACAAAAATAAAGGAGAATTACCAAAGCCTAAGCTATAGAGTAAGAATGCAAAAGCACTTTTGGGGCTAGGGTGACATTTGGGAATCCCTACATTTTATTTTCTCTTAAACTTGAATCACAATCTAAAAGAACAGACTGTGCTGGTGGAATTGGACTAACTAGGACTATCCAAAGTAAGTTACAGCTTTTTGCCAGCTTTCTGTGCCAGTGGCCTAGAAACTATTTCAAAACCTATTTTTATTTCTTAGGGGCTGAAATTTCAGGGAAACACAGTCCAGACAACTCTGACCTAGAGTCTTCAAATTTAGAAATTAATCCCCAAAGAAGGGGAATAACTTTTATCATGGCAGAGAATAACCTTCTCATAGCCCAATTATAGGAAGAAATAACTAACTCTGTAATGCACGCTTCTAAATATTTGCAATTTATGATATGGAGATGTGGGAGAATTAGGCTAGCAATTATTCTTGAACCTCCAAGAAAGGAATTTGGCCTAGGGACACATACAAACACACAAACATTCTGTAGAGCTGACGTTGCACATCATAAAATTTTAAATGCATATAAAGCAATACTGTGAAAAAGAGAGGAGAACAATGGAAGTTTGCCGAGATGCATCTATTTGTAAAATAATATATGCACACATTAATTTGTAATGATTCCAGCAAATAAATTATCTATTTTTTTAAATCTCAGGAAATTTACTATTAGGTATTTCAAGCTGAAATATCTCTAGGTCAGAGCTTATTTTTAAATTGATCTTTACACTAATTCAGACTTAAAAAAAACCCAGGTTAAAAATAACAAAACAATAATAAATCCTAATGGAAAAAAACGAAGGAGAAGAGTCCATTGGACACCCCCAAATGAGTGATTCCTAAGCGGAAACAGTGACAGGTTTATCCTGAATGTGGGTTATTCTATCTTCACACATATCTTATTGTCTGTACAGACATGCTTCTAAAGATATGGGAAAGATACGAAAACATAATGAAGAGCTCAGTTAATACCTGCAAGACATCTCTGGCACACTGGAGAACCAGGCAGTGAATAGGTTTTGTTAAACACCATCAAGCTGAGCATTTTATAACCCCCGGGCTTAAGTTTACAAGTGTTCCCGCAACCACTGGTCTCCTCCTAACTTGAATCAAAAGTATGCAGCAGACAATGAGCTTCGAGAAATAATTGCTCTTATAATAAGAAAAGTACTGTGACTAGCTAATAAAAAATTTGTTAACATCATGACTGCTATGGAAACCCTGGAGCCTTCTGCTTAGCTTCCTCAAAGCATTTCCATGGTGTAAAGTGCTTTAGAGAGAAAGTGCATTATTTGACATGAATTTTGTTATGAGAAATGGAAAGATTTCTCTAGAGAAATTGTTTATCAAAAGAAGATGGCCAGGTGTGGCGGCTCTCGCCTGTAATCCCAGCACTTTAGGAGGCTGAGTTAGGGGGATCACTTGAGACCAGGAGTTTGAGATGAACCTGAGCAACATAGTGAGAACCGATCTCTACAAAAAATAAAAAATTAGCTGGCTGTGGTGGTGCCTGTAGTCCCAGGTACTCGTGGGGCTAAGGTGGGAGGATCACTTGAGCCAAGGAGTTGGAAGCTGCAATGAGCTATGATCGCCCCACTCCGTTCCAGCCTGGGCCACAGAGCAAGACCTTGCCTCTCAAAAAAATAAATGATAGATCTATTAATACATCCTTGGTTTATGATGCTATACCAGCTTGAAAAGGTCAGTCGGTATTTTGCTTAGCTATTAAAGTACAGAGAACACAATGGCAAGAAAGTCTATCTTTGTGTATCTGGCACCAGACGCTTGTATTTTTAAATAACATTTAGAATAGCACATTAGGGTGAGGGGCAACGGCGGCGTGTGAGTCAGGGCAGCATGGAAGAAGTAAGAGCAACGGACTATGTCTGGATTCAAATAACCGTCCTGCTTCTTTCCTAATGGTGGGGCCACAGTCACCCAGTCCCTCTTGGACTCCCCATCCCTGCTCCCAGATGACTTCTAATTTCCCCCTTCTCTAAAATTCTATGATTACAGTAACTTGTTAATGTTCATTTTTCAGGCTTCATTCAAATGATTCATCAGGATAGTAGAATAGAACAACCTAAGATATATGATTTCCAGTTTAGAATAATTATCTGCTTATTCAGCTGAACTTAAATCCTTTTTTGGAACAAAGAAAGACACATAAATAAGGTAAACTTGACATTTTCATGTATGCCAGAAACCATAATTGCATTTTGAATAAGAGGCAACAAAGTATTGTTTGCTATTCCAGAAGGTCAATACATTTTCTGCTGTTATGTTCCAGAAATCAACAGGTAGCTTTGTGGTAGTCCTGTCAATTCGTACTAATAACTGTCTTAACTATATACCCCTCATCATGATCTAAAAACAACCTAAAGGGGCCTCAATCATACAGAATAGCATAAGTCAAAAGTGAACATTTAGAACAGGAAAATAAAACCAAAGATGAGGATATATAATAAACCAGGAATGAAGTTCTAATAAACCATCGTAATGACTTGTATTACAATTGCTTCTGGTGGAACCCAAATTTGGCATTAAGCTTTTCAGCATCCAATGAGAAAGAGGAATTCTACCTGATTAATTATACAGTTCCTAGAGAACATAAAATGAAAGCAAAGTAACTGCTCAGCAGAAATGTAGTTTGTGCTAGTAAGAAGCAAAAGTTCCTTTTCAGGATTCTTCATAAAGAATTGTGCCAACAGCATCCTCTGTAACGTTCCTCAGAATAGATGCAATGGATGGGTCCATGGGATAGGAGACAATTTTTACTTCAAGACGATGGCATCACAGCGTGATGGTGAGAAGAGACTTCAGTCCCATACTGCCTGAGTTCGAATCCCAGTCCTGCCACTTATTAGCTGTGTGGCCCTGGGCATGTTATTCAAATTCTGTGTGGTGGGGACAATAATAGCATTTGCAAACATTGAGTTAATAAGCACTGTATAGTGTTACCACTTATTAATGAAGAGCTCAGTAAGAACAATTGGGGTGTGCACTGCCATGATACAGTTCAAGTACCTAGCTCTATACCGACCTGACTTGAACTCAAAGTAGATTCTGTAACAGTGTGGTCCACTGTTCTAAAAAAACATAAAGGTTCTAGATCTGCACTGTCCAATAGCTATTCGTGGCTATTGAGCACTAGAAATGTGGCTAATGCAATAAAGAACTGAATTTCTAATTTAAATTAATTTAAATAGTCACAGGTGGCAAGTGGCTACTACACTAGGCAGCACGGATGCAGAAAATTTTCATCACTGCAGTTTGATTGGACAGTGCTGCTCTAAAACATCCTCCAAGCAATACTCTGAATATTGCTATCAGCTAAGTTTTTAATGAATATGGGTAACGAGGAACTCCAGACTCCAGTCCTTGACACCTACCTGGTTTATTGTCAAATCCCTGTTCCCAGATGAATGTAAACCCCTATGCCTTAGGCTGTGGCGCAGTCTGGTTGCACTGTGAAAAGTCCAAGGATGAGCAACTGAACAGAATGCCAGCCTATGTGTAGGCATGGCAAGGCCAGGATCCTACCTAAAAAATTGTTTTGAATTCCCTTTGGAGCACAAAGGAATGAGCTTGATCCCAATGTCTACTTCATCTACCATAGCCGGAATTGTTTTGGCCTGAACAATTTTAAAGGGTGGTTTAACCGGATGCTTGTTTCACTTTCCCCCAATGTTTTATTAACTTCGGGAAAAGCTACTGGTGTTCCCTCCAAGCTACACTATTTGGAAAAGGCACATCAAGATGATTAAGTAAGATAAGCTGTAGTATGGGTCCCAGATGAAAGGGAGTAACAATTGCTGAAATCAATAAAATGATTTCACAAAAATCATGTAATAAAAATGCAAAGTAAAGGGAAAGTAATTTATAATAAAATGTGTATTTCAATTTGTAAATGCTCAGGCACAACTACATTAGAAGAAACAGTAAGTCATCAATACCTATAATAGAATTATCTTGGTGACTTAATTATCATCAATAGCCCTGCTGTCAATAACAAGATTTTTTGAAATGGGTACAATTCTTTATCAAGTTTTGAACAAAATATAGTAGAATTTTCTCTTAATTATGTGGTGGTTGTGTTTTTGGAAAATTCATGATACATTAAAACTATACCAAAAGATACCTTGTTTTAAAATGGAATTGGGTTTTAGGCTCAGATAACTAGTTTGGTTTGTTTTTTTAAGCACATGAATATCCAACAGAACATTTCAAGAATCATGTGGGAGGCTGGGTGCCATGGCTCATACCTGTAATCCTAGCACTCTGGGAGGCTTAGGTGGGAGGACTGCTTGAGCACAGGAATTCAAGGCCAGCCTGCGCAAGAGTGAGACCCCGTCTTTACAAAAAATAGAAAAATTAGCTGGGCATGGTGGTACATAGCTGTAGTCCCAGCTACTTGGGAGGCTGAGGAAGGAGGCTCGCTTGAGCCCAGGAGTTTGAGGTTGCAGTGAGCTATGACACCACTGCACTCTAGCTCAGGCAACAAAGTGAAATCCTGTCTCAAAAAAAAAAAAAAAAAAAGAAAAAAAATCATGTGGGATGTAGAGCAGCAATTCTTTGTTGGGCTAAATTGTCCCATGTGCCGTGGGACATAAAATATCTATGGCCCCTGCCCACTAATTGCCAGCAGTCATTTCTAAAACCATTAGTCCAAGCCCAACACATGAATTCCACCAGCCCCACTGTCTCCAATGACTGGCTGGTTCATCAATCCAGGTCTAAGTCAACCAGTGTATGGCATTGGTTGGTTTCAGAACCGGGTACATGATGAATGTCAGTCAACAAAACAGCAGAATTTTGCTGGGGGCTTTGTAGCAAAGGGAGGGAGTCACAGAGAAGAGGTCTCTTCTTTACATAGTTACAAATGGATGTGATGCCTGAAAATTCTGTATTCATCACAGAACCAGCTGGAGGATGCAGCCAACAAATAGGAGGGCAGAGCCAAAAGCACAGGGGAACTGAGCTAAAGATTTTGGATTATGTCACCCGTGGGGTCTAGCCTACCTCTTTATGTAAATAGACTTTATGTAACTGGACTTCCAGTTACATAAAACAGTAAATTTCCTATGTGTTAAACTGTTTTGAATTTGGATTTTGGTTCTTGCAGCTGAAAGCACTTTGATAACATACACAAACAATTTCACAAGTCAAAGACTGGGGCCTGGTGTTAAAAAACACCAAAAACAAAAACAAAAGCGAATATTGTTCCTGGACATCTACACCAAGTGGTAAACCTGTGGCAGGCGACACTGGTCGAAAGCCTGCTTGGTCCTTATGTAAAGGCCTGTGTAGCTCACCTGACAAGTGACAGGCACACTGGGGGAGAAAGACCAGCACAGCTCACACATGCAGCTTGCTGGGGAGAACGCATGAATGGCAAAAAACTATTTATTCTGAGAAAATGGAGCTACAGGTAAAAGAGTAACGTTATCAGTATTTGTGTACAAAGAGCTCTACAGATGCTCTGTGGACAGATGGGCTTGTAAAAATAGATCAAGTCCCTGCTCTCATGAAGCTTACAATTAAAGAAACAAATTAAAAAAATACCATGTTCACAGAGAAACAGATCAAGAAATGCAAAATAACTGTAATAAAACTGAGCATGGTGAGTGGAGGGAAACGAAGGGTAGAGAAAGGGGCAGTGAGGTGTATTATGGAAGGTTTTCTGAACACACCAGGGTTGAAGTTTGAATGTTAAAGGTTATGACACTGGAAGAACATGTAAAAATGGTGCATTATAGAAGGAGGAAAAGATAAGTATATAGGAACAGGAGTGGACAATTTAGAGATGTCCTGCTGACGTGGCATCAGGTGAGGTTCTGGATACATGGCTCCGTTGGCAGCTTCATGACAGACAGCGGGGCAGGAGGAAAGAGCAGGTATAATTGAGGATAGAGCCTCAATCTGGAACTTATCATGTCCTAACTATTTGACCTTGGACGAGCTACCTAACCTTCTCTGTGTCAGTTTTCTTATCTTATAAAATGGGCACATGCAGTGCCCAAGGGGGCATAAGGATGAAATGAGATGGCGCATGCTAAGTGGCCTGCATAATTTTGGGAGGTGCTTGATCATGGTAGTTATTATCACTCTTAAATCCACAAGCAATTCACTTAAATTAGTTTCAGAGCATTTACAAGGCAAGCATATATAAAACTCAATATACTTATCATGTCAGGTTTGAAAAATGCTTTGTTTTTAAACAGTTAATTGCAACCCATTATAAAATCCCCAAATTAAAATAAAAACTATGATACACTAAAAAAATGAATTAAGATTAAGGGATTTATAAATACATTTATTGATGGTATTACTGAATAACGAATACAGAGAACAGAATATAAAGAAATCAGCATTTAAAAGGAAACATTAATCTTTAAAAATGCAGTATATTTATATACATATATTGACCCATTTTGTATGTTTAGATTTACAAACAAATGTAAAGCTAATTCCAAAGCTTTCATTCTTAATATACTTCAATTTGAGTTCTAATATTCTCTATTCTAAAGCAAACTATTTTTTTGCTGTATTTACAAAGTATGATTTATTTTGTTTGTATCTAACTTAAAAGCAAGACTCTGCAAGCTGATTCTGAAGCAGCTAGTTATTCA
>NW_012144966.1:3370828-3371186 GCF_000956105.1 Propithecus coquereli | reverse complement strand
GCTTTAATGCACCAATTCGGGCTGGTTTTCCACGAAGGGTAGCACCCCACTCACGTAGTAGGCAATGCCAAGAGACAGCAAAGCTATGACGAAGATCAAGAGCAAGACCCTCCAGAAGCCCAAATCCTCTACGAACTCCTGCCACGTGGTTCGAAAGCTGGAAAGGACTCCTTCGCCTTGCTGTAGGTTGGGATTGAGGAGAGAATGGCTTTCCATGGCACTGTGCAAGAAGGAAACAGAAAAGAAACGGGCCTGAAACAAACACTTCACCCATTTCAAAAACAAAATGACGGGGACTATATCATTTAGCAAAGACCAAACTTATAACAGCACTTACGAGAAGACAACTGACACACAC
>NW_012144966.1:3365624-3367693 GCF_000956105.1 Propithecus coquereli | reverse complement strand
TTGTTTCTACATTTTGGCTATTGTCAATAATGCTGCTATGAACATTTGTGTACAAGTTTTTGTGTGAACATATGGCTTCAATTTTCTTTGGTATATACACCTAGAAGTAGAATTGCTGGTCAGGTGGTAATTCTATGTGTAACTTTTTGAAGAATGGCCAGACTTTTCCAAAGCAGCTGTACTATTTTCCACTCGCATCAGTGATGTATTGAGGGTTCCGATTTCTCCACATCCTCAATAACACTTGTTATTGTCTGTCCTTTGCATTACAGCCATCCTAGTGGGTGTGAAGTAGTATTTCACTGTGGTTCTGATTTGCATTTTCCTAATGATGTTGCCTTTAAACTTTTAAACTTAAGTTTCAACCATTGCATTTCTACCATGACACTGAAGGCCGGGAATAAGATAGGAAAACTAGGTAATGACAGCATTAATAATTTAATTTTTGACAAACTGGTTTTATACACTATAATACAAACTCTCACACTGAAGTGAAATGGCAGGTATGTGAAAGAAGTAGGAGTGTTTCATACTGAGTTGCTCAAATGACTAATCATTGCTCAATTAACAAGTAATCACAACTGAGACAAATTAATGCTAAAAGTATATTTCTGATAAAGAAGTGCCAAGAAGCTGGCTATTACAAAATGAAGGTCCCAAAAATATACCATGTTTTGAAGGAACATGATCTTTAACAAATAATAGTTGCCTCAATATTATTAAAATGCTATGGCATTCTGACTGTCGATCCAGAGTATACGGGAGAGAGAAAAAGGGCTTGCGAAGGCATCTTTGACTTCTTGTGTATTTTATCTACTTGTCAGCTTTTGGCGATAACTCATAAGGAGTATACACTGTTCTAGAAGTAAAACTCTTTGATTTCTTTAGGACAGTAATAAGTGCTTGAAAGTATCTAAACAAAATAGACCTACGTTTGAGAGTGCAATTAATGGTCCCCAAGGAGTACAACCACCAGCACGCAAAGGAAGAGGAAAGCAATGGGTACAGACGAAACAAAGGAAGGGTGAGCTATGAAAACTAGAAAGGATTTCATTTAGAACTCACAGAAACAATAATCCCAACAATGATCCTGATGGGATAAGTGGTCTATGTGAGCCTAAACCCAAGTCCTGGTCAGTCAGCTTCTAGGTCAACAGCTGATGCTAACGTAGGCCCTTGTTTGTTCTATTTATATTCTACTGAAAATTTTGGGAAGAGACTATAGTAAGCTCATCATCCTTATTACCTCACTGGTTTAATCTGGAAGGCTGAAACCATGATGGTTGACCAAGCTTTATGCTACAACAACTAGGTCTGGCCTACTGACTACCTGTTGAGCCAGTGAGGCCAAGAGAAAAGATGGTTTGCCACCTTTTCAGTGCTCCCTGAACTCTGTTCTCTACTGCTTCTAGATGAAAAATGATGAGATATTTAATATGCTGTCAGTCACATCTTAGCTTCAATTTCTTATAGGAGCCCAAATTCATTTGAAAGTCACTTTCACATTCCTGAATTGTGTACGTGTTACATCTTAATCTTACTTTCCCTCTCCTGTTTTATTGTTTCTTAGCATTCCACTTCCCTACCGTTGAAACTACCCTTTGGTCTTTTCTAACATTGTCCAACTTTTTAGGCTTACTTATGTTTCTCCTCTTTTTTGAAATTACATTTTTTTGTGACCTATACTTAAAATTCTCAAACTCCTGCTTCCTTCCCTTAGATTCAGCTCTTAACTGCTTCTTCTCCCTTGTGCTGTCAATACAGCAGGTGGCTAACAGAACATTATGTGCATGTGGGCATGTAGTATTAATACTTTTCGATTATAGCTTTTCAGTTGTAATCTGAAGCCATAAGGGCCTATATAAAGTTCAAGGAAAGTATCAAAACTCTGCATCTGAAAGCAAATGAATATAAAGCCCACAAAGTCACCATAAAAGATCCAGGTACTTAAAGACTTGCCACTTGAAAAATTTTCTCTTGCTGGGTGTGGTGGTTTGTGCCTGTAGTCCCAGCTACTGAGGAGGCTGAGGCAGGAGGACTGCTTGAGCCCAGGGGTCAAGGCCAGCCTG
>NW_012144966.1:3363491-3365574 GCF_000956105.1 Propithecus coquereli | reverse complement strand
TGAGGAGAGAATGGCTTTCCATGGCACTGTGCAAGAAGGAAACAGAAAAGAAACGGGCCTGAAACAAACACTTCACCCATTTCAAAAACAAAATGACGGGGACTATATCATTTAGCAAAGACCAAACTTATAACAGCACTTACGAGAAGACAACTGACACACACGCTCTCACATGCTTACACACTGACTTCTATATCCGCAGGTATCTGGACAATCTACCGTAAGCTGGAAATTGCTAAACCATAATGAGTATGTTTCTTGGTTGAATACTAGCACAGTCAAGTTAAAAACCCCATTAATGGCCAGGCTCAGAGGCTCACACCTATAATCCTAGCACTTTGGGAGGTCAAAGCGGGAGAATTGCTTGAAGCCAGGAGTTTGAGACCAGTCTGGGCAACACAGCAAATATCCGTCTCTACAAAGAAAATTTAAAAATTAGCTGGGCCTGGTGGTGCGTGCCTGTAGTCTCAGCTACTTGTGAGGCTGAGACAGGAAGATCACTTGAGCTCAGGAGTTGGAGGTTACAATGAGCTATGACTGAGCCACTGTACTCCAGCCTGGGACAGAGCAAGGCTCTGTCTCTTAAAAAAAAAAATCCTATTAAAGAAGTACGGGGGGGGGGGGGCAAGGGCAACATACGTAACCTAAACATCGTTACCCCATAAAATTGCAAAAAAAAAAAAAAAAAAAAGAAGTACCAAGTAGAAGTCTTGAAATAGGTCAAATGAGTTGTTTCATCAAGATATTAAACCAAAACACATTTTTGTTTATTTTAAACTTAGGAAGAAGATTCAAAATGAAGATTTTGTAATTTAAGAATTTATGTCAATGGGCCAGGTGCAATGGCTCACTCCTATAATCCTAGCACTCTGGGAGGCCAAGGCGGGATGGGTGCTTGAGCCCAGGAGTTTGAGACCAGCCTGCGCAAGAGTGAGACCCTGTCTCTAGTAAAAATAGAAAAAATTAGCTGAGTGTGGTAGTGTATGCTTGTAGTCCCAGCTACTCGAGAGGCTGAGGCTGGAGGATCACTTGATCTCAGGAGTTGAAGGTTGCAGTGAGCTATGATGACACCACTGCACTCTAGCTGGGGTGACAGAGTGAGACTCTGTCTCAAAAAAAAAAGAAAGAATTTATGTCAATGAAAATAAGCAGACATGAAGGTGAAGACACCTGAAGAGGATAGCCATCTACAAGTCAAGGAGAGAGGCCTCAGAAGAAACCAACTCTGCTGACATCTTGATCTCAGACTTCTAGCCTCTGGAATTGTGAGAAAATTAATTTCTGTCAAGAAGAAAGTGAGAAAGGCCCAGTAACAGGGTGTCATCTAGACTAAGGCCACAACAGCCACAATCACATACATCAACTATTTGTTGGTTATGTAATAGAAGGTCATGACCACCCTTCCTATACCCCTTCCCTTCAGGGTTCTTCCAAGCATCTTGGCTCAGAACCATGAAAACAGCATAAAACAATGTCTTAGTCTCATGCACCATGAACAAGTAAGCACAAGCAAAACTGGCAGTTTTTTTTAACCTACAACTTTACTTCTTCACACCATTAACACAAGGTCCTTCAGCCTTTACTAGTATTAGAGGTCTTCTCTGATCATGGCATGCTGACTTCCTAATGGGCCAGTCTGCCTGACATCCAAACTTTGTTCTTTTAATATTAAAAGATGTTTAGTCTCTAAGAGAAAATATTTTCAGTGTGAATTTACAACACAGAAATTTAAGAAAACTTGAGCAAATTTAAAAATAAGACTAGAACTTTAAGAAGGCCTAACCAAGTAAAATCATAATAGATGAAGAATCTCAGGAGAGGCTTAGTTTGACCTATATATTAATAAAATGTATTGACTATGTCTGAGTGACACACTCTCATACTCAGAGATGTTAGGTATAAAATGAGAATTTGGGAAGCATTCTCTAGGAGCTCATGAAGCTCTGCTAATCAGAATTTTCTATAGAAACTTTATCTAATGAAATGCTTTCTACTGTCCAGGGAATAACTCCCTCCAACATAATGAGGGTGTGTGTGTGTGTGTGTATGATCTTTTTTAAAAAAACATGTCATCTGCACTGTC
>NW_012144966.1:3349518-3352441 GCF_000956105.1 Propithecus coquereli | reverse complement strand
CACCTCTGTGTACTGAGAGACTATGCGATTACCCTGTCTGCCCACTCGGCTCTTCCCTGGAGGGACCACGGACCACAAAAAAGCAGTATTAATTCAATAAACAAACATTTACTGCGTGCCTGAAATGTGCCATATACCATGCTAAGTGGTGGGATATAAAATCCAAAACCCAAATTCATGGTCAGGTTGAAACTCAGGTTAACTTTTAACTCTTCATTCATGCTCGCTGCTACCAAATCCCTTTAAGTAAATTTATATGGGGAAATAATTAATGATATTTTATGAAGCTGCATTTACGATATGTAAGTCAGGTTGTATTGTAAGGGCTATCAGTGCTAGGCTGGAACTGATGACAGTGGCTGGCAAGCTGCATGTGAGATCAGTCCCACTAAAGTACCAGTAAAGATGAGGAAGGCACGATAATACACAAAACAGCTACCCTCCCCAATTTCTTCCTAGTTTTCTGTGATCCCTTAATATTAATTTAGACAAACTTCATATCACTGAGCCACTTAATTTGATTGCCTTAAACAAATATTCTGAATTCACTCAAAGCCTAGTACTTTTCCTCTCTATCGTGCCCACTGAAGCAGTCTTTATGATTAAAGCCTCTTTAATACGGGATTTGGCTTCGATTTTCAATGTTAATTAAAATGGTGCAAGTGAGTTCTTCTGAAGGTAGTAGAGTTCACATTATGAAAAGAACAACTTTTTCTTTTCATCCGGAGATAGAATTATAGATTATATAGTTACATCCCCCAAAATCCTAATGTTCTATTAAATCCACTAGAAAGACAATGCTTGTGCCATTTTCTTTTGATATGACTAGGCCCCATAAGAAAATACACTTGATCAAATTACAGATTTATGTGTAATTCATATTTAATATTACACGAATGCTTAGACTAAATTACTAGAAACCTGCCAAGAAATTTCCAAGACCGCAATTAGACTTTAATCACTTTAAATCTATTAATAGTTTCCTCAAGAAATCATAAAGTGATAAAAACCAGAATACATATTAACTGTTGTTCAAGGGGTGAAGAGGACTAAAGATTCTTAAACTTTTTATTTAAAGATAATTATAGATTCACACGCAGCTGTAAGAAATAACAGAGAGACCCTGTGTACCCTTAACGCGGTTTCCCCCAATAGTAACATCTTGCAAAAACTACACTACTAGGTCACTAAATATGAAATGTCTGATTTTGAATCAAAAATGTAGTTTATTATATCTCAAACAAGAAGCAGTACAATTAATCAAAGTATGTGCCTAAACTATCGACACAGTTTTGCCATCTCAGGTCGCCCACGTGGCTCATTTTCAAGATTAAAATCACTAGAATGGAACTTCTCAAACCATCGACGTACTGTGCGTTCATTAGCCACATCCTTCCCAAACACTTTGTTGATATTTTGAGCTGTCTGTGCTGCATTGGTTCCACGATGGAACTCATATTCAAAAATAACATGAAGTTTTGACTTATCCATGGTTTCACAATTGCTCTAAAGAAAATTTGAAAGATAAACATAAGCCAAAATGTGTTTGAAAAACTGAGGGTGTACCTTCACAATAAAAATAAAACAAGAAGTGTCAAACTGAAATGTCAGAGATATCAACTGTAAAACTTAGTACTTAAGGAAATCAGATATTTCATACTTATTAATAATAACCTAATACAATACCACAACCAGGATATTGACATTGATACAGTCAAGACACAGAACATTTCCATCACCACAAAGAATCTCTCACACTGCTCTTTTAAAGCTATACCTACTTCCCTCCCATTATGACCCCTGGAAACCACTACTCTGTCTTCAATTTCTATAATTCTGTCATTTCAATAATGTTGTTAAAGATGGAACCATACAGTACCATATATGGAACTTTTGGGACTGTCTTTTTCACTTAGCACAAATCTCTGGAGATTCATGCAGGTTGTATGTGTATCAACTACTTAGAATACTAAGTAGTATTCTATGGCATGGATGTACCGGAGTTTAACAGTTTACCTACTCAAGGACATCTGGTTGTTTCCAGTTTTGGGCTATTATGTTAAAGCTTCTACAAATATTTGTGTACAGGGTTTTATGTAAATATAAATCTTCATTTCTCTGGGATAAATAGTCAGGAGTGCACGTACTGGGTCATATGGAGGCCTACAGATTTTGACTGAGACTGTTGAGTGTGAATGCGCCTATCTCTCCCATGCAAAAAAGATGTAAGGTCATTTTTCCAGTCATTTGTCTGGTGTCAGGTTATTTATGGAAGAAGACATTGTACAACCAAGCATGTGGAAGGGCACAGGTGGATGCCCTGGTGTTAACAAAGGGGGTGTTTAATAAGAACCATTCTATAAGCAGAGTTAGAGGCACTAATAAGAGTGTAAACAGTGAACTAGTATCTGCCAAGATTCACTGAGGGCTGAGTGTGTTCCTCCATGAACGAATGTGAAAGCTAAGCATAATGAAGGCTGTTTTTAGAGGTGGAGAAAGTAGGAAAGGGAGAGATGTGGCCGTCTGACTCTCCTGAAACAGGGAACTCTAGGAATGTACCATAGAGGCGGTTTTTCCTATTGTCAGATGCTGTTAAGAGGGCTTGGCTACTCCACCCAGAATGTGTCTGGAGCTGGACTGCCTGGCTTTGAACCCCAGCTCAGCTACTTACTAGCTATATGACTTAGCACTCAAAAAAGAATAGTTATTATCCTTCCTAGGCTGGGTGCAGTTCTGGAGAGACACTGCTCTCCTATACTGAAGAAAGCTTGCATAGAACATTGATCTCCTGCTAACAGAGCCGCTTCTGGCAATGGGGTGACATCTACTGGAGAGTAAAAACCTTCAAGAAAGAAAAAAAGAACGGGTTCCTGGCAGAGGAAAAAACCATAGGGCCCAGTACAAGAACAGTCAGTATGGAAAT
>NW_012144966.1:3348653-3349468 GCF_000956105.1 Propithecus coquereli | reverse complement strand
TAATAGAACCATCTACTGTCTTTTCAGATTCAGGGGCATTATGGTACCAATAAATTAGGGCAGCATGTAACTGTAATTTAAAGGTCAAGCTCAGTGGTCTTGACATCTTTCCCACTCAAGAAACAGGGTATCCCTAAAACAAACACACACAAAACCCTGGTTCAGTCTAAAAAGGACTGTGGACCCTGGAAAGATCATGAAACTAGCACGAAACATGACAGAAGGCACATGAGCTTTGGAGTCAGTGGAACTAGGTGCAAATTCCAGCTCCGTCCCTTACAAACTCTGTGACCTTTGTCAAATCATTTAATCCTTTTTGTCTCAACTATCTCATCTGTAAAATGAAGATAACAGCTACCGAGACAGTTATTCACTCTGAGGATTAAATGAGCTAACATAAGTAAACACAGTCTAGCTCACAGATTTTTAACAAAAGTTACTTTTTTCTTCTTTTTCCCTGTCTTACACTATACAATTAATTAGTAGCAGAAACGGGCCACTATTTTCATAGATAAAATTACACTGCTTCAGCATAAATCTAGAAGTCATTCCCTTGTTCCCTCACTCACCTAACAAGATAACACTGTCCTAAATGCCTTTCTGAACTTGTTATTACCATTGATCAATGAGGAAACAAAATCAGAGACTCACAGATTAGACTATAAATTGAGAGACTAACGTGAAGAAATGATTAGACTTCAAAAATCACAGAGAACTTACCAAATATCGATTTTGAGTCCATTGGAAACTAAGAATTGAATAGTATCCACATGGCCACAAAGGTGAAGAGCTGTGTTTCCTTGATAATCTGTGGC
>NW_012144966.1:3344179-3347638 GCF_000956105.1 Propithecus coquereli | reverse complement strand
GCAGGACAAAAGCAGCACCCCCAGGTGGGTCCAATATGAGCCTCATCCCTATGACTAACCCAGCTCACCAGACTGCCCATGCCTCTCGCTGATGCTTCCCTGCCCCACTGGTATGCCTGAACTCTCAGAACATTCTGCTTTACCGAAGTGCAAACAGCTAGGTCTCTCTTTCTCTCTTCTCCTTGGTTCATTTAAGAAAAAGTTAAAAGCCTGTCAAAACAAACTTTACTAAGAAATTGAAGAGAAAACAAACCTAAACAGGAAAACAGAAAGGCACAGACTGACGCATTTACAGAGATGGCTCTCTTACTCTGAAGTTACCAAAGCTTAGTCACAGATGGGCTTGGCTTGTGTAGTTGATCAGGTGAATTCTTTCTTTCTGGAACACTGATGGAATTGGATGCTAGACCAATCTACTCTTGCGCCTAACCTCAGTGGGATTCAGGAAAGCATGGCTGCTGAGTTTGGTGAGATTCCTGGCCCCTGGTTTCTCAGCAAAGCCACTGTCCCCTAGTCCTGGGCTGCCTTACACTAGGGCTGTGCTGCTGCCATGGGCTCTCCGTGGAAAGGGGGGGTGGCATTAGGATATACTGGATCCTATTCTGAGCCAGGCACCAACTAGAGGCTTTTAATGAATTTTATTTAATCTTCCTAACAACTCCATGGTAAGTTTTATTATACCTGAATTTCAGTGAGGAGCCACTGAAGGATTTTAAGCCTAGGAAATGGCACAGTCTTACTAGTCTTTGAGAAAGATTACCTGGACGGCAATATGGAGGGGCTGGATTGGAGAGGAAAATATTGGAGGCAGGGAATATCGATCAGTAGGCAATGTAGTAATCTAGGCAAGAAATGATGATGGCCATCTAAGGCAGTGGTAGATAGAAGGGGGCATACTGGAGAAGAATCAAGAAGATAGAATTAGCGCAACTTAATGACTCATTGGATATGAAGGGTGAGAAGGAGCTGTTAAGGTTAATTACAATTAAGAAAAAATTTGCTTGTGTTTAAGAATTACAGAGATCAAGATAAAATAAACTTCATATTATAATACTAAATAATGATTTTTAAAAATTAACTTAATGAGAAGAAATTATTCAGTAAAATAGTCAAGAATTCTTTGTTGAAGGTAATCCATTTTTCCTTATAGTATTTACTGGATTGGATCACGAAGAAGATAAAGCCACCATAAACCTTTTTAAAAATAATACCATATATCAAGGATTTTCAAGAGGTACTGTGTTTTGATTAAATTCTGTAAAACTAGATAATAAAAAACAATCTACTTGGTCTTTTTGATTCAAACACAGTAAGAATTCTTGTGGTTTGCAGACAGATTCTTCTGAATGTTGGCTCAGTAAAAAAATACATGCCGTTCCTGTCTATTTTTTAGGTAAGAATAAGTGTAGGGCATTTTGTCAGTTTCTCTGAGTCCTTGAGAAACTGCTAAACTTACCCCCACATTTAATAAAGTGCAATGACAGACAACATTTTTCATCTTGATCACAGAACTGAATCTGCCCTAAAGCAACGCCACAGTTCACTGGAGGTTTCACACATCGTGAGGAAATCCACAGTAGAGAACACTCACGCAAGCCCTAAGATGAGATCTTTTTTCAGTGGTCACTCAGCAGTGTCTCCAAATTCTTACAAAGGTTCAACAAAAATGCTGTAACATGCTAGCAAGGATCTACAGTAAATAGAAAATTCAGTTATAACAAAGGTGTGGCATGAAAAAGAACTTGCTGTTCTATTAGATACTCATAGGCTAGTGGGACCTGCTGATATTAACCGGAAAAATCTGTGCGTGAGGCATCGACGTGTGAGGCCAGTAAAGTACCTGACAGGTAAAAAGGTAGTGGAAAGGAAGAAAAGAAGGGCTTAATAAGGAGCTGCTCTGTTGCTCACAAACAAGAAAGCATGGACAGAAAGACAAAAGAAAAAGCATCAAATTTTGTGCCCTCAGTAGAGAACACACTGGACTCTGAAAATTCACTCTCAGTCATTATTTGGAATTCAGAATGCATATTTTTCACTTTATAAATGATGGCTATCTCCCAGATTAGTCCACAAAAGCATTTTTAGAAATAAAATACTATTCATAATGAGGGAAAGAGGGTAAAAACAGCCAATACTTATATTTAAACCAAACAGGATACATTTAAGAAAAAATATTTCTAATCTATCTTGAATGCTGTTATTTAAATCTCTTTAAATCTGTCCCTGAGACTGCCCTTTCCCCTAAGTGTGAAGGGAAATCTGCACCATTGTGCCGCCCTACTCTCACGCTTCTGCCGTTGTCGGGGCCCACTCAGGCCGCACCTCTGTGTACTGAGAGACTATGCGATTACCCTGTCTGCCCACTCGGCTCTTCCCTGGAGGGACCACGGACCACAAAAAAGCAGTATTAATTCAATAAACAAACATTTACTGCGTGCCTGAAATGTGCCATATACCATGCTAAGTGGTGGGATATAAAATCCAAAACCCAAATTCATGGTCAGGTTGAAACTCAGGTTAACTTTTAACTCTTCATTCATGCTCGCTGCTACCAAATCCCTTTAAGTAAATTTATATGGGGAAATAATTAATGATATTTTATGAAGCTGCATTTACGATATGTAAGTCAGGTTGTATTGTAAGGGCTATCAGTGCTAGGCTGGAACTGATGACAGTGGCTGGCAAGCTGCATGTGAGATCAGTCCCACTAAAGTACCAGTAAAGATGAGGAAGGCACGATAATACACAAAACAGCTACCCTCCCCAATTTCTTCCTAGTTTTCTGTGATCCCTTAATATTAATTTAGACAAACTTCATATCACTGAGCCACTTAATTTGATTGCCTTAAACAAATATTCTGAATTCACTCAAAGCCTAGTACCTTTCCTCTCTATCGTGCCCACTGAAGCAGTCTTTATGATTAAAGCCTCTTTAATACGGGATTTGGCTTCGATTTTCAATGTTAATTAAAATGGTGCAAGTGAGTTCTTCTGAAGGTAGTAGAGTTCACATTATGAAAAGAACAACTTTTTCTTTTCATCCGGAGATAGAATTATAGATTATATAGTTACATCCCCCAAAATCCTAATGTTCTATTAAATCCACTAGAAAGACAATGCTTGTGCCATTTTCTTTTGATATGACTAGGCCCCATAAGAAAATACACTTGATCAAATTACAGATTTATGTGTAATTCATATTTAATATTACACGAATGCTTAGACTAAATTACTAGAAACCTGCCAAGAAATTTCCAAGACCGCAATTAGACTTTAATCACTTTAAATCTATTAATAGTTTCCTCAAGAAATCATAAAGTGATAAAAACCAGAATACATATTAACTGTTGTTCAAGGGGTGAAGAGGACTAAAGATTCTTAAACTTTTTATTTAAAGATAATTATAGATTCACACGCAGCTGTAAGAAATAACAGAGAGACCCTGTGTACCCTTAACGC
>NW_012144966.1:3333194-3334704 GCF_000956105.1 Propithecus coquereli | reverse complement strand
ATCTGTCCTAAATAAAGACAAAATATATGAATATTTACTTTGGGTTCTTAAAAAAGGAAAATGGTCACCATCTTTCTGAAAGCATGGTAGCAAGTAAATAAAAGGAAGAACTGAGAATACTTTCCTTTCAGTATATCCCAGTACCATGAAGAACATTGGAAGGAGGAAGAGTATAAGTAGAACCCTCTGAATTTCATTTCCAAGGCTCAAAAATAATAGAAAAAGAGCAATTTTTAGATAGATCTGGTTCCACCACAGACACGTTTTTACTTTAAGCAAAATCTGTGGAGAACTCACATTATGTGGTATTTTCAACATTGTAGTCTAATTGGTTGTGTCTAAAATTATTTTCATGATATCAATGCCAAGCTATCATTAAATTCATAATTAAAACTTCATTAACATAGTAAAGGTGAGGTTAATTTGAAGTATGTGAATTACAGAATGATACAGAAAAGTCAGTTAATTATATTAAGTTTATATAATAATTAAAATGAGGTTAATCAGGTATTACTTAGTAGATGTTCTTAAGGAACTAAGCTTAATGAAAAAGGAAAAAAGAATTTCTTGTTTTTATGTTTGCTATTACTATGCAAACAATTGCTTAGCAACATTTGAGATACACAATATTTGGCATTGATTAAGTTATACTTCAGGCATGGTCCTGCATGTTTTTTCTGTAATAAGGGATTTAATCCTCACAGAACTCTGTAAGGTAAGTACATACTATCATTATACTCATTTTATGAGTTAAAAAACCCAAGTCACTAAATTTGTTACATAAGATTCTTTTTTAGTTAATGAATTGGCTTAGCAAATCTCTTCATCAAAGATTACATAAGGGGAAACATACTGTAGTGTACACATTTCAAGTTAACTCTTTACAATCATTTCATTCAAAGTGAACTTCTTTTTTAAACTTTGGGAAAACAGTATCTGGAAGTGTTTCTTACTTTATAGGAAACAGTCTAGCACACATATTCTGAATTAATTCTTTGTAATCATCTCATACAAAGTAAACTTCTTAAAGTGTGGAAAAATAACAATAGAATATTTCTAAATGTCTTCTACTTAACAGGAAGTAACTAAACTCCTAGACTCATTATTCTCAAGTATTTCTTACTGGTTGGGATAAGGAGAAAATACTTAGCTAAATTTTTATTTCTCCAGGAAATCAAAAGACTCCACGCAAGGATTTCTGATATATTTCTGGCAATGTTTATACTACTTAACTAGTACTAGTACTACTTAACTAGTACTTGTTTGCATTATTAGAGTTTAGTTACAATTCAACTTTTAGAAGAGATATTGGATTAGAATAAACCAAAATTAACTATTCACAAAAGGCATACCGGTTATTTTGGATATTTTATTTTATTCTAATACTTTTAGTATTTTCCAAAATCTTTACTATGTAATTTTACTATGTTCAAAATTCTTAGCAAGAGAATTCCTCCCTAGGAAATTTCCAGTTTATAATCTATAACTACATATTAAAGACATTAAATAA
>NW_012144966.1:3331147-3332734 GCF_000956105.1 Propithecus coquereli | reverse complement strand
ATAGCATAAATATGATTCCAGGCCTATTCAGAAACCTAAACCTCATTAAACCCACCTCAGCAGACTTAATTTATATAGCAGATTTAATTTATATAAAGTACTACTTACTTTATTCATTTCTTACTTTATTCATTCTTACTTTATTCATTTATTCAGTATTGTTTCAAAATATAGGAACTATAATTTTTGCAAAATATTTCTTATTTTCTAAATAGTCCACAAAATTTAAACCAGACGTCACTTCAAACAAGTTTGAAGGCATGAGATTATCTGCGTTCTTGGAAGAAACTTACCTCCAGTCATGTGTCACTCAGGGACAGGGACACATTATAAGAAATGAGTCTTCAGGCGATTTGGTTATTATATGAACATCTTAGAGTGTCCTTAGGTTCTTACACATGTCTAGATGTGCCTACCACACATCTAGCCTATACATGACCGTATTTCCATGAAATTTTTAAAGCTGGAAGTCCATCTAGGATCATCTAACCCAATCTCATTATTTTACAAATAAGGACACTGAGAACCAGTAAGGCTATCACTTTACATGCTACTTTACATGCTACCCCTCACCCCTAAGGTTCTAGTCCTGTTCATGATTCGTGGTAGAACTATAAAATACAGAGGTGTGCCACATAATGACACTTTGGTCAATGATGGACCACATATACAACTGGTGGTCCCATAAGATTATAATATTGTATTTTTACTGTACCTTTTCTATGTTTAGATACACAAACACTTATCATTGTGTTGCAGTTGCCTACAGTATTCAGTGCAGTAACATGCTGTACAGGTTTGTAGCCTAGGAGCAGAGGCTATATCACATAGCCTAGGTGTGTAGCAGGCTATACCATTTAGGTTTATGTAAGTTCACTCTGTGATGTTTGTACATGAAGTTGCACAACAACTCATACCTCAGAACATCCCTGTTGTTAAGTGATGCATGACTATACATCAACTTCAACATAACGGTTTATTTTTCATAATTCCATTGTAATCTGTCCCCTTCCATGCTCTAAATTATGTGCTAGATGGGTGCTAGCATGTACTGCATCTTTCACGTGGAATGTACATTCTGGTGACATTGGGTGGACAAGGGCCCTCCTCCCTAGGCTATACAACCCCAAAGAGGATCCAGTAGACTTCTCTGATTGTGTGCGAAGCTATGCAAATCACTTTAGTCTACATTTACCATGATGTTTACATTTATGGCCTGGGTAGACCCTTGAAATTCAGAACTCCTTACGTATCCTTATTAGACCTACATCCCACCTCACCCACTCCAACCTCTAGGAGCCCTTGTAAATAAGAAGATATACAACAAAAAACATCTGGAGAGCTGACTGAGGACCCAATTTAGCCAAATAGCCTTTCAAAAATAGCATGTTTAGGCCGGGCGCGGTGGCTCACGCCTGTAATCCTAGCACTCTGGGAGGCCGAGGAGGGCGGATCATTTGAGCTCAAGAGTTCGAAACCAGCCTGAGAAAGAGCGAGACCCCGTCTCTACTAAAAACAGAAAGAAATTAATCAGACAACTAAAAATATATAGAAAAAAAATTAGCCGGGCACGGTGGCACATGCCTG
>NW_012144966.1:3318057-3319217 GCF_000956105.1 Propithecus coquereli | reverse complement strand
AGAATATGTTTAGGTTTTTAGGAAACCACCAAATTTTCTTCCAAAGTAGTGAAAAATTTTGCATTCCTACCAGCAATGAATGAGTGTTCCTGTCGATCCACATTCTCATCAGCATTTGCTATTGTCAGTGTTCTGGATTTTAGCCACTGTAATAGGTGTGCAGTGGGATCTTTTAATTTGCATTTCCCTGATGACATATGATGTGGAACATCTTTTCATATGCTCATTTGCCATCTGTATGTCTTCTTTGGTGAGGTGTCTGTTAAGGTCTTTCGCCCATTTTTTAATCAAGTTGTTTGTTTTCTTATTGTTGAATTTTAACAGTTCTTTGTGTATTTTGGATAGCAGTTCTTTATCAGATATGCCTTTTGCAAATATTTTCTCTTGGTTTGTGGCTTGGGTTTTTATTCTCTTGATGGTATCTTCTGCAGAGCAGAAAATTTTAATTTTAACAAAGTCCAGCTAATCAATTCTTTCTTTCATATTGTATGATTTCAATTAAATAACATTGGAAAAGGCAAAATTACAGAGACAGTAAAAATATCAGTGGTTCCAGGGTTAGGAAGGATGGAGGGATGACGAGGCAAGGCACAGAGGATTTTTAGGGCAGTGAAACGAATCTGTGTACTATAATGATGGATACATGTCATTACAAATTTGTCCAAATCCATAGAATATGTAACACCAAGAGTGAACCCTAATCATGAAAGAAATCATGCCTTAGGTGTTTGCCATCACCAAACCCAAGGTCATCTAGATTTTCTTCTATGTTGTCTCCTAAGAGTTTTACAGTTTTGTGTTTTACATGATCATGTCTATGATCTATTTTTTGTGAAGGGAGTAAGGTCTGTGTCTAGATTAATGTTTTTGCATGTGGATGTCCAGTAGTTCTAGTGCCATTTGCTGAAAAAACTATCTTTGTTCCAGTGTATTGTCTTTGCTTTTTTGTCAAAGATCAGTTGACTATATTTATGTATGTCTATTTCTGGGCTTTCTATTCTGTTCTATTGCTCTATTCTTTCACTAATAACATATCGTCTTGATTACTGTAGCTTTATAGTAAGTCTTAAAGTTGGGTAGTGTCAGTCCACTAACTTTGTTCTTCCCTTTCAACATTATGTTGGCTATCCTGGGTCGTTTGCCTCTCCGTATAAACTTTA
>NW_012144966.1:3316644-3318007 GCF_000956105.1 Propithecus coquereli | reverse complement strand
AAAGCAAGCAAAAGACATGAACAGAAGTTTTTCGGAAGAAGATAGACAAATGGCCAACAAACATGAAAAATGCTCAATGTCACTATTCATCAGGGAAATGCAAAGCAGAACCACAATGAGATATCACCTTACTCCTGTCAGAATGGCTTTTATTAAAAAGTCCAAAAACAACAGATGCTGGCATGAATGCAGAGAGAAGGGAACGCTTATACACTGGTGGGACTGCAAATTAGTACAATCCCTATGGAAAACTATATGGAGATTTCTCAAAGAACTAAAAGTAGACCTACCATTCAATCCAGTAATCCCACTACTGGGTATCCACCCAAAGGAAAAGAGTCATTTTATCAAAAAGACACCTGAGCTCAATTGTTTATTGCAGCACAATTCACAGCTTCAAAGATATAGAATCAATCCACGTGCCCATCAATTTATGAGTGGATTAACAAAATACGGTATATGTATACCAAGGAGTACAACTCAGCCATAAAAAGGATGGATTAATGCCTTTTGCAGCAATTTGGAAGGAACTGGAGACCATTATCTTAAGTGAAGTATCTCAAGAACGGAAAAACAAACAACACACGTACTCTCTAATAAAGGGAACTAACTGATGGGCACACAAGTACACAGAGGAAAGTAAAAGTCATTGGAAATCAAGTAGGGTAGAGGGTAAGGAGGGGAACGACAAAAGCCCAGCTAACAGGTACAATGAACACTATTCAGGTGATGGGCACACTTATAGCTCTGACTCAAGCCATGCATCAAAAACATCTGTACTCCTTTCATATTTTGAAATTAAAATAATACTCAAAATCCTTAACATGGCCTATAAAGTCCTGAATGATTTTTTTCCTGCCTACCTCTCCAATTTTATCTTTAACTATTCACCCTTCTTATTCTTCATACTCTACCCCCACTTGCCTCCTTTATATTCCCTGAAGCTCTTTCCTGCCTCAGGGCCTTTGCACTTACTCTTGCTTCTGCTGGAATGTACTTCCCCTACATGGATCTTCACTTGACTGGCTCAGTCTTATCACTCAGGTCTCAGTTCAAATGTCACCTACTTATCCCTACGAGTTAATTTTCACATCACACTGTTTACTTTGCCCTGATTCTTATTATTAATACAAATAATTTTCTTATTCATTTGGTTTATTGCATATCTCCCCAATTTGAAAGTAAACTCTTTGAGGGCATGAGTTTATTTGTCTTGTTCAACCACACTATCCATAGTGTCTAGCATTACCTATTACACACTAAGTGCTCAATCTATATCTTTTCTGTTAAGTGAATGTATGGTTTGAATATAAAGTATGTATTCAAACAAGTCTTTCAATGGAGTCTTGAAGTTAGCAGAAAT
>NW_012144966.1:3314435-3316594 GCF_000956105.1 Propithecus coquereli | reverse complement strand
CAGGGGACCAGGACACACAGAAGCAACCAAAATAAGAATAAGGTCAGGGGAAGGGCTAAGCCACCAGTAACCGGAGAGAAGACTATAATTGACATCTAGAAGAAATTGAGAATTGGATCAAATCTTGGTGTTAGGGTTCTGCTAACCCAAAGGTACCACTTCTCTCTCATTCTAGAAAAGGCTGAAGCTGGGAAAAATAGTCAGTTACATGATCATAAGCCGTAAATAGCAAAGGAAGACTCAATGACTTGAATCAAGAGATCTATGCTCTGTGAATCTATCAAGAATTATTCTTTAGGACAGGCACTGAGTACTAGATACCAACTAGATCAACAGATTTCTATCATAGGTTCTGACTGACATTTTCTAGGGTACTATCTTGCGTTGTCAAACTCTTAAGAGTCACAGTTTCCTCATTTGGAAAATTGGGATAATGATATCTACTTTACCTACTTAACAGCATTGTTGTACAGAAGAACTTTAAAAACTATAATGCAACATACAAATATAAAATGCTATTTTTTTTCCTTAGCTTCCCAGTAAAAGCTCCCCTTAAAAAAAACTTCCCCTTGAATTAAGGGTAAAAAAATTTCCATATCTTGGTAACAACAGGTAAAAAGATTTCTGCTCTGCAGGAGGTCAGCAGCAATGATGGGAGCAACTCTTAGAGCTTGGTGCTCTGCAAGGACAGAGAGATAATAAAAGTACTGTATGCCGGCACGTGCGCACATACATGGGGCAGTTCTATAAACAGTCCTATATGGAGGCCATGGCCTCAATATCACATCGAAAACCAAACACTTTTCAAACCAATGGGAGAACATTAAACAAACAAACCCAGACACCAAAACCAAACACTCCATATATACACCCCAAAGACACTGTTCCAAAATTCTCTACTAATACCTCCCTAGTAACCCAGGCTTCAAATCATCCTTGATGCCTTCTTTTCTCTTGACACTGAATCAGACAAAAAGCCCAGTCAATTCTTTCTTCTTTCATTGTCTTGCAAAGTCTTTTTCCTTTCCATTCACATTGCCTCCACTCTTAATTCTTGCTCTAACAAACAATCCTATACATGAAGTTTTTCAATGTCTTCCTAATTGGTCTCTGTCTCATTCTCTCTCCTGTCACCCCTTCCCCAGTTAATCTACAGTAGGTTACCATGTTCATTTTATCACCCCACGCTTTGTGAACATCATTTCCAAGCTAAAAAAACTTTTAGTGGCTCCCATGGTCCAATCATGACCATCTACCTAGCCTACTATAATAAACTCCTAACCATTCTCCACTTCCACTTTTGCCTCTCTACAATCCATTCTTCATATAGGAAAATAAAAATCTTCCAAAAACATAAATCACTTCACGTCATTCCCTTGTTTTAAATATGTCAATGGCAACCCAATGCATTTAAAATAACACCCCAAAATAAAGACATATACCAATGGAACAGAATAGCGAACCCAGATAAAAAACCATCTACCTACAGCCAATTGATCTTTGACAAAGCAGACAACAACACACACTGGGGAAAAGAGGCCCTATTCAATAAATGGTGCTGGGAAAACTGGATAGCCACATGCAGAAGAATGAAACAGGACCCCTATCTTTCACCACTTATAAAAATTAATTCAAGATGGAGAAAAGACTTAAATGTAGGTATGAAACCATAAGAATTCTAGAAGAAAATGGAAGAAAAACTCTTCTAGACATTGATTTAGACAAATAATTTATGACTAAGACCCCAATGGCAATTACAGCAACAACAAAAATAAATAAATGGGATTTGATTAAATGAAAAAGGTTCTACAAGGCTAAGAAATAATCAACAGAGCAAAGAGCCTACAGAATGGGAGAAAATATTTGTGATCTACACTTCCAATAAAAGGCTAATACCTAGAATCTACAAAGAACTCAAACAAGTCAGCAAGAAAAAATCAAACAATCCCATAAAAAAGCAAGCAAAAGACATGAACAGAAGTTTTTCGGAAGAAGATAGACAAATGGCCAACAAACATGAAAAATGCTCAATGTCACTATTCATCAGGGAAATGCAAAGCAGAACCACAATGAGATATCACCTTACTCCTGTCAGAATGGCTTTTATTAAAAAGTCCAAAAACAACAGATGCTGGCATGAATGCAGAGAGAAGGGAACG
>NW_012144966.1:3260894-3302685 GCF_000956105.1 Propithecus coquereli | reverse complement strand
GCTTCAGTGATTGGAGTTTGCTTCAGTTTCTGACTGTGAGACTGTGTCTGTGTCCTCCTACCTTGCTAGGCCCAGCATGTTTAAGTCATTAGATTCTGGCAGGAGTCAACAGCAAGTTTTATTTGGCCTCCTTTTACACTTAGGGAATTTCTACCCAAGCCCCTGACTTCGAGCCATAAGCATTACTCCAATCCTTTGTCTTGTGTGATGTACTTTTTAAGCTCCATCATCCGGCAGGACCCAAATTCCTGACTGCCATTGCCCACCTCCAGAAGAGCTGCAGCCCCACTCATCACTTTGTGCTTCTACTCTATAGAGATGTTTAACTTATTTATTATTCTGACTATACTTTTTGGCTTTTTCTTTTTATATTTTATCAGTTATTGCCATATGCCAAAACATGAATTTAACATACTATTTTGATTGAAAATCAATTATGTGTTTCTCATTTCCTCAGGTGCCCAGAGCCTACCTAGAATCCATTCCTACTTTTTCTGTCCCACTGGTACCCAACTCTATTACTCTTTGTTGCTCATATGCTTTGTAAGGGTCCTGACTATTTAAAGCCATGTAACATATTACATCCCCCTATCTGTAAAGGTTTATTTAAAGGTGAGCAAGTGACCGCTCCAATAAGACTCTTTGCTTAGAATGCTAAAGCAATCCATTCTCATTTTTCCTGAAAATACAGTGTGTAAACAAGACATCTAAAATTGCTTCAATCATTTTGATATGTATTTCATACATAGATACGAAGTGCACAGAGTGAGACGGAACAGAGAAATAGGGTCAAGCCTTGATTAAACCTGAAGCTCATTCTAGCTCATTCTAACTCTGGACTTTTCATATATAGGCATCAATAAAGTCTCCTTTTATAACAGTTTAAATTAGGTTTTCTGTTACTTTGAACAAAATGTCTAAATGACATAGAATCTGAAGTGATCATTACTATTTGATGCCTACTGTTGTATGTTTCCATCATTGCTTTCTAAAAAGGAAAAAAATATTGCTTGTGTTACATATTTCAAATGAAGGGTGGGGTGCAATGATATCTAACTCTCTTTGAGAAAGAGTTGATTTAAGGCCTAAGAAATCTCATGTTTAGCAGAGGAGATTGAAAATTGACAGAGCTGGGTAAATTGTAGAAACTCACTAAGGAGGTAAACTGAAGAATAAGTTGAAAGGATATTCTGAATAAATAAGTGGAATAAAAATAAGCTTATTATAGAAAAACCCTTTTATAAACAATCCACAATTTTTGCTTTAAGAAAAAAATCAGCGTAACAGCCAACATAGCCAAAAGATGGGGAGTGGGCAGAGAGACAGATTTAAATTAAAGCGGTGCCATTTGGCTGCTGGGAAAAACAGACTGATACTAGGACTAACATTGCCATCAAAGTAAAAAATGCCTAGATAAATTGTTCCAACAATGTTGCACTCAGGACACTTTTTAAAAAAATTAAACTTAGGCCAAACGAAAAAAGACATCATAATGTAATAAGAGAAAATATAGGTTATTTGGCTAGTTTTAATATGTTTAATTTTAAAAGTAAAATACAGCAGAGTATCTTATTTCATGAAGACCCAATGTGGAAAAGGCAGTTAAATAAACCATTTGTTCTCACATTTTTATCTGACTGAGTACTATCCCTAAATAATAATGTGCACAAATCTTTTAACTGATTGTACTCAGAAATTTATTAAAAGCACTTATTGGATAGTTTATTGAATGCATGCAAATATCTGTATATGATTTCTTTGGCATATGTGTGTTTAGGGCCACATGACAGCTAGAGACAAGAAAACTATCCATTTTTTAGTCAAATGGGCATATATTTCCTGCTTATTGAACATGTTTTGGTCTTGGAGTTGTTTTGATTTTCTAACAATGTACTGGCAAGTCAGAAGTTAAATTATTTAAGGTTTCTAAACACTGACCTGGAGGAAGTGCTAACAATCCTAGAGAACAAAGATAAGCTTCAGAAAACCTGAACAGCACTAAAAAGGAATAAGTATCTATTTAATTTGGAAAATAGCTATTCCTTTCTAATAGATTTTATTGAACATGTTTTGGTCTTGGAGTTGTTTTGATTTTCTAACAATGTACTGGCAAGTCAGAAGTTAAATTATTTAAGGTTTCTAAACACTGACTTGGAGGAAGTGCTAACAATCCTAGAGAATAAAGATAAGCTTCAGAAAACCTGAACAGCACTAAAAAGGAATAAGTATCTATTTAATTTGGAAAATAGCTATTCCTTTCTAATAGATTTTATTTTAGATATAAAATTTAAGTTAATAATTCATACGTCTGTTTATCAGTTTGGGAAAAAAGGTAACTTATCACAAAGATATTACATAACCATAAACTTAAGTTCTAATAATACTGAAAATGATTTTAAATAGGTAAATCTTTTACAAACACCACAACTGTGTGCTTTTGGAATGCCCACACAAAATCCAATTCTCTATTTTCCTTTTAAGAAATCTAGCAAATATCTTTAGTAGAACGGTACTGGTATGACGAATTCAATATTATAGTGCCAGTTTTGGAAGTCAACATGGAGTCAACAAAACAATTATGCACCATAAGGGAAAAGGTGCATTAGTTCTACATGGAGAAAAGCACACCACTGAAAATTATTTGCCATGAGAAATTGAAAAAAATCCAGAAAATACGGTGCTCTCAGGAATATAAAACAAATTAAGAACTCAGCATGAGGAAAAAATAGTATTAAGAAGCACATTAGGGGTCTGTGGAAATGGCGCCGGTGAAGCTGGCACAGTGGCGGTGGAAGGCGGGTATGGGGATGTGAGGCGAAGGGGGTTCTTTGGTCGGATTCAAGAATAAGAACGTGAAATAGAGGATGTGGCAGCCTAAAACTATTCGCAAGCCTTCCTGGGGGGTGTTCGCGAGGGAAAAGGCTTTGCATTTCGAAGAAAACTGAAGATTCAGCGAAATTACAAGAAATTGCTATGGAGGAAAAAGAAGGCTCAAACATCACAGGAATCCCAATTAAAAGATTGATATCCAGATTATCTGAAACATCTCTATTTAGCTGAAGAGGAATGATTCAGGAAGCAACCAAGAAAAGTTGACCAGCCTTTGTCAGAAGAGCAAGTTGACCAGCCTTTGCCTGAAGAACAGTGTAGCATTGACCAGGCTCTGTCTGAAGATCAGTGTAGCTTTGACCAGCCTCAGCCTGAAAAACCATGTAACAAGACAGTAAAGTCCTTTAATATTCCAAAGAAAAATAAAAAAAACCCATCAAATCAAAAAGTACAAGAAGAATATGAACAGGTACAAGCCAAGTGTACTGCTAAGAAACAAGAATTTGAGAGGAGAAAACGAGAAAGAAGCTCAAAAGTGCTATAAGAAGAAAATAGAAGTGTTCAAAATTTTGAGTAGAAAGACTAAAAAGGGCCAACCAAACTTGAATTTACAGATGGAGTATCTTCTTCAAAAAATAACATGAAAAAAATTAAATCAGGTATTTTTTTCCTTACCTGCTGTCTGCTGAGTTCTTTTGTATGTGTAATGGGTACATCCTAACAATGAACTTGCTTTGCCAACATAAACTGGATTGCTAAACTGTATTAAATATAAAATATCCAAATATTTTTGTTCTTGTAAAAGAAACTTTTCTATATATGCTCTACATAATATGACATGTTCTTATTTATTTGCCTCTGAAGGAAGGTTGGCCTGAAGAACTGAAAGAACCTTCAATTTGGGAGATAGGCTCAAGCATGGTAATATTTTTGTACCATATAAAATTTGTATGAAATAAAATGTTTTGAAAATTTTTTAAAAAGCAGCATATTGGGACTTAAAGACTATTAAGTTAAATATTATAAAAATACAACAGAAAAAATCCAAATTGTAAGCAGTAAGGAAATCAGTGATGCAAGGGCCTAACTTAAGAGCTATCAATATATGCAAAAGAAAAAAGTTTCAAAGGATGTGAGAGATAACAGCTATGACAACTAGAGAGTAGATGCAACCCATGAAAAATTCCCAGAGAAAAAAACAAGAACAAAAGGCACAAACTTAAGCTAAAAAACAAAAAAGGATTTCAATCCACAGACTGAAAGATCTTTCATCTTTCCGATAAAATCAACAGATTTTAAAAATCAGACATAATCCTAAACTTTGAAATATTTAATCATCAAAAATCTTTATAATGCAACACATAGCTGTATTTGCTATGAAAAAGGCACATATTATCCACAGTCAAAATGGTGTAAATCTGGTATTTACTGTACACCTTGATTATTTTGTATTTGGGTTTGGACCTTAACTTGCTGAGGTCAGAAACAAGAACCTGAATTCATGTCTTCAGGTAAAAATTGCACTCTTTAGACATTTACTACCTTTTTAAATCATGCTGCCTTACTTAACCCATACTATTATTTACTTTCAATGAAGTATCAGTCTCAATATTTTTTAGGTAATAATAGACAAGTACAGTTTTATTTTGTTACTTATTAATTTTTATAACAGAAATGATATATACCAGCATTGTCAATTCTTAATACTACTGAGACAGCATATTTCAAAATAAATCCTGGTTCTCAATATCTATGTGTGTTTTGCTTTTAAATACAGTTTGTAGCACCTCTCAGTTAATTTTTTAACCTAAGGTAAGAACAAAAGAGATAAAGGAACATACTCTATCCAAGCATTTTTATTGGCCTGAAATGTATTATGTAAAAAAAGGATAAGCTTCCTTGTATATTGGTTTTGAAAGTTAACTATACATTATTAGTAATAGTAGTTGTATAGTTATCTTATTTCCACCAGTCATTGATAAAACAATCCACATCTAGCTGCTAAGTAGCTGAAGTTAGAAGCAAAAATTATTTACTGTGACAATGACTATAACGCTTTCAAATAACTGGCATATGAAAAATTTAACCTCTTTCAAAGAGCTGTCCATTCTTGCAGTCTCCAATTCCTCTTCTCGTACTCTCTTGAAACCACACACCAATCAGGTTTTCTCCCTTACTACTCTCCTGAAACTGCTCTTGCAACGTTACCAAAGACCTTCCTATGGTCATCTCCTGGTCTTCGTCTTACTTGTTATATTAGCAGGAGGTGACATAGTTGGCAACTTTCTCCTTGAAACACTCTCTTTACGTGGCTTTCAGCACTCCATACTTACCTCTTTACCTCCTGCCTTCAAAAGCTTCTCCTCCTCAGTCTCCTTTATAGTTCTTAATCTCTCCAAAAGCCTCAGGGCTCAATCCCCATTTCTTTGGACTAGGTCGCACAGTCTCCTAGCTTTAAATATCACCCTTCTGTTAGTGACTCCCAAATTTCTACTTCCAGTTGGACATTTCCCTTGAACTCCAGTTTCTATAGCCCAGCTTAAACAGGCATCTCAAACCTGATTAAAACTAAACTCCAGATTTATGCTCCACCTATCTCCCCCCAGGCCAAAGCCATGAGGTCATGCTTCACTCTTACTCCCACACTCCACATCCAATCCATCAGCAGCAATACCAACAATATGGCAGCTTCTTACTACCTTTATTTCTACTGCCTTGCCTAAGCCACCATCGTGTCTCACTTGGATTACTGCACTATCTCCTTACTGGTCTCCATGTTTCCATCCTTGCCTTTCAGTCCCTTCCAAACACAGCAGCCAGAGATCCTTCAAAAACCTTAAGACTGATCCCCTCACTGCTCTGCTCAAAACCCTCCACCTATCCCCCTTCTCACTCAGAGCAAAAGCCAAAGTCTTTCCCAGGACCCATTAGCTCTCTGACCTCAGCCTGTCTTCCCTCCCTCCCCTCAAACCCACTGATCTCCTTACTGGTCCTCCAATAAGACTGGCAAGTTCTGGGCTTTCGTACTTGCCTGGTGTACGGTTCCCAGACAGCTGCATGACTGTCCTTATTTTTAAACTGCATCTGCTCCTTCCCTGGTGCTTCCTATCCCCCTTTGTTACTTTATTTTTCTTATTAGTAACTGTTATCATCTGACTGGAGATACTTTAATTTTTAAAAATTACCTTCCTCCAGTGGAATGTTAGCTCCATGAGGACAAGGACTTCATTTGTTCACTCTCACATCCCCAGGGCTTAGAACAGAGCTTAGCCATGGAAGGCACTCAATATATATTTACTATATGAAAGCCGAAAATGCAAATTATTAAACCCTGATAAGGCTTAGCGCTTTGGGACACTATAATTCTACAATGGGAAATACAATTTCCCTTCTGACAAAGATAGGAACTGTAAGAATCCTTTCTCTCCCATAGTAAGTAACACAATTTGCTCTACATAACATGTCCCAAACCTCTTCATTCCTTATCACTTAACAGCCTCTCCCCAGTGTCTTTCCTACATCCCGTAAAATATTAAACTACTGTCATCAAAAAATCTTTGATTTCTCTCCAGTACTGCTAACATAATATTGCAAAGGCAAAGTAAACTCACTAAAAATGGTATGAAAACACAAATAATGAAGAAAAGTAATGAAGCTTGTTAACAACCAAACCAACCCAGGTCTGTATCAAATCAAACTGTACTGGAGTAGGACCCCAGTCCAGGCTTAACTTTATTATCACTATAATCCTTAACGAGCAAACATTTATCTCATTAAATGCCTTTTAAACTAAAAAGGAGTTAATATAGGACTCTTGCTTATAGCCATGAAAATTAAGGCTCAGAGAAATCGGTTCAAATTAATAAACAAACATCTTATAGAACACTACCATGTTTGGACAGATTAACAGCAGAACGAAAACTGGAGTAAGTGAGATGAGGCTCAAATCCCACTCACTCTTTGCTAGTTTCTGACCTTGAACAAGTTAATTTAGACTCTCTGTGCCTCAGTTTTCTTATCTGCATGTTGGAATGGTGCCTGATAGGAGTGCTGCAAGGATTAAATAAAGATACTAGGTGTTAGAAGCACTCGGCAAATGTCTGACATATAATAAGCACAGTAGATAGATAGCTATGACTGACTATAATATAAAAATAATCCCCACGCCAGTGATATTACAGCTCTTTAAACTAAGAAGCTCCTAGGTAGCACTGATACTTTTTAAAGAGTGAGAAGTGTTACTATCCAGTGGTATATTTTTACCTCATTATGTTCTGTAGCCAATTCTGAACACCGTGGAACGTTTTAAGGAATAAAATGTCTTTTTTCTCGAAGCAGTGTTGGAAAATCTGGAGCGAAAACGATCTGATTCTTAGCATCACGTGTCAATCAAGAGTGGAAGTTTGTGATTACCTGAGCCCTAAGTACACAGTGTGTAAATTCTGTTCTTTAACACAGGCACCACCCGGGGCCATGTGTCACTCTGGACAGCTCACTCACATCTCAACAGCTTCTACTGACGCCTAGACTGCGCGCGGGCTGCTTATAATCTGCCACGTACTTTCCATGCGAATGCTGCGAAAGCACACGTTTCGCTCTGGCCTAACAACTAGACGTGCGGCCGGGGGCTTCCGCGCTGACCCCGGGATTAACTGCGAGCAAGCGCACCCCGGCCGCGGCCCGCTAATCCAGGCTGGCACCTCCGGCAGACAACCACAGTTTTGCCCTGAGAAAGCAAACGAGAATCCCCGCAGGCCTTTTCCCGGCCCTCACGAACAGCCCAGCCCGCGGGGAAGCCTCCTCGGACCCGCGGCCGCTTCCTCCGCCCAGCTCCCTCCGGCCACCGCGGAACATGCAGGGAGCCCCGGCGCCCTCGCCCCGGCCCAGGGGGCCTCCGCTCTTCACGGCCGGCAGGGGAAGTATCAGTGGCTCCCGCCCAGGTGCTGCCCAGGGGCCCCGGCCCAGGTACCTGCGACTCAGAGGCGCAGCGGCGACGGCGACAGCGGCAGCACCTCCCGGTGGCGACGGCGGGCGGAGAGGTAGAGGCCAGCCACAGGAGCAGTCGGAGGCCTTGCTCGGCCAGAGCGGCCTTGCGCCGCAGTGCCAGGCGCTCCCCCTGCAGGTGGGCGGTCCACACAGCAGCTCGGCCTGCTCTGAGTCAGACTCAGGAGCCTTCTTTGAACCAGGACAAGTACCAAAACAGCCACTTTCGAAGAAGAAAAGATAGCTTTTATCCGATTTCAGTTCGGCAGTATTTTACACTTTTCACATCCTTTTTTCTAAATACACATCCCCCCCTTCAGCTACTGAGAGGCTTCAAAGGCAAAGACAGTTTTATGGTGCTATAGGTATGAATTAATGTTAATGGTTGCTGGCTGCTAGGTAGATCTCTATAGAACCCAAATTGACGTATTGGTAACAGCAACTAATGGCTGACTGCTCTAATTCTATTAATAATATGACCCTGCATTTATATTTTTTTCAAAAACGGATTGAATATTTACATTCCACTTTGTAGGATTCCTTGACTCCTTGCAACATATGTACAGCCAGAACTAAAAGTGTGGTGGGAAGTTCATTTACTGGAAACATTCTTTCATACAAAAGCTTTTTTTTTTTTTTTAGTTTACCAACTCCAGTTCTACAGCCAAGACTACTTCCCCCGCACAGTCAGGGTCCCTCCTCTGAATTCTAGCACCACTCACCCAGCCAAGCCACCCTCTAGATGTCTCCTGCCCATCCCGTCAAGGACCATCTACTCTGCTCAGTCTGATAGTTTGTTCTTGGTAATGTTATGTAAATATTTAAGATTATTGCCAAATTTTAGGAAATCTCTATCAAAAATTTCATTCATATAAGAATTATAAGCTCTCAGGGCATTTCACATTTTCTTGTGCAGTGACTAACAAATATTACTCTTTGAATTGATGTCCTCCTTGTGGTTGTCTATTAAGTTTATATAATAATGTCTTCACCGAAGCCTGCAAATCATGTCAAATTAGCAAGGAATTGAAACCTTTTTCCAATGTATTCATAATGATTCACTCCTGTTCATTAATTGGTTTATCAAACCATCTGAGAGCCTATTCATTACTTCTCTTCAAATTTTTCTCTTCTTCTTCATGAATTACTGCTTTTGTTCAGTATGAAAAAATGTAGGGACTGTGAACACAGCTTGCTTCAAGTGTCCTCCTGCCTCAGCCTTACAAGGAAAGTGCCGCTAGGCCTAGTTTAAGATAGCTTTTTTTTTCTGATGAGATTAAGGGAATGAACTACGTGCTGCACATATTCTATGACTCCTTCATGTCACCACACCTGGGGACTTTGACACAACAGATATTAGGAGTATTCATGGAAGCCGTTCCTATATTCCAGCAGTAACTTAATGCTGCACGAACCACACGCATATATCCCACTAAACACATACCAAAGTATCCCTCAACTGCATTTCTGCTTAGCCAGATCCCCAAAATGCCTGTAGCCCCTGCAATGTTAGTCAACCAGGAGAAGTCTGAATGGAAAGAGAAAACAGTCTTAATCCACCGTAGTTACTTTATTCTTCTTTCCTTTTCATTTGTGCAACTTTAATTTATGGGGTACATGTACAGTTTTGTTATATGCGTAGATTTCGTAGTGGTCAAGTCAGGCCTTTTAACCGAATTATATACATTATACCCATTAGTAGTTAAAGTATTTTCATTTTGCAAACTTTACAAAAACAAGACCATGTGAACATATTTCCAGACTGCCTCCCAGGGTCTTGTAAGGGGCCTTTACAGGGGTGGAGTGTATATTAGTTTCCTATTGTCGCTGTAACAAATTACCATAAATGTAATTACTTAAAACAACACTAATTAATTTACAGTTCAGGAGGTCAGAAGGTCGAAATTAGTTTCACTGAGCTAAAATCAAAGTATAGGCAGGGCTGCATTCCTTCTGGAGGCTCTCCGGAGAATCTATTTCCATGCCTTTTCCAGCTTCTAGAGGCTGTCTACATTCCCTGGCTCGTGGCCCCTTCCTCCATCCTCAAAGCCAGCAGTAGCATTTTTTCTCTCCTCTGACCTCCACTTCCATCCTTGCATTTTCTCTTACTGTGACTCTCCTGTCTCTTTATAAGGACCCTTGTGCTTACACTGGGCACATGTGGATAATCCAGAATGACCTCCCCATCTCAAGATCTTCAACTTAATCACATTTGCAAAGTGCCTTTCACCTTGCAAGGTAACATATTCATAGAGTTCTGAGGATTAGGAGATGGATATCTTTGAGGAATTATTATCCAGCGTACCACGGGCCCCTAAAGCTTAAACTTCTTTCCATTCAGGTAAATCTGCTGCTTCTTCCTTATTACCAAAATCTATTTGGTCCTGAGTTCTCATTGTGAGAGTTCCAATGGGGTGCGCAATAGAGGGGATACCTGTAATTACAACTGAAATGAGTGTTGCAAGGGAAAGAGGAAAGATACTATGAGGGCAAACGATATGGGACCTAATTTAGATAGAAGGGCAACAGTGTTTTTGAATAAGTGATATTTAATCTGAGACTCAAAGCATGAGGAGTTACTTATGCAATGAACAAGGGAAGTGTTCTAGACAGAGGGGAAAGCACACATGGCCTGTGAATGGTGACGGCAGGTCAGTGTGGCTGAGTTGTACCTCTGCCATTGATTCCTTAGCTCTACCACGATGACTGGCACGTAGGAATATTAGCTTTGTACTTCTCAACCCTGGCAGCACATTGCAATCACTGCAGAAACTTAAAAAAACCGCCAGTACCCAGAGCCTAGTCAAGACCAAGTCAGAATTGCTTGAAAGTAGAGCGTAGGCATCAGTATTTTTAAAAGCCGCTCAGGGAATTCTAATGTGCAGCCCGGGTTGGATTGAGAACCACTGTATTAGATATGACAGAGAGAGTGAATGAATGAATAAATGAAATGAATCATTGCTTTGGGTGGGGTTCTCTTTTAGGAGGTTTTCTTCTTTTAGGGAAAAGAAAGGTTTTGGCTATATTGGTTATATATTCCTATCCAGTCTTAGAAAATGCAGACTTTCAAAAACATTATAATTGAATGCTTAACAGAGGAGACTCAAAGTGATATATCAATCACCCCAGTGTAACTACTCTTTGTGAAAAAGAGTTGTGGTCAGAATACGGAGGTGTTTAAAAAACACACCGTATCTACAAAGTAAGAGGAATTTCTTGGTGTTGAGCTCTATTTTCCTGTTCCAGAGCCCGTTTCGGTTTTTTGTAGTGCTAATGAATGACCGTGAGAGGGAGACACACTCCTGGAAAGTGTGGCTTCCACGGGTCTCCCAGCTCTCAGGCCAGACTAGCATGAATCAGGTGTTTTAGACTATACTGCGGGTTCCCAGGCCTAGCAACTCAATGAGCGAACCACAGGATATGAGACAAGTAGCACATATTTATATCTATACCAGAGTTAGATTCATTTCAGCTCCCCAATAGTTTTAAACATTTAAACCACCAAAAAAAAACGAAGCATGTATGTGTGCCAGACATATCTGCAAAACCGTTTGAGGAAAAATTTGAAGCTAAGAAAATTGTATCCTTGGCTGGGCAAGGTGGCTCATGCCTGTAATCCTAGCACTCTGGGAGGCCTAGGTGGGAGGATCACTTGGGATCAGGAGTTTGAGACCAGCCTGAGCAAGAGCAAGACACCACCTCTACTAAAAATAGAAAAATTAGCTGGGTGTGGTGGTGCGCACCTGGAATCCCGGCTACTCAGGAGGCTGAGGCAGGAGGATTGCTTGAGCTCAGGAGTTTGAGGTTGCCGTGAGCTAGGCTCTCTAGCCCAGGCAACAGAGCAAGACTCCGTCTCAAAAAAAAAAAAAAAGAAAAATCGTTTCCTTCAGCCACTGGCACAATTAGAAAATATCCAAGCAAATCTTTCTTTCCTTTTGTTAACTGCAAAGTAAACATCTTAGATGTCCCTGAATTTCTGGAGTTACTAAGATAACAGTTGGACCCCTGGAAAGAAAGAGTTTGGCTCCTTGCTGCAACACCCATTTGTTGTTTTTCTTTACACTTACCTACACATGCCAGAACCACACAGATTTTCACACATACATTGGGTGAAATAATGTATGTGACAGGAATGTATATAGTGCCTAGCCCCGATTAACCTTCCCTCTCAAATGTTAAGCAACTGAACATTAGTAAGGCAATATCTTTTGCAAAGGTTTAAGCAACTGCTGTGCAAAGCCTATAAAGGTGACCAGTGAAATGCCGGGTTCAGTCAGAGAAGCAGAACTACCGTGAGTGTTATAGGATAACAGATTTACTCTAGGAATTCCACTTACACAATGGTGGCGGGAGTCCAGAAGTAAAGGTTTGGAAGGGAGTACTGGAGGATCAGATAAAAAGTCACAAACTACTCTGAGAATTCTGGGAAACCAAACATGACTTGGGTCCCACTGAAGTGGGACCATGGAGGGGGAGCTGTTGCCTCTGTGGAGCTACTGCTTCTCTGAGCCCTCCACCGGACATCGGGCGTCCGTCTGGCCTGGGGCTCTGGTGGAAGCAGAGCCAGTGATCAGGAAGGGCTGGCTATGGAGTGGAGGGCTCAAGGACACGCCAGAAACTGCCAGGCACCTCTGCATCTGCACATTGCTGTGTCTGATTGTGGAAAGACCTTCCGAGGGTACTAGCCATTCCCTTACTGCCTCCCAACTCTCATGCCAGGTCCTCCTTGGGCTAATTCTAAACTGGAACCACACAGGAGAGGGGATTCTGAGAAACATAGTCCCCAACTTAGTCAAATTGACAAAAAACAAACAAAAATAATCCAGCACATACATAGGCTATTACAACTAATTTTGCAGATGAGAAAACTGAGGCCCATATAAATTAGGTTATTTGCCTAAATGCACAATGATAAGTAGAGGCAGAAGTAAGCCCAGAATTCAGGTCAGAGGGATTATCTTCCACCTTTCTATCATGCCTCTCATCTGTGGAACTTAAACACAGTATTTCAAACAGAAATTGTAGAAATATTTTATGCATCACTTCTGAGTTCCCTTTCTGGGCTAAGAGTCAGTCTATGAGGAGTCTGTGTACCATCACCATGCATAAATGACACTATCTTGATTCTGTCATCCCTGGGCACCTGGGTTACAGGGGTTCTTTAGTGAGAAGTTATGCTTGTGACCACGAAACACAAAATAACTGAGTAATGAGATATGAGCTATTAGGCATTCGAAAGCAGTACACTACTCCCCCCTTATCCATGCAGGATGTGTTCCATGACCCCCAGTGGATGACGAAACCTCAGTACCAAACCCTGTATATACCATATTTTTCCTGTATATACATACCTATGATAAAGCTTAATTTATAAATTAGGCACAGTAAGAAATTAACAATAAAATAGAACAATTACAGCAATATACCATGATAAAAGTTATGGGAATGTGGTATCTCTCTCTCTAATATCTTATTGTACTGTACTTACCTGTTTTCAGACCAATGTCAACCATGCGTAACTAAAACCGTGGAAAGCAAAACTGTGGGCAGACAACTGTATCTTACTTGGGATGCAGGATATATGAGAACTTGGATTCCAAAGTTTCTAAGAAATGATACCAAAGAGCACTGTTGCATATCATCGAGAAAGTCAATTACAACTCTTCAAAGTGTGTAAGAAGTGATGATGTCCACATATTTGGTCATTTATTTTATACTTCAAAACAAACATCAGAAACTCCTGAAGTTAATAGGTGTCTTAGTCCATTTTGTGTTGCTATAACAGAATACCCAAGACTGGGTGGTTTATAAAAAACAGGAATTTATTTCTTACAGTTCTGGAGGCTGGAAGTCCATTATCCAGGTGCTGGGGAGGGCCTTCTTGCTGCATCACCCCCTGGTGAAGGCCAAAGGGTGAGAGAGGATGAAATAAGAACAAGAGATAGAACTCAAGCCTCAAGCCCTTTTATCATCGGCACCAATCTATTCCTGAGGGTGGAGCCCCCATGACCCAGCTCAGGAGTGGGGAACCTGTGGCCTTAAGTCCACATGTGGCCTTCTAGGTCCTTAAGTGCAGCCTTTTGACTGAATCCAAAGTTTACAGAACAAATCTTTTTATTAATACATTTTTGTTTATCTTTCATCTTTTTTATTTTATTTTTTAAATGAATGTATTTATAATACCAAAATATAAAATAAGTTTCAATGAAATAATCCTACCAGATTGACTGGCACATTTGGGAACATTAGTAAGCCATAAGGGCTAAATTGACAGCTGCTATGCTCATGATTTAGTTCTAACTTCCCCCACCTGACTGGCACCACTACCACAGAAGGCTGGTTGGCGAGAGTTTATGGGGGTCGAGTATGCCAGTCTGTCATCAGCTTTTGACAGTGGTGCACTGTATTTCTATTTGAAGTGGAATTTGTGAATAGTTGTACAGCTCAACAGTATATTTAAATTCTGTCTGCTTAACAGCCCATCATGTCAAAGAAGATCAGGAGAATGCTGAAGGAAGAAAACAGATTTTTTAATGAGGATTGGGAATTGCAATATTGTTTCTGCTAAAGATAAAATGATTTGCTTGCTTTGTGATACTGCGATATCAACGCTAAAGAAATTCAATGCTCATCAGCATTATAACACTCATAAGGGCCACAAATATTTTAAATTAGAGGGAGAGGTATGAAAGGTTGTATTGCAGATATTAAAAGATGAAAAGCAAAAGCAAAGACAATTCTTTCAAGCAGCAATAAGACCTGGAAATAATGCCACTGAAGCAACTTATAATGTAGCTTATATACTCACAGAAAAAAGGGAAGCCATTCAGTGATGTAGAGATTGTGAAAGAATGCATTGTCAAAGTTGTAGGATGCTTAGACTCTTTTAACATTTCAAGTACAAATAACTACCTTTTTCAAGGAGAACCATAACTGATTGGCAGCACGAATTAGCCTTCAACTTAACAGAACAACTTCATGCACTACTTCAAAAGGAAAATATATATTATTCAATTGCTTTGGATGAATCTACTGATACTACTGACTCAGTGCAGGTTTTATATTTCATTTGGGTCATAACAGAAGATTTTCTTTGCTACAAAGAGTTACCCACTTTGGGCACTCTTTCAAACAGAACACGGGGAATAGATATCTTTAATAACTTTCAAGATAAATGTGAAGTTGCATTGCATTTGGTAAATTTAGTGAGTGTATGTACAGCAGTGCACCTTCCATGACAGGAAAACATAAAGGGTTTATTGCACAGATAAAAGAAATATTAACAGATCCAGATGCCTTCATATTTTTTCATTGTATCTTGCATCAGCAAAATCTCTGTGCTAAAGCTACTATTTTAAGTGACACTTTGCAACAAGTTATAAGTATTGTTAACTATATTCATGCAAACGCAATATGGCATTATTGGTTTCCTAACGTGCTAAAATTGAAGGATGAGGTATTCAGTTTGGATTTGCCATATCACTCTAAAGTGCATTGGCTGTCACAGGGATAGGTGTTAGCCAAAATGTTATCTCTGCAAGAACGGATAGTTAAATTTTATGAAGAGTAGAATCAGCAATGTGAATTATTGAAAGAAGATTCCTATAGGAATGCAGCATTTCTATGTGATATGTCAATTCAAAACGACTTGAATATTACTTTGCAAGGTAAAACTAAGTCTCTATATGATGCGTAGCAAAAAAATCCAAGCATTTCAGAAAAAAACTGTCTTTTTTAAAAACACTTCTTCTTCAAAAGGAAATTTCAGATAAACATTTTCTCCAGTTAGCAAAGGTCATTTATGCGTAGGATGATATATGCAAATCATTTGAAGGATACACAGCTGTTACGGACTTATTAATTGGAGAATACAATGAAAGATTCACTGACTTTGGGAATTATGACATCATACTCAAATTAGCATTTCGGCCTCACCTAGTTGATATCACCAAGGCACCTAAAGAACTATAGATGGAATTGATTAAGCTCTCCGTAGATAACATTTTAAAGTCATTGTTTGATGCTAAGAAAGATCCAGTTGAAATACGGAAAAATGCAGTAGAATACCCAGGTCTTTAGCAACATGCCCAAAAAATGCTTTCTTGATTTTCAACCATTTATTGCTGCAATTCTACGTTCTCCTACCTACCCCAAATCAAGACACCCTTAAGGTCACAAGTGACTGATACCCATCTAGAGGATCAGCTGAAACTGCGGACCTCAATGCTGCAACGAAATATTCCAATACTTTCCAACAGAAAGCAGACATAACAAGTCATTAAAAGGTTAGTTAACTTTAAAATTAACAAATAATTTTCATTTTTTTGAAATTATTAAGTACATAGTAGTTAGATTTTTACAAAATAATGTACATTTTTAAGTATATCTAATTGAAGTTTCTTGAATGCAGCCTTATTTGAGTACAGCTAAATTAACTCGACCTTCCAATGTGAAAAGGTTACCCACTCCTGACCTAAATACTTCCCATTAGGCCCCACCTCCCAATCCTGGTACAGTAGGGATTAAGTTTCCAACACATACTTTTTGGGGAACACGTTCAAACCGTAGCAATAGCTTTGGAAATTCTCTCAGAAGCAGGCAAGGAAGGCAACAGAAGATAATACCAGGAAAGCTCATAGTCCAGGCTAGTCTTGCCCTTCCTCCGTTCCTTTCTGGCCCTAAGTTTCCTTTGTAATCTTTTAATATTCCCACTCCTTGAGACCAGGCTAGTTCAGGGCTAGTTAAGTATGGGCAAAGGTAGAGCTTAGGCTTCATGCTGGTCCCAAAGGCCCTGGGATGTCCGCTCAGTTCAGATAATGAGCAGATGTGAAGATTCCAGCAATCGGTGTTGTTAAAGGGTTTACTTCAACCCTAGAATGGAGCTTAGCTCACTCTAGGGACTCAAACTGAACTGAAATTTTAGGCTTAGAGGAATCTTAACTCTCATATTAATCTCAAAAACAAACTCCTGGCGATCGTTCAGACAGAAGCAAAGCAAATCTCCTCCTCAGTCTTGGAACATACTCCAGGAACTATATCAGACCTGCCTCAAAACACTGATCCTGTGGTTTCATTTCCACCTTTACAAAATTGTGATGCCAATGACAGGGTAAAGCCTGAGGCTATTCTGCTCTGACTTTTGAGGATATAGCCATACTCTGACAACTATTTTCTGCAAATATGACTAGACTAATACATCTTTTGACCTTACACTCCTGTCTTAGTCTGTTCATATTGCTGTAACGAAATACCACAGACTCTGGGTAATTTGTAAATAATAGAAATTTATTTCTCACAGTTCTGGAGGCTGGAAAGACCAAGATGAAGGCACTAGTAGTTCAGTGTCTGGTAAGGGCTTGCTCACAGCAAGATGGTGCCTTCTTGCTGCGTCCTCATATGGCAGAAGGCGGAAGGGCAAAAGACAATAGGGTGTTCCCCTTCAACCTCTTTTATAAGAGTACTAATACATTCATGAGGGCGGAGCCCTCTGACTTAATCACTTGCCCAAAGCCCCCACTTCTTAAGACCATCACCTTGGGGTTTAAATTCCAACATATGAGTTTTCGATGTATGTGGGACACATCTATCAAAACCATAGCAATTCCTAGGCCAGGCACAGTGGCTCATGCCTATAATCCCTGCACTTTGAGAGGCCAAGGCAGGAAGATCTTTTAAGGCCAGGAGTTCGATACCAGCTTGAGCAACATAGTGAGCCCCCCGTCTCTACAAAACATTTAAACAATTAGCCAGGCATGGTGGCACATGCCTATAGTCCCAGCTACTAGTGAGGCTGAGGCAGGAGGATGGCTTGGCCCAGGATTCTGAGGCTATAGTGAGCTACGATGATGCTACTGCACTCCAGTCTTGGTGACACTGAATAAGACCCTGTCTTTAAAAAATAAAAATAAAAAAGAAAGAAAGAAAAGAAACCATAGCAACTCTTGACCAGCAAGAAAGGAAAATTTGTTAACATTTTTATAAAAAAACAAAAGGGTGGGTAAGTAATGCAAATTGCTCTTAGCCTGTGCATTTATTCTAAGGCAAACAGAATGAGGAAAGACTCTTAACAATGACTGCAAATGATTTTTTATTTTGTAAAACCTGGAAAGTGAATTTTACGTGTCTTCTAGCTCATAGGATACATTTTTTTTTTAAATGGAGTTTGTTGTTTTTTGTGTTTGTTTTTGTTTTGTTAATCCAGCAAGATTAAAAAAAATCCCAGGTAAAGGAGTTTGCAATGGGGCAGCAAGGTTTCAGGATTTTTCTGCAGTGAATTTATTGACTAAGATCTCAGACTATCTTCATTATGAACCTGGGACTGCATGCCACCTCTGTTTTAATTTTGAAAAATGAAAAGGGAAAAGAGATGAGGTAAGAAAAAAGAGGATAAAGAATATTTATGACACAAACCCATAGTTAATTGCAAAGAAGTAACTAGTACTTACAGTACATAGTTGATAAAAATCCAGTTACCTGCAAGAATCTTAGGTTTAACCACTATGATTCACATGCAGTCCATACTTGAAAATAAACCTTAATCTACAATCTTACTATTTTCTTCCTTAACATGGTGTTATACAAGGCATGGGGAGTGGAATCATTTTCCCTTTGTGCGTAAGTAGGTGTACTTCTTGGCATATGTGCCTCTGGAGAATGCAGAGCTCCACTAGCTATCGTGAGGCACTATCTAGGAATCAACTCAACAGTTGATTTTTCAATAGAATTTGTCTCCGGGTGGTTGACTTTTGCAATATATATAAGAAGTTTAATAACTACCATTTTACTTGTTTTACTTATCATTTTTGTTTTGTAGAAAATCAAATTCTGAACTTCCCTTGATTTGGACCCAGATACAGATTTCCATCACCTCTTCCTCTGCACACTAGACCTGATTACAAAGGGGGAGCTCCCCAGAAATTCTGCCGGGGCCAGTTTCCAACGAGAATAGAGCATGCATTTCCATAGCAAAGCCAAATCACGATTACCAGTTTTGGCATGCTGCTCCAAGTGCCTCCACTCCAGACAGCTGCTGCGACCTAGAACCCATCAAATAGTACGTGCTCATGTGGACAGAAGGAAAACGTGTTAGGAAGTACAGCCAACTGTGCGTTCCCACATTTCCAGGAAAGACACCACATTTAGTGCAGGAGCAGTGCAAAATCACTAGAGTCAGCGGCCTTTAAATCAACTGAATGTCTAACCTCTTTCAAGATATCACACAAATAAAGCCCATTTGGTTAGTTAAAGTTAGTTAATGACTTGCCCTACAGAGAAGTACATGGGTCAGGGCTAGACCAAAGACCCAAGCCCACCAACGACATCATGTACTTTTCCATAGTTCTAATTTTTCTTACCTGGAAAACTGTTATGCAAACAACTTACTTATAAGAATACAACTATTAGCTGTTGCAAAGTTACTTATAAGCCAAATACAATTATTCCTCAATAAAGTAGGGGGAAAGTACAATTGTAAGGCTTAAAAGCCATCTTGTACGGAATCACTGGTTATCCATACTTTTTCTAAATGAACTCAGCATGTCTTATTTTTGTGTGGCCTCAAAACGTACCTACCTTCTTGAATTACTGATGACAGGAAGAAGAGCACCCTCTGAAGGAGGGACATACTCTCCACTGCCTTGCACGGCCCTGGGCCACTCCCGGAGGCCTGCCTGGTGGGCTACCACACACTCATTGCAGAAGGAGGGACAACTAAACAGCATCCGGGGAAGTAGACTTGCCTATGGCTGAAGTTTTCTTTTGTGCTTTTCCTTTTTTGTGTATCTTAGGATCAATTTGGCCACTATTTTCCCACCAAAGCTTGAAACCTATTTGGTTTGTCCACAAATTAGGATCACTTAGTTTTTCTCAAATTTATTTTGAGGGTGATCTTAAGGTAATGTCTAACTGAAATATTTAACCTAAAATTTGCTTAATTGTGCACAAGGGGATGTGTGCAAGCTGTAAGTTCACCACACACTGACATAGACTCGGACTCTGCTCTGGGGAGGACATCAGCTCTTCACACAAGTCTGCACGTGCTTCCTGCAGAGGGCCCAAAGGGGCTCAGACAATTTAATCAGCTCTGCCCTCTTTTCGTATTATTATTTGTGTGACATTTTCAAACTCAAGTGTGTTTGTCTGTTGGTAAATTGTTTAAGCTAGTAATTTTAGGAGTGTAGACAGCAGTAAAAATGCAGGTGCACATCTAGAAAGGAAGAGAATTGATGTTGGTGAATGTAGATGTAACAGGAGAAAGTGTGGCTGGCTGGGGACCACATTTGCAGGTATTTGGGGAGCGCATGCACAGATGAACACCAATGTTGGTAATTTCCAAAGCCGCACCACACCCCTTAGGAGTTGCCAAAGATATCAACAGCGGCCTACCTGGTCTTCTCTAGTGCCCGGTGGCTGTGCTGGTGGGAGGGACAGCCACCCAGGGTCATCACCTCCAGGAGCACTGAGGGTCTCACTTGCCATCTTCTCCCAGCCTCAGGGCCTGGGAAGCCCACTCTGGCAGTCGGAGCTCAGACCTCTTCCCCAATGATCAAGTGTTTTGATCCCTGACTCCTACACTCCTACACATAAAAATAGGCCCAGTAATTCCAAAAGGGGCTATATATACATATCTACGATAAAGCTTCTTCTCTCACATAACTACTAAGGAACGTGTCATTTTACAAAGTAAGTTTTGAATTTTGTTCCCTGCTATCCCAGTTCCTTTATTCTTCACACTATATACCACGGAATGCATGCCATCATGTGTATTTTTCTTCTCATATTCTGAGACTGATGATAATCTCAATGTTTTGAAAAAACCTACTAAATACAATGCTTCTTTTTTTGTCATCCTCAATAAAGGATAAACTTCTGTACATATTTGGGGGATACTGCATTAGTATATGCATATAACCTGATCCTTCTCACCTGTTTTCTTATTGCCTAACTACTCCCTTAACCTAAAACTTTGCTAGCACAGAGTAGGGTTGCTCATTGTTTCCTAAACACCACACTTATTCTCCCATCTGGCTATCCTGCCCGTTCTCTAGGGTCCCCCCACCTTTGCCCCTATGTAGCTCTACTCTTTCTTCAAAGTCCCTCTTCCTCTCAGGGCTTTCCTGAGGGCCCGCAACTCCCTTTGACACAGAGGTCCACGCTACACTTTGACACCAACTACAAGTTGTCTGGGATTACTCACTCCTGCATATAAAGCTGAAACATATAAAAGTGACCACATTAAACTAGTTTTAACCTGCAAGGATAGCAGTCACAGATGGTTCAATTTAATATATGCATCTTCTTACCCCAAATACACATTCTTTTTGCATTCCTAGTGTCTATGTAGCCCCTTACATTGTGTAGGTGTTTGCTATTAAAAAAAGATAGACCCTGGCTATTCTTAAATTGGCAAAATAGTAGATAAGCTTCCATTTTAATCTGAAGATGATCCTAATCCATCTATACACTCACTATGGATGATTTGGGATGTTTGTGATTCCCTCTGCAAAAATATTCTACCATAGCCTGAAATACAAAAACTTTAAGGTACTTGAAGACATAGCTATAGGCATTAGTTTATAAATATTATACGGTCTTAATAGATTCTACATTTCAAAGAGATCAATCATAGAATTTTTGTCAGTAAATTCTACATTCACTGGAATATATTTCATATTTATTATATAATCAATGATATAACCCAATTAGAAAAGAACATTAGACTACTACATTTTCTAATTACATTATATAGATTCCTCTCTCCCTCTTGCTGATTGTAGTCTTAATTCTCTACATAATTACATTAATTACCATGAGATAACTGAAACTGGATAGGAAAAAAATCTAGTGAGAAAGTATACATATTTTTAAAGCTAAGAGACTTATAAAGTATCTGATATGAAGTGCAGGGCCTTATTGCTTTCCAAAATAAAAATATCCAAAATAGCATGTTGATTATTGAACTGAATTCAGGATCCTACGGACAGAGTACAATGACTACTATGGTGGAACACAGAGCTGGCAGCCTGTTACCCTGAGTCCCTCCGTATTGGTAGGCTCAGAATTTGTACGGAAACAAATCAGTATTTCATCACCCTCTTGCTCTAGTCTTGCTCTAGTGTGGATGGATCAGAGAAACCCATGTTTCTTTTTCTGTGATTCCACTTCTTAGAGCCGTATTTTCCTCAGCTGAGGAGTCATGTCTTTAGAACTTGATCCCAAATGTATTTGTAATATTTTATAATGAGCCTTTCATTCATGTAACTTCAGAACATACAAAAGACTTCATGAGGCCATGTAAATACCTATTTTAGAGGGAAAAATAGAACGACTTTCATATTAGTTGATTCAAACTTGCCATTTATGAGCTATTAAAAAACCTCTAACTTTGGTTCCTATTTCTTTCTAATCTTCATATTTACATGGACTGCTGGGGTATACTTGATGAATACAGTCTATTTTGATGCCAAAAAAAAAAAAATGAGAAGAGGTCACATTTCTTCCATTGATGACAGGAAGCCCACCTCAACCCCCAAGTTCTTTCACTGTCTTGAAATAGCAATGAGAGGACATCAGACTTGTCTTCAAAGATCTTCTTCCTTTATGGTCCCAAAAACACAGTCATCTTTAACTATCTTAATCTTGCTTGTTCTTGGTAGAAAACTAGAATAGTCTTTCTGCTGCAAAGTAAACAGAGAAGTAAGGAATGTAAATGAGAGTAAATAATTTCCACAGCAATAACAATAAAAAAGCCAAGCTTAAAACTGTATTAAAAGGGCAATGGGAAGGTTACATTTATTTCAGCAATAGTTATTTTAAATGGTTTGATCCTGTAGAAGCTTTATTATTGGGGGTAGGTGTGGGTACACCTGTTAGGGTGAGGAAAGCACCCCTTGCTGGTCTGCTGAGGTAGACGTGTCCTGAGTGTCTTTCTGAGTCCTGGGATGTCACCCAGGTAACACCGAACTCTGCTTATCTTGTCCTTTTGTCCTCCCTCGAAGCCATGTGACTTTCAATTTTTAAGTTTGCCCCAAATCTTCATTGTACACCCCACACAAATACAAACTGTAAAAAAGTATTATGCTTATTTTAAAACATTTTAAGAAGTCATGTCACTTCAGTGAGTTTGCCTTCAGTATTTATGAAATCTTAAAGACAGGGACATGGAGAGTAGAGAGTGAAAAAAAATGTGGGCACCTAAATGACCAGATAGGTTAAAATTTTTTCTCTGTAAGAGATTTGTTTCAATAGAGAGGCCCCATCACAGAGTGGTTAAAGGAACAAATTCTATTTGTAAACAACAAATAAAGACTGCTTGGGTTTAAATATTGCCTCCACTATTGTACTGGCTGTGTGACCTTGGGCAAGTTACTTAACCTTTCTGTGTTTCAGTTCCCTAGGCAGCGAACCAAGGATAATAATAGTACCTAGGTTGCTATGGGGATGAAATGAGTTCTACATGGAAAGTAATTATAACAGTGCCTGGCTCAGGATAGGCTCTGTCTGAAGGTTTGCTAGATAAATTTACATTCAACATAGTTGGACACAGGCCTCCTGCTGACATGCTGGTCCTGTTGGGAGCATGGGGTGGGTGTGCGTGTTTGAGAGTTACTACTCACCTGAGAGGACAACTGAATGCATCACAGTTGTGATGTGGGTTGTGTTGTCTGTCGTTCTAGGACAGTGGCTCTTAAACTTGAAAATGCATCAGATTCATCCCACAGGCTTGTTAAACACCGATTGCCTGATCCCTCTCCCAGAGCCTCTGATCCACTAGGTTTGGGGCCTGAGAATTTGCATTTCTTTTTTCATTGTTTTTTTTTTTTTTGTTATTGTTTTTCAGACCTAATTTCTAACGAGTGATGCTGATACTGTGGTCCAGGGACGACACATTGAGAACCACTGTTCTAGGATAATGGTTCCAATTCTGATTGTATATTAGATGCACCTGGGGAGCTTTTACAAATTCTCTTATCCAGGCCCCTCAGATCAATTAAATCAATCTCTGAGGGTGGGGCTCAGCCATTAGTTTTTAGAGTTCCCCAGGTGACTCCAACGTGCAGCCAAGGTTGAGAACTACGGCTCTATGGCTGTATGCTGCTAAAATGGATGGATTTAAATGATGAAGTGATTCTCATCTGCATTTTGCAGATAAAGAAATTGAAGCATGGTGCAGTGTGTCTCACTGGGGTGCTTGTTATAAATGCTGATTTTCCAAAGCCCCCAACCCAAATCGACCGCATTGATCTTTGGGGATGAGGCTCAGGAATCTGTCTTTTAAGAAGCACTTCAGGAGTCCCTAAAGATGCGTAGCTAGTAAATGGTGGAGTTTCTATCCCCTGTCTCGGCCCTAACCAGCCAGAAATGCCGTTATTATGAAAAAGAAAGCTTTGCTTTTGCTTTTACTTTTACCTTTCCCCCGAGCTTATTCACTCAAGAAACGACCGTATGTACTTACATATTTATAAATAATGTACTTATATACTAAGGATCTCTCTACCCACACTAGACATTGTGACAGGTGCTGAATCAATAATAAATCCCATTCAAATGCTACTTAGAAGTCAACTTTACTTCACTCACCTACACTAGGATTTGGACGTAGAAAGGAAGAGTTAGCAAGGTAGTTAAGGGCGTGGTTCTGGGGTCAGACTGCCTGCTTCCTTTCACTATTGATTACTGTGCAACCTTGGGCCAGTCACTTAACCTCTCCGTGCCCTAGTTTCCTCAACTTATTTTTGGGTTGTGGAGAAATATGTTAATTCACATACAAGTGCTTGGAACAAGCCTGACAAAAATAAGGGCATAAAAATGTTGTCTGTTTTACTTTTTTTCTATTATTATCTGTATGGCAGACCTAAATGCGCAAAAAAGTATCTTATAAACTTAAAAGTTGTTTTATACAGAGTACATTGCAGAAAACCTATGAAACTAAAATATACTAAAATATACAAAGTAGAGAGAGAATTTTTTAAAAAATTCATGGGGTATAGAAGAAAATCACCAAAGAATTTTGTGTTTCTCTTGGAAATTTTCTGTATAAAAAATTCTCTTAGGCCGGGTGCGGTGGCTCACGCCTGTAATCCTAGCACTCTGGGAGGCTGAGGCGGGCGGATTGTTTGAGCTCAGGAGTTCGAAACCAGCCTGAACAAGAGCGAGACTCCGTCTCTACTAAAAATAGAAAGAAATTAATTGGGCAGCTATATATAGAAAAAAATTAGCCGGGCATGGTGGCGCATGCCTGTAGTCCCAGCTACTCGGGAGGCTGAGGCAGAAGGATTGCTTGAGCTCAGGAGTTTGAGGTTGCTGTGAGCTAGGCTGATGCCACGGCACTCACTCTAGCCAGGGCAACATAGTGAGACTCTGTCTCAAAAAAAAAAAAAAAAAAAATTCTCTTAGCCCTGCTGGGTGTTGCAATAAAAATACTACACTTCATGTCAGCCCTCCAATTGGCTCAACTTACATAGAAGAGCTTCTGAGAAATGGAATTCTGGCTTATTCTTGGAAGTAGAATGACTTTGGTTATAGGGGAAAAAAGGGCAGATTTATCAAAATTATAATATATTGATTACATAATTTTACTCACAGACCTGGCTTTGATGAATGTGGTATTTGTTATTTTTGCCTTGTTCCGGAACTTCAATCTGCTAAATAGATTAGTAAAATGTCAGTCAGCGCAGCCCAGAGAAGCAAGCACACAAATAACCTATTTAACTAGCACATTTTACCTTCCACAACAATCCTCTTAATGGTCCCATAGGCTGCCAGTCAGCAGGTACACCGATTGTCATCTGTGCCCTCCTCCTTCACTCGCCGGAGTCTTGTTACAGAAATGGCGTCCCCAAAAGTTAAGTGACATGTAATGTTTAACATTAGGGGTTGCCTGTGGGTTTTGTGATTTAAGAAAGCTTTTAAAAGAACTTCATGTGAGATAAAATGTTCTTCTAAATTCTGAAATAATCCACAGAGCTCCAATCCATACGCTGAATCAAAGCCAAATGGGGCTTTGCTTAATAAAAAGGCGCCATTAATCAAATGAAGAATCAAAGTGAAGTTCAAGACAGTTGAATATACTTCATGTGCATAAGGTAAACTTAATATACCAGTCAGGGTCCCAGCAGGAAACAGATGGTGCATTCCTGGGGTAAGTGAGGAGAGTTTTAGAAAGGAACTATTTAACTATTTAATAGAGGTGTGGGCAGGATTAAAGTGAATCAATGAAGGGATGGTGGGGCCTCTAGGGCTGGCAATGAGGGAGCTTGGGGGAGATGTTACCACCTCTAGCCCCGAAGAGGCAAGGGGAACAGCTGTTACTGGAACCCGAGAGTAGAGGTAGCTGTAAGGAGGAGATGTTGTCTGCCAGGAGCCGTAGCCTCCACTGGAGGGATACACCAACCACAGAGACCCAGCAGGGATGGAGACCGAGAAACCCACACCCAATCTCCCTTTTCCCTCACCCGCCAATCTCCTGCTGGGTTTCCCAGTGAGTCACCTCCTGCAACAAGGTCGCAGAGCAGGTGAGGAGTGGAGAGCGAATCTGGAGGGGCACCCCTACTAAACTCAGTAGACCTAGCTAGGTCTTTGGGGAAAAGAGTTCTTAGAACTTTCTTAATGGGAAAGAAAAGAACTACTATTAAACAACTGTGTGGTCTGTGCATATCTCAAACAGGGCACAGTGCTTAGCACTCTACAATTATAAATGTCTCTGTACTAATCGCCTTCCCCAGCCAACAAATAAGCTCCCTGACAGAATGAAGGGGTGAATTAAGTTGTTTATTATTACCTACTATGGAATGGAATATTTCAAGATAAGTGGGATAAATAACTGCAAAAGAGCATTACGTTTTAATGATGATTAACTTTGTTATAACATACATTGTTTTAAAGAGGTGTGCATAGACTTCCTTTAGGTTAGTATTCTTAACAGAAATGTTAATATATTTGAAGCTATCTCAATCATTTTTAAAAAGTCAGTTAAGCCACAGTAAATGAGAAATTAATGCTCTGATGTCTTATGTGTTTTGTCCCTATTGTTATTTTACAATATTACATTATAGTTTATAAATAGTCTTGTGCCATGAACTATAGAACTTGGGGGGAAAACACTCAGCATTTTTCTCTCCTATTCTTCTTCCCTTCCCCTCCCTATGTCTAAAGAAATAAAATAGAACCCACTACACATCTTAAGCAGTTTCTGATATAATCAGTTTCCCTGACTTACTGCAATAAGGCTTTAAACACGTTACATACTAGGTGGAATAAAGTTGGATAAAGTTGTAATATTCCTGTACTTTCTCTTTCATGTATAGAGTAGTTTCTCTTAATAATATAATCACTTATTTCTATATTGCAATTTTCCCCTGGCTTTCTAAAACTTTGTCATCCTGCTATACTCAGACCATTCCCATGACTGCTGTCTATAGTTTTTCCATTTTATGGACTGGACCAGCTCTTCAAAAGGCTAACATTCCTGGGACATCAAATACTGCTGCCTTTGGTGTTTCTCCTCCTCACCATATAATGGAACACATTTAAAAGTACCAGGTGCCTTTTGAATGGTCTCACCTTGCCCAAAATGAAAGAAAAATGGAGAGATACATACATATGGCGATGGTAGCCGGGCATGGAGTGAGAAGAATAAGGTGAACAGAAATTAGAACGCCATCTCATTCTGCCATTTTTTGAGAAAACTAATTTAGAGGTCAGACCTACTTTTAAGAAAATTGAAGGAAAAATATACAAACTAGGTATAGATTATAGAAATATAAATTTTTTTTTAATTCAGAAAATTATTCACCAGCATATTCCTGAAGTACCTTTCAAGTATTCAGATTATGGTTCAATAAACAAAATAATACACTTTCAGAAATTCCTCAGAAATATATCAATTGCATAAAATACATCTATTTTCTTTCCTTGATGTCTTTTAAAATTCTTTAAATGGCAGAGATTGTTGGCAGTCTACTCCATTATCCATTCTGCCTTTCTTCCTTAGTAATAACACCTAGTCTTATTTGCAGAGACAACACGCCCTACTATAAAGACTGTAAAGACTGCATTAACCAGACTCCCTTGCAGCTAGGTGTGGGCCTGTGTTGTGATTAACTCTTGGCCGATGAGTTGTAGGCAGAAATTGTGTGTGGAATTTCTGAGACTCCTCCTTAAAGAAAAGACATAAACCCTTGTTCATATCTTCTTCATACTTGCTGCCTGGAATGTGGATATAATGATGGGTGCTCCAGCACCCATTCTGGGCAAAGCCACACACTGAACATAGCACAGCAGAAAGGTCTCTGGTGATATTAGGGAGTCACCATCCCAGCACTAGACTGCCTACCTCTGGACTTCTTTTAGGTGAGGAAGAAACAAACTTCTATTTTGTCTAAGGCACTTCTTTTGTTTTCTGTCATATGTGGTTAAACCCAATCCTAATCAATACACTTTATTTTAAAATAAAACAACCCTTTATAATTCTGCTCCAGTTAAAAGCAACAAATATTAACAAAATTGATTTAGGTTTTTGTGTAGAGGCAAAGCTTTAAGAAAAATGTTATATATTTTTTTCTTTTGGTTTATGGTTAATATTGCCTTTAAGAATTTAACATATTTTTTGTTGTGGTTTTATGTTTACTTTATTCTTTAGTGCATTTGTTTGACTCAAATTTTAATGATTTCTTCATAAACAGTTCAAGTCTTATCTTTCAAAACATTGCCTAAAACTAATGAAGCTAATTAACTTTAAGTTAGCAATAAATTTCTTCTTTCCCTCATTCCATCTTCCTAGGAGAAAACCAGTATGATTTAATCTGCTTCTGGAGGCCATCTGCTTTAATTTATGGGGCTCATTTGGGTTATAGTTTCCTCAATTTCTCCCTCCTGCCTCAGATTCTTCAAGATTATAAAAATCTTGGACTCAGGCCGGGCGCACACGCCTGTAATCCTAGCACTCTGGGAGGCCGAGGCGGGCAGATTGTTTGAGCTCAGGAGTTCAAGACTAGCCTGAGCAAGAGCGAGACCCCGCCTCTACTAAAAAATTAGAAAGAAATTAATTGGACAACTAAAAATATATAGAAAAAAATTAGCCAGGCATGGTGGCACATGCCTGTAGTCCCAGCTACTCGGGAGGCTGAGGCAGAAGGATTGCTTGAGCCCAGGAGTTTGAGGTTGCTGTGAGCTAGGCTGACACCACGGCACTCACTCTAGCCTGGGCAAAAGATTGAGACTCTGTCTCAAAAAAAAAAAAAATCTTGGACTCAGAATCTGCCTTGCAAAATGGAGACCTCTGTGTCGTAGCCCATACAAGCTTTCTACAAGTGCCGTGTGTCAGTTCAGACTTAGTGTATTTACCCAGAAAACAAGGGACTGTCACAGTCATACATTTATATAGTTACTTTAAGCCACTTTAAGTTGACTTTAGTCAACTGTACTCTGTGAGGAGGCCCAGCACTCAGTGTAAGTTCACACGGATGAACTGTCTGCTTCCTTTACCTTCTGGGGGTCCGTTCTGCCCAAAGCTTTGTGATGAAATTTCAAATTGAAATGTGGACTATGCCTACAATATCCTCTTGAAAACTCAGGTTTTTGGAACTAAGACTTGTTGACTATTTATTTGGATAAGGCAACACAAGAGTATTGCTAATATGCTGATTTTGCCATTGGTCAGAGATAAATCATGGTTTTCAGTCTGCGTGCAAATCTAAGGAATGCAGTGCTGTCGCTTTTCTTGAAAACTCTAAATAGATTGCTACCTTCTCCATTCTACTGAGTTCACTACTTAGCTATTCATTGCACAAGTATTTCCTGTATCAAGTAGCTTACGTTTTATTCATCCACATTTAAGAGCACTTCTCCCTTTTAATGAGATTACTTCAGTTAATTACTTTTCTCTTTATTCTTCTTTTTATGTATATAATAATCAGAACCTAAGAGGGTCCATCCTGCCTAAGAGGTTGGATTTTATTACTCTTTTTAAAAGAGTCGCCTTGATTCCTTTATTGCTTTGATTTACTACTCTCTAGTACATTTTGAATTGTGCAGTCACTGGGAGGCAGTAAATTTATTTTCCCTGGAAAAATATTTTCAGTTCTAGAAGAAAGAGAAATAAGTATAAAGTACAATTATTTTCTTAGGAAAAAGCTATAAAGTAAAGATCAATGTTAACTAAAGATGCCATCCATCTCTCATAAAAAACTAAATTTAAATGAAAACATTAGAGAATTTTCCAAATGTTTTCTGTTGTATTTTTAAAGATCAGCGCAATAGTCTAGAAGAATTAAGTTTACAAATGTCAACGAGGCATTAGCATTTGTAATCATTTTAAAAGATCGAATTGTACTGTCTTATTTGGGACATGCTTAAATCATGATGATGACAGGCAATTTAAAAAGTTTAAAAATCTCAGTAATTTTTTTAGCAGCGTGCCCACCCACCCTTTCAATGAGCTAGTAGGCCTTTAATGAGTAAATGCAGACCAGAAAAATAAAGCTTAATTTTACATTGAGAAAAAATTATAGCCTTTAGAGTTTCTTTGACTTGATGGCTTCCTCCAACTGCTAAAGGCATTTTCGGTTGGCACAAAGGAAGTATCAAGAGGCTGTGGATTCTTTCTAGAGACAAACTCTAGACCTTATTTACGATCATTCCCCACCCCTTAAGATCCTGACTTTATGATGTAGCTTTTGTGATAAATCTGAAAGCCTCCATGTGGGGGACGGCGAAATGAAATGATACAAAGCGAGGATTAAAGAGTTCACAGATCCAAAGATGACTTCTCATTGGAAAAATGGCTTGAGTTTTAAAGACAGGCTTCCTTCCCCCATGCCATTCTGAGGCCTGAGCTACCAGAGAGGACCAAGAGCTTGCTTCTGTGTGGTTGGGATTTCTCTCTTGAGAACCAGACCTGCTGGCCCAGGGAATTTATGAGTGTAGTTTGCTCTCCAAGTGTTAGCTGATGGTGGGAACTTAAAGTGAAAAATATGCACAGCCAAGAGCACTTACCATTTCTGGATTCTCAGCAGCTAGCTTTACCGTGTTTTCTGAGATCATCTTTTTCAAGCAGCTACTCAGCAAAAAAGCCTAAGAAATCCAGAAATAAATAACCTTCTCAACTAGAGAGATCTCCATTCTCTTCCTTCCCTCCTCATAGAACAAAGCAGAGTTTGAGCTCTGCCCTCCAATAGCATGCTTTCAAGAATTTAGATCTTTTTAACTTCCAGAAATTTGCATAAGATGCAATTAGCAAGTAACTATATGTTTTCTCAATTACATAGACATGTGTATGGTAAATTTCAAAAAGACAGATGAAAAATGGCCAGGATCTCTTTACTAATCTTTTTCCTCTTAAAACTTCCCCCTTGCATCCCATGTTTTCTAGTATTTCATAAGTAGATCATATTTTATGAGCAACAAACAAAACTACTTATTATTGTCATCAAATAAACTGGTGACGGTCAATCCTCTATTTACACGTAATTGAGACCTATTATTAGGCATAAATAGTAACTGGTTTGAAAGAATATATTAGCACCTTATTGCTTTTATTGAACTTAAAAAAACCCAAATTAGCTATTTTTCTTCACTTTCTTATTTTTCCAATATCTTTAATCACTGTTTCAAGACTGACAGTTGCCTCCAGTATCCCCTGTGGCTTAATCATCGTTGTTAGCACCAAGACACACATAGCTGCACATCTTGTGCACAAAGGCTGGGCTTTCTTGTGCCAGGCTCTTCACCGATGTGCCAAATTTTCCTATGATTTTCCCATTTGCTCCTTTCCCACTAATACTTTTTGTCTCATCCTGCTCTCAATTCTTGACTTGCTGTTTTCTCCTTTGGTCCCACTAAGGTTTGAGATGACTGCAGCTCAAAGTTGAGGCAGAACCTTAGCACAGGGCTATGCTCAGGGACGGCCACTGTGCTGGAGGGGATGATGGAGAGGAGGGAGAAGAGAGAGAGCAAACCTGTCTGGGGTGGTACCCCAAGTACAAAGCTCTTTGAGGGGGGGACAGAGAAAGCAGAATTAGAAGGGAGAAAGGACTACATACGGGCCTCAACATTTTGAAGGGCTGAAGAGCCTGATAGGAATTAATTTTATTTAAGGGGAAAGGAGAGAAGAAAGAAAAGCAGCTGCCACCAATAAGGAAAAGAGTAACAGATGTGGAGTTTATACATAAATTCTGACTTCCTAGCTTTGCTAAGAACTGGCCCTGTTTATCTGTGCATAAATGTAACCCACACAAAACTAGAGAATGAAATAAACAACAAAACCCTGAGCTAATGCAGCTAGGAAGGATGTTTAATGGTGGTAAACAAGATGCAGACCGATTCCATATTCCTGCACAATGTACACAAATATGTAGGCTAGAACTCTGCTATAAACCAGGTCAGGTTTATTAAACACAAAGGGACTGAGCTTTTGTTTAAAGGGCCTAGAAAAGATTTGGGCCCAAACCCTCATGTGCGCTTGCAAAGCGCACATACAAGTCACATTGCTGCCTTTTGCAAAAGTAGCTCTTGGGTACGCATCAATAAAACTCACACTCCAAAGGAAATAAAAGTTTACTAGGAATCCTTTGAAAGAATGTTTATTGTACTTCTTTATAGTGGCTTAAACTCATTTGCTACTGAATAGATTAAAAAACCATAATAAAATTTAACTGCACTTAGCATTCTGAGGAGGGAGGTGGTTGGGGGTGGTGTTACTCCCCAAATCTTTTCATGTCTGTCCAAGTGACTGCAAATCTTGCCTCAGCAAACCATCCTACCATTTTCCTAAGGATGTTTCATATTTAAGGTGAACCTAAGGACCCATGTCTTTAACCCAGGATTTTGGTTTAGCAGTTCATGCTTTTCAGAGGATTTTGCTATCATGACCACAACCGTACTAGAAATATATTGAAAGAGGGTGTTGGTTGACTGAAATCAGAATGCTTCATAGAGTTCAGCGTGATCACCAGGGACTCAAATTGAATATAATGGCAATGCAGAGATTCCTTTAATATTTTGATTCCATCTTAGAACATCTGTAGTTTCTATTCCAATTTTAAATAGCTTAATTCAGTAAAAAGAATTTTTCAATTGGATTTGGTGTTTAGAAAATTAGATTTTTTTAGGATTTCCAGTCCAATTTTAGTTATAAGCTTATGGCAGACATGGATACTTGGCTACCCAACAACCATTGCCCCTTCTTCTCTCCTAAGATTTTTTTTGGGATGATAAAATGTTCAGCCCCAGGCAATGACTCAAGCTTACTCTCATCCAATCATGAATCCTGTTCCTCTTTGTTAGATGCTTGATTCGCAGACGCCCCTGTAGCCAGGAGTGGTCATATGACCCAGTTTTGGCCAATGAGACATAACAAAAAATCTACTGGGGGCTTTCTGGGGTTAAGCATTTGCTTTCCAGATAAGAGAGATACAAGTTGAATATCCCTAATCCAAAAGCTGGAACTTCTGGAGTGCTGACATGACACCACAAGTGGACAATTACACACCTGACCTCAGGTGACTGGTAGCAGTCAAAATACAGGCACACAATGCAGTTTGTCATTGCTGTTGTTTAGCAGCTGGTACGGGTATTCTGGTGATGCTACTGTACTGCTGTTACCCTGAACACATATTTTTTTCACTGTATTTATGGCCTGTTATATTTTCTACTGTTAAGTACTTATGTGTGAATAAATGTAAGAAAATGATTGCTTATTGGTAGCATATAAATTCAGAGTTGGGAATGATGATGATACCAAATAACCACAAATTGTCCACACGGGCGGCTGAGACAGTGACACCTTTGCTTTCTGATGGTTCAACGTGCACAAGCTTTATTTCATGCATGAAATTATTAAAAATATAAAATAGCCTTCAGACTATGCATATAAGATATATATGAAACAAATTTCATGTTTAGACTTGGGTCCCATCTTCAAGATAACTCATTATGAGGGCTGGGCGTGGTGGCTCACGCCTGTAATCCTAGCACTCTGGGAGGCCGAGGCGGGAGGATCGCTCAAGGTCAGGAGTTCAAGACCAGCTGAGCAAGAGTGAGACCCTGTCTCTACTAAAAATAGAAAGAAATTAGCTGGACAACTAAAATATATAGAAAAAATTATCTGGGCATGGTGGTGCATGCCTATAGTCCCAGCTACTCAGGAGGCTGAGGAAGAAGGATCACTTGAGCCCAGGAGTTTGAGGTTGCTGTGGGCTAGGCTGACACCACGGCACTCTAGCCCAGGTGACAGAGCAAGACTCTGTCTCAAAAAAAAAAAAAAAAAGATAACTCGTTATGTACAGCTGTGGTCCCCAACCCCTGGGCCACGGATTGGTACCAATCCGTGTGTGGCCTGTTAGGAACCAGGCCGCATAGCAAGAGGTGAGTGGTGTTGGAACACGAATAAAGCTTCATCTGTATTTACAGCTGCTCCCCATCATTGGCATCACCACCTGAGCTCCACCTCTGCCCACCGCCCCCCACCGCCCGCATCCATGGAAAAATTGTCTTCCATGAAACTGGTCCCTGGTGCCAAAAAGGCTGGGACCACTGAGTACAGTTGACAGGAATATGTTCTGAGAAATGCATTGTTGGACAATTTTGTCATCGTGTGAACATCTTAGAGTATACTCACACAAAAATAGATGGTATAGCCTACTACACTCCTAGGCTACAAACCTGTACAGCATGTTACTGCACTGAATACTGTAGGCAACTGTAACACAATGATAAGTATTTGTGTATCTAAACATAGAAAAGGTACAGTAAAAATACAGTGTTATAATCTTATGGGACTATGGCTGTATATGTGATCTATTGTTGACTGAAATGTCATTACGCAGCACATGACTCTATATACAAATATTTCAAAATCCAAAAAAATCCAAAGTCCAAAACACTTCTTCTGGTCCCAAGCATTTTGGATAAGGGATACTCAACTTACAGCTTTTTATCTGCTTGGAAAAGGCCCTGAATAAAAAATAGAGTAATAGGAATGCCAATCTTTACCTCCAGTATTATTAAGTGAGATAATAAAATCTGTATTGTCTAAGCCAGAGGTAAGCAAACAAATCCAGCCCACCACCTGTTTTTGTAAACAACACTTTACTGGAACATAGCCAGAGCCATTTGTTCATGTACTGTCTATAGGTGCTCCTAACAGAGTTGAGTAGTTGCAACGGAGACCATATGGACCTCAAATCCTAAAGTATTTACCACCCGCTCCTCTAAGAAAAAGTTTGCAGACACCTGGTCTAAGCCACTGTTAGCTGAGTCTTCCATTACTTGGTAACTAAATTCGTTTCTAACTGATGTGAAGGCCATGGTGACTAGTAAAATACAACCAAACAGAAAACAAAATAAAAGGTATTACAGTCCAAAAAGAGAGTGTGCGGCACACTCCAGTGCCCTGCTCTAGTTGGGCTAGGGTAACGTGCCTCGTCCCCCCCAGCAAGCAAGACAGCAGTTCAGCACAGAAGGTTTTCATGCTGCGCCCTGAGAACTTACCTGTTTGGTGTAAATAACAAACCACTGCCAGCGACTCTCCTCGCTGTATTGAAATCTGAGCTCTAAGTTCTGGTTGAGAGTTCTCTGGGGCCCATCCAAATCCAGCAGAGTCCCCTACAGAGGAAAAGATATTACTTGATATTCAATAGAAATTCAAGTGCCTGTTTATGGGCTGGGCAAAATATCAAAATGAGTGAAACTGTCCCTATTCCCAAGAAGCTATCAATCTATTGAGGAGCCATGAAAGTAAATAGCCATAATTAGAGGTAGTAAGGGCTATCAAGGAAGCAGATGTAGGTCTATGGAAGTAAACAGAATGGGCCGTAACCCAGGGTGGGAGGGTAAATGGAGGCTTGCTGGAGAGAGGGCCATCTGAGCAAAGCAGAAACCATCCAAGTTTGTTGTGGTGGTTTTGTTTTGGGGGGTGGGAGGGAAGGTGAGAGGTGGTTCCTGGTAGAAGAAATAGTAAGTGCAAATTCACTGAGGCATAGGAAGCCCGGCATGCTGGAGACACTGCGAGGGATGTCCTGTGGCTGCAGCCGGGCTTCAGGCACGGAGGGTGGTGTGAGAAGAGGTTTAGAGAGAAAGGGTAGGACCAGATCCTGAAAGCTGGCTAGAGAACACCTGTGATTTTTGCTATGCAGCATTGATCACTCTTTTTCCTAGTAATGGAGTCTCAAATTCTCTTGGGAAAACCATCTCTCTTTCACTGCAGGTTATCTATGTAGGACTGTCAGGGAATGATAAGTCAGGGGGCAGCATATGACACAAGGTTAGGACAATTGGACAAACAATTCTCTGTGCCCCTCATTTGATTCCAGAGTAAAGAGACCCAAAGAGCAGGTCCTGATAGAAAGTTCCTGTTTCCTATACACCTTGAGCTCCTTTGGTTCCTTTCTTTCTTAAGCCTCAGCTTGTCCTTTGAATCTGTAGGTTACTCCATATCATTCCAACAAATCCCTTTTTCACTAGCGTTGGTTTGTACTGCTTGCCACCAAAGAGCCCTAACTCTTATAGGTTTTATAAGTTAAGGGTCTTTTCCCACAGAGGGCAATAGAAATTCATCAAGAGATTTTAGCTGGACACGGTAGTGTGCACCTATAATTCCAGCTACTCAGGAGGCTGAGGCAGGAGGATTCCTTGAGCCCAGGAGTTTGAGAACAGCCTGGCAACATAACAAGATCTTGTCTGAAAAAAAAAAAAGATATTTTTGAAAGCTGGAAAATACTACAATTTGATTTATATTTTGTTTTTTGTTTTTGTTTTGTTTTTTTTTTGCGACAGAGTCTCACTCTGTTGCCCAGGCTAGAGTGCCGTGGCATCAGCCTAGCTCACAGCAACCTCAAACTCCTGGGCTCAAGCAATCCTCCTGCCTCAGCCTCCCCAGTAGCTGGGACTACAGGCATGCGCCACCATGCCTAGCTAATTTTTTTTTTCTACACATTTTTAGTTGTCCAGCTAATTTCTTTCTATTTTTTTAGTAGAGATGGGGTCTCGCTCTTTCTCAGGATGGTCTCGAACTCCTCAGTTCAAACCATCTGCCTGCCTCGGCGGCCCGGAGTACTAGGATTACAGGCGTGAGCCACCGCGCCCGACCCCGATTTATATTTTTAGAATATTGGTCTGACAGCATCAGTGTAAACAATGAATTGGAAAACAGCTGTTTTCAGACATTGAACAACAGATAATTCAGGACTGTCAAGCCAGAGAGAAGGAAAACAAATGAAATGAGCCCCACAATCATCCCAGCTTACTGCCTGAAGGGGTTTTCAGGGTGAAACACAAGGACAGGGAACCCAAACAGAACCCAGAGGTCTTGCTGAGTTGAGGAGAAAGAGAAAAACATTTAAAGAAGTTGAAGTTAGAATTTATTAAGCAGAACACCAAAGAGTACGGCTTTATATGTAGAGAGAGCTCTAGAGAGATTCTCTGAAATATTTGGCTGAATAAGTATCTGTGCATGTGTGAAGTAAAACTCCATGAGGCCAGAGAAAGAACCACTGGAAAGCAGTAAGTTGAACAATTCCAGGAGCTCACAAACAAGGCTGCAGAGTTCAGAATCCACGTTTCCATTAGTCAGAATAGAGCGACAAGGCCAAGATGCTGGGTAGGGTCCTAAGAATGATAGCTAACAAGTAAAGGGCTAAATTAGCTCTAAAGACTACTCTGGACTTTAAGAAAGCTTAAAAGCAAACCTCAAAAAAGTAAAACTAATCCCAAGCAATTTAACTGCATGTCAGAACAAAGTCTAATACTCTTAAAGGAATTCAATAAAATCTAGCATTCAACATTGTAAAATTCATAATGTTTAGCATACCACAAAAAATTACATGGCATGAAAAGGAGAAGGAAAATATGATCTGTATTCCACAGATGTAGCTGATCTTATAATATTAAAAAAAAAAAAGAAAATACGATCTGCAAACAGAAAAAAAAAATCAGTCAATAAAAACAGATCCAGAAATGACAGAGATGATGGAATTAATAAGCAAAAATATTAAAATAGTTATTTAAAATATACTCCACACACTGAGGAATTTGGGAAAAATAGTAGCATGATAGGCAGAGAAATGGAAGATATAAAAAAAGACCTAAATGAAACTTCTAGGGATGAAAAATACAATTTTAGAAGTCAAAATACACTGAGTGGGATAAACAGCAATGTTAGACATTATATAAGAAAATATCAATAGTCTTGAAGCCATAGCAGTAGAAACTACCCAAAATAAAACAGAGAGAGAAAAAATACTAAAATAAATAAAACCACAATGAGATACCACTTCACACCCATTAGGTTGGCTGTAATAAAAAAAAAAATTTAGACAATAACAAGTACTGGCAAGGATGTGGAAAAAGCAGAACCCTCATATGCTGTTAGTGGGGATATAAAATTGTGCAGCCACTTTAGAAAGTAGGCTAGCAGTTCCTCAAAGAGTTAAACATAGAATTATCATTTGACCCAGTAACTCCACTCCTAGGTATATACCCAAGGGAAACAAAAAACATATGTCCACACGAAAACTTGTACACACATGTTCATAGCAGCATAACTCAGAACAGGCAAAAAGTAGAAACAACCCCAATGTCCCATCAATGGATGAATGGATAGATAAAATGTGGTATAACTATACAGTAGTTAAACAAACTTTGGCACATCCATATCATGCCCTACTGCTTAGCAATAAAAAGAGACAAACTACTGATACATTCAACAACCTGGATGAACTTCCAAAGAATTATGCTGAGCAAAAAAAAAAAAAAAGTTAATCTCTAAAGTAATTGACATTTATAGAATATTCCAGAAAATAGCAGAAGGCACATTCTTTTTAAAAAGTACATATGGAACATGTACCAAGAAAGATCAAATTTGGGGCCACATAGCAAGTTTCCATACATTTAAAAGGACTGAAATCAAGCAGTGTATTTTCTGTGACCCCCAAGGGGCAAGAGTAGGGCAGGGGGAAGGGTCAGGAAGCTGTTCCAGCCATCCATGCAGGGAACGTTGAGACTGAGCTGTGAGCGTGGAAACAGGGAGATCTCTGAGGGATAACAGTGTTGGCCTCCATCAGCACTTACATGTGTGGGGTAAGAGTGAGGAGAAAACAGACAGCCAAGATTCCTGGTTTGGCAGCTGGGGGGTGGTGGGGGAAGCCCCATGTACCGAGACAGGGAGCTCAGGAGGAAGGACTCCGTGACGGGCACGAGAAGAGACGGACGAGTCTGCCTTTGGGAAAGGTGTTTGAGACAACGTGAGACATCCAGTGACAGTGTCCAGAAGGAGTAGGACACACTGGGCCTTTGATAGGGACCTGGCAATTGATTTCAGAGACTATGTAGGGGAAAGATGCTAGAAGAGGCACCCCAGAAAACACCAGCATTTTGGCAATGCTCAGAGGGGGAAGTGGCCACGGCAATAGGGGAGGAAGGAGAGGGAGTTTTGAAAAGGGAGGGGTAGTTGACAGTGTCAAATGCCACAGAGAGGGCAAGTGCTAGACCAGCTAAAAAGTCCCCAGGGAGCCCATGGGTTTAATAAGTGGGCATCATAGTTGCTCCATTAGCTTTTGCCCTCTACGAGTTAACCTCGGTTTCCTGTGTAAAGAGGATGATCCCACTTAGCTCAATGAGCTCTGGTGAGAATGTAAAAATAGATGTGGCAGTGGCCAGCATCACACCTGGTACTACGTAGCACTCCATAAATCTGATAAGGATTTCTCTTGAAAGGAGCTGGTGATGCAAGCATGATGCCAGGGCTCCTTAAGAAGAGCTCTGCTGGTCAGTGACCAGTTGTGAAGGGTAGAGATTGTGTCAGGACTGAGCACATAGTAAGTGCTCAATAAATGGTAGCTGTTATTACCATAGCCACCCTTCAAACAGTAGAGAGGTCTGCTCTTGGAAGGTGAGAAGATCGGTGTCTCTGCTGCTCCAGATGGGGAACCCATACCGGACTCCAGATAGGTTTTACTACTAGATGACGTGTAATGTGGCTTAGATGCTGCTCCACTCAGGGTACTGATTCAAACGGCAAACCTGTCTCCCTAGTGCCAACTTAGTCACCCAAGAGCAACAGGATTTTTAAATCACATGTGGAGACTTTAAATCATGGGCAAAGCAGGGTGCCAAGATACTCACAAGGAAAGTGACCTGCCAGCACTTCACCCTGTTCATCTGGAAAACGACGTCCTGAGTCTGGTTACCAGGCAGGGTGATGCAGCAGCTGATCTCGTTGTCGCCCACAGAGAGAACCGCTCTGCAGCCTGGTTCCGGGTAGTCGCAGGTACAGGGATCCAGCTGCATGTGTCCATAGTGTCGTACCTCCCGGGACAGCTCCAAAAACTGTTCCAAAAGCAGGGCAGGGTGAGGGGTAGAAGGAAGCAAAAGACCACTTGAAGCAGACCATAAGAAAGAAGACAGCGCCCCTTGTGCTGACACTGAGCCCCAGGGAGGTTCATAGTGTGTCCTTCCAGGGCAGAGGCCACACCTGCCTCCTTCGCCATCGTGCCCCTGCTCCTGTTATGGTGCTTGGCACATAGTGGGACTAAAAATATTTGACAAGTGAATGAAGAGTGAAGAAAAGAGTGGAGTGATTAAATGAATGAGCAGACATGATTCCATCGCAGCGGATTATGACAGCAAGGAAACAAAAAGTGTACATTTAAAGTGTCATCTTTTAAATAGTTAAGCCGATAATCCTAGCACTCTGGGAGGCCGAGGTGGGAGGATCGCTCAAGGTCAGACTAGCCTGAGCAAGAGCGAGACCCTGTCTCTACTAAAATAGAAAAAATTAGCCAGGCATGGTGGTGCATGCCTGTAATCTTGGCTACTTGGGAGGCTGAGGCAGAAGGATTGCTTGAGCCCAGGAGTTTGAGGTTGCTGTGAGCTAGGCTGACGCCACGGCACTCACTCTAGCCCGGGCAACACAGTGAGACTCTTGTCTCAAAAAAAAAAAAAAAAAAAAAAAATTAAGTCGAGATCTACGTAGAAGGAAAAGCAGCTCATTTTTACAGGCTGTCTTATATGATGGTGGTATTGTCAGAGAAAGAGATTTTGGGAATGGCAATAAAATGAGAGCATGAGTAGGTCTGCTTTTTAAGTAGAATTCCAGAGGGCCCCCAAATGCCGAGGGAACACTTTTGTGTTAGTTTTAAATTTTAGTTCTTCCCACTGCTTCCGAAGTAACCTAAGAACAGAGGACAGTTGCAGTTCACACCTGTGGTCCTGGCATCTTGTCCTGTTAATGCCTATTCAGAGCTTTTCATTTTTTAACGAAGTGGTATTATTATTGATTGCATTTAAATAAGCAAATATTGGTTTGGTGACCTCCACCTTGTTCTTCCAGCTTTCACCACAGATGGGCCTGGCCTAATGGCGTGTGAGATGTGTGTGCAGAACACAGTTCTCACTTTAGCATGTGGTCAAACCGGAAAGAAGACCACCCAATGACAACCTCTTTCCTGATCCTTTCCTGGAGCAAGGTAACTTACACCTCCTTTTCAAGGACTCCGTGAAGCATCTTCTGATACAGTGAACCATGCGGAGACCTAAGTGGGGAGGGACGGCAGACTCTGGATCTCATGCTGGCAGGAGAAACATTCAAAGCTGCTGTCCCTCCCAGCCCCATGGACCAGCTCTTTGCACTATGGCTTGGGCTTCAGCTTGGGCGATACATTAAGGTGCCCGGCCTCCTGTTGGGTCAGTGAGAAACACCAGAAATGACAGGTCATAAGTACAGGGTACCTGTGCAGGGGTGGGGCAGGGGCTGAGTTATCTTGTCTCAAGAATATAAAGAGTAGTTTCATCTCTTGCCTCAATACTCTCTAACTTATTATATGGAATAAATCTATAATGTTTATTTTATTGTTTGATAATATTTAAAAATCATAATAACCTCTTTGCTGTAATGAGCTAAAAGAAATGAAAATGTTTTATTAAAAGTGAAGCTCTGGCCGGGCGCGGTGGCTCACGCCTGTAATCCTAGCTCTCTGGGAGGCCGAGG
>NW_012144966.1:3234322-3259327 GCF_000956105.1 Propithecus coquereli | reverse complement strand
AATAAGTAACTTATTTAAAATGATTGTTGGTATTTGCCATTCAACAAAGGGGTGTTGTGATATCACTAACTATATGAAAATCAGAAGACGGAAATCTGCAAGGATTATCTGCTTGAAAAATTAAGAAGAAATAAGAAGATTGTACCTGAAAAAGACAACTTAATGTATATAGCTGCAGAAAGTATGTTTACATATTTTCATTTAGATTGGGGTTGACAAACTTTTATGTAAAGAGCCATATTTTAAGCTTCACGGGCATATGGTCTCTGTTGAAACTACTCACCTCTGCCACTGTAGCAGAAAAGCAGCCTTTGACAATACATGAATGAGCATGACTATGTGTTGATAAAACTTTATTTATAAAAACAGTGGCTCATGGGCCATAGTTAGCCTAACTCTGATTTAGATCAGATGATTCTTCTTTAAATTAATTTCACATATTTTCAATTCCAAGATTTATTGTACATGTACATAAAGTAAAATAATAGCTGTTAATGTGTTTACTCCATTATCAGGAGAAGAACTTCACACACAAATAATGTTGGATATATACCAGCATTACGCTTTCAGAAAAAGCTTAGATGCTTTCAGAAAAAGTAGCTAATTTCAATAATGATTTAACTTTTTTCACCTAATTTATGTATTCAAGTAAAGTTTTAAAAAGAGCATTATAATGAATAATATAAATTTAGGTAAAACATTTATCATAGAAGATAAAATTTGTTTTTTGGAAAAAATACAATACACTTTTAGGGAGAGCATGATGAAAATAATATTCTTACTAAATTAAGAAGTTTACAGGGCAGATAATGTGCTTAGAACTGGTTGTGGTATATACACAATTTGTAATTGTGCCCGAAGTAGCAGCAATATTCTACCCATCAAAATAGAAGCTGCAATTGTAAACATTTACAAATACACGGAAAAACTGAACTCCAAAGTTTTTGTGACAAAGCTGAGGTAGAACACCAGGGGGGAAAAGTATTCAATAGTGGCAGTATGTGCATTTTTCCTTTTTCTTTTCTTTCTTTCTTTTTTTTTTAGCCCATCAATAAAAATCTCAAAAGGTAAAAGGAGCCCTTGAAGAATTACTTTCTGTGTCAATGTAAGTATAAATAAGTCCTCTAAATATTAGTTGTATTTTGTTCAAAATCAATGCTGAAGTTGTGAACACTGGCAAAGTCAAAAGAATTTTAAAAACACAACACAAAGAAGCCAAGGCTATTTCTTCTGTTAAAATACGTCTTGTCAGATGCATATTCACTGCTTGGGGGCAGGAGGTGTGTGAGTTGGTACCACCTTTATGGAAGCTTTAAAAATGGATGTTTAGAAATATATGCTGAGGAATAATAGAACACACACTCAAAGACAGGATGTTGGCTGCAGTGCACAGGGAATTCAGCCAGGAACTGTACCAGGTGCTGTGACTGCACAGTGTGTATAAATTAGACACAGTCCCGGGCCCCATGGTGCTCTCTGCCAAAGTGATTTATAGAAGCAACAGCGAGAAACAACCTGACTTCCAATAATAGAAAAATGGTTCACCAAATGATAACACAACCATGAAATGCAATACTCTGTAGTCGCTAAAAATTATGCTGAGAATCTATATTAATTAACATAGGAAAGGACTCACTATATAATGATTGTATTTTTGAGAATCTTTAAACAATAAGCTTTTATTAATTCTATAATCAGAAAAATCAATGAAGATATTGTTATTTTTAAAGAGTCTTACTTTCAGTGCTTGGGTTTATAAATTATAGAAACAGGTCAAATCTAATATGTTTCTTTAACTCCCTTGGTACAACATTTGATTCACCTTTGTTTGATCGTCTTCTTTCTGGAGAGCCTCTAATTTCTGCCTCTGCACCTGTGTGGGTTTGGCCCATCCTTTTTCAATGTCCTGTATTGCCTTAAAACAACATAAATTGTAAAATTAGTAATCTTAGCAGAAATTAATTAATCTGACAAAAACATACCTGTATGAAGGGCTATAAAAACAGACCCAAGTGGACATACATTTAAGGATTCAACATGTTAGAAAGGTTACTTTTTAAATTAGTGGGTTAGGAAGAACAGCTAATTTGGGGACAACTGGCAACACTTGACAAAGAAAATAAAATTAGCTTTTCCCCACACTACCCAATCAAGTAAATTCCAGATAGATCAAAGATTTAAATGTAAAAAACCATACGAGAACTAGAAAAAAATATTTTTATCTGATTTTGAGATAGGGAATATCTTTTTAAGATACAAAGACCAAAATGTCATAATTAAGGAATAGTAATGTATAATTACCTGAAAATATAAAACTTCTGTACATAAAGACCACCAAGAACAAAACTAAATGAAATGGCAAACCAGGGAAAATGACTGCATCATATATAGCAAAGAATTAATATTTATATAAAGCAAAAGGAAAAAATGTAAGCATTTCCAGTAGGAAAATGGACAAAAGATATGTATTGGCAATTAACAAAAAGACCCTGGCCAGGCGCGGTGGCTCACGCCTGTAATCCTAGCACTCTGGGAGGCCCAGGCGGGCGGATCCTTTGAGCTCAGGAGTTCGAAACCAGCCTGAGCAAGAGCGAGACCCCCATCTCTACTAAAAATAGAAAGAAATTAATCGGACAACTAAAAATATATAGAAAAAATTAGCCGGGCATGGTGGCGCATGCCTGTAGTCCCAGCTACTCGGGAGGCTGAGGCAGAAGGATTGCTTGAGCCCAGGAGTTTGAGGTTGCTGTGAGCTAGGATGATGCCACGGCACTCTAGCCCGGGCAACACAGTGAGACTCTGTCTCAAAAAAAAGAACAAAAAACAAAAAGACCCCAAAATGACAAATACATTTGACTCATAAACATTGATGTGGTAAAAAATTGTTGATAAGGCCATAATTGTTACTGTTTATACTAAAAATTTTCAACTTATTAATAGTGGCAGACACACGAATAGTGCTTATTATGCATTCGGCTGTGTTCTAAGTGCTCCAAAACAAGTCAGTCATTACAGCCACTCTGTGAGGTAGGAGATGATATGATATGCCCAAAAATAGGTAAATGAGTTTGGGCATAACCAAATAATAGACTATGCTGTCATTAAAAATTATACAGAACATTTAACCACATGGGAAAAGGCTGTGAATTATTGATAAAAAATCAAGTTACAAAATAGGAGTATAGTAGTAGACCTTATATTTTTATAAACCAAAAAATAAATATAAAACAGAACAACAAAAACTTTGTATGCATACTTATGAGTCAAGGCAATGAATGCGCTTATAAATGAAATATATATGAAATAAACACATCAACGAAGTCAACAGTTTGAGTGTATGGTTAAGATTTAAGGTGACATTTCATTTTTGAGCTCTTCCATATTTGCAAATTTTTTATAAGATGAAAACAAATTTTGCAATTTTTAAAAAATTAAAATGGAATATATTGTTGGCCACTGTCTGGTCAGCTTTGGGTAACGGCCAACTGTCCCCAAACTCCAAATCCTTAATGGGCTTCTCAGTTGTTTCCTAATCCATTGCAGGTTTAAGCAGAGCAATACTGGGCTCAAAGACAGAAAGGGCCTGGAAGACAACCACCCCCTGTGGAAGCTCATCCGAGTTGTTCTGGAGCGGAATGAAGCATGGACATGACAAAGACTGTCTGCTGTCTGCCTTCCCTGCTAGGCCCTCCTCCTGCGAGCTTCCCCCTCCTGCTGGCACCCCGTGCCCTTCCCCTTTAGCTGGCCTGGCCCCGGGGCAGCTCTGGCATTAGCGGTACATCTCATCGGCTGCACACACACAGGCTGTGCTACTGTGGTTTATCATGATCTAACAGAATCGGCCACTGTTCCTCAGCTGGACGGTCAGTCCCTCAAGGGAAGACCCTGTGACCTTCGCCTCAGTGAATCTTGTCCAGTGTTCTGCATACAGCAAACACTCAATAGTTCTTTGCCAATTATCAGGTGCTTATTTGCACCTTTGTCTGCACGTAAGTCTATGTGTTGCGTCCCTCAGTGATATTGGTAGGTTATGCTTTGTCTCTAAGAGAAGAGAATATTCAAGAAGCTAAATACATTTTGGATACTGCTGTTCAGGTTGAGGGAAAAGGATTTAGAAGAAAAATAATATCTGTTGAGAACTTGTTTTAGATAGATTTTCTCACTGACTTTTTTCTCACCAACTACAGTCGTGCCTCCTTTTCCTTGGGGGATACCTTCCAAGACCCACAGTGGATGCCTGCAACCACAAATAGTACGAAACTCTATATATACTGTTTTTTCCTCTATATACATAACTTCAATAAAGTTCAACTTATAAATTAGATACAATGCTCTTGCACTTTGGGGCCATTATGAAGTAAAAGCAGGGTTATTTGCACACAAGCAGGGCGATACCAAGATAAGTCGATCTGATAACTGAGATGGGTACGAAGTGACTAACGGGTGGGCAGCATATACATAGTGGATACGCAGGTCAAAGGGAGGGTTCATGTCCTGGATGGGATGGAGCGGGATGGCATGAAATTTCATCACGCTACTCAGAACAGCACACAGCTTAAAAGTTATGAACGGTTTATTTCTGGAATTTTCCATTTAATATTTTTGGACCGTGGTTCACCACAGGTAACCAAAACCATGGAAAGTGAGACCTCAGATAACTACTATATGCAGTGGGATGGTAAAAATTACCACTATTTTATAGATAGGTAAGTTGAGGTTCAGAGAGGTTATGACGTTTCAGATGACCCAGCAAGTAAGCGGCAGGAGTTAGATTAAACCAGATCTAAGCGCTAACCCCAAGCCACTGGATTCCTACCAGGCAGGCAGTACCCACCCCAAGGCTTTCTCCTTGCCACCAACTGTTGTCAGAACACACCACACCACACCAGAAAGGAATCATCATGGGCACGAAGAACTAAACACTTTTTCTCTCCCGAACTCCACCTGATGTCAGAACCCCATAAGGACTGTTAGCTCAGGGCAACAGTCAGAGAGAAGGCGTGGCTAAACAGGACTCACGGCGGTGAGCACTGACCAAAGATACGTCAGTCATCCCTAGGAGACCAGGATCCTCAAACACAGAGATTTAAATGTCCCACAGCAGAGGTAACACAATTGTTTTTGTGTCACTACCTTTGAAAAGAGTTGACCCTGATTATGGGTTCACAAGTCATCTATATTTAGCACCTTGCTCCAAGTTGGTGCAGACAGTGAGTCGAGTCTAGACAAATGTCTCTACTCAGTTCTATGGCTCCTTCCCTGAAGACTGGTTGACAGGGACTTACACGGAACCTAATTTTAAAAAATCGAGTGAAATAACATAAGCCATGGTTTTCATGAGCTTCAATCACACGCACTGCAGTGGCCTCCACAGCCGGCACAGTGGTGAGAAACGGAGAACATGTGCTTGCTTATCAAAGAAAGGCATTGGCCACTTGGCTCTGGCTGGTTGAAGCATGGCAGAGGACGGCCAGGGACGTATGTGCCCGCACAGGGGCACGAGGCCACGGGAGTGTTAGGAGGCTAAAGGTCAGCCCCACTCCCCTCACCAAGCCACAAGCCCCAGTGTGGGGCTCGGCCCCCCATGGAGCAGGAGGCACATTTTTCTAATTTGTACAAACTCACTGTATGGGCCAGCAGTGGCTCTGCTGAAACGCAGACCCAGAATTGACTGAGCCTTCAAATTTTTAGAGAAAACCCAGAAATTTATACTTTTAAATGCAATCTCTCATTTTGTTAATGTCACTCAATTTGAAAAAGGAGAATGCTTATGTAAATTTAACATCATGTAAAAAAAAAGAGAGAGAGAGAGGAAAGGATTCAGGTTGGGAGAATCCACTTGACTCCTTGGACAGCCTCAGGTACATCTGCTTTTAGAAAATCAAAAGGATGTCTTCTCATAGTTAATTATAATGACTCCATTATTTATCAGAATTCATCAGAGCTTTTTGTGTTAACTTTTCAAAGGATGGCTGCCTCTCGGTCATTCACATATTCTCCAGGGCACAGGGGAAGGAGACGCAGTCTCTGTCCTTGGCCATTCAGAGTCTGGTGGGGGAGAAAGCGGGTGAACTGGTATTAACAAGGCTGGGGGAGAAGCGCTATAACAGAGGATATAGACAAAACACCGCCGGAGCAGGGAGGGAGGAAGGCGCTTTCTTCTGAGGAAGGCCAAGGAGGGCTTCCCAAAGGAGGCAGCAATTGTGGCCCTGACTCTCCTGCAGAGCTTGGGCTGCCTTTTGACTCTCAGTAACTCCACTCAGGCTCCGGGAATGATCGTCATGATGGTGGTGATAATGGTAAAGACTATTATGACGGCAACTATAGTATTTTGAAGATTTTGCCAGGCGAAGAGCCAAGGTTCAAATAATAGTCTATTAAAGCTGGGAGAAACTTAGAGACTATTAGTTCAACCTCCTTACTTAACAGGGAGACATGGTGGTTCAGAAGGATGAAGTGGCTGGCCCAAGGCCATACAGAGAGAGGGCTAGTGGCAGAGCAGGGGACGGACTTCCTTTCTGAAACTGCGATTCAGTGAGCTTTCCATGAAGCCACCCTTTTTCCAGCTGCGAGCAGAGGAAATACCATCATCTATTTCTCTCTGGTTTACAACTCCTTAATGAAGACAGATTAAAAAGTCACAGCAAGTGTTACAGCTCTTTTAGACTTTGTCTAGCAGGTCTTCCAGTCCTCACTGGAATACTCCAGTTAAAAAAAGAAAAAATAAGTCACAGCATGGGGCTGGCAGTTCTGACCTCGCATCACAATGAGGCCTGGAAGCCATGCCATCAAGACTGAATTTCCCACAGGAACGATATCAAAATTAAGTGCTGTATTCTCAACCAAGGATGTGACATGAAATAAACCAGACACAATCAATAATGTGTCATAACAGCAAGGATACAATGGCGATGAGCTTTGATGAACATTTAAAACAGTAAATTCTGCTCCAACTCACATAATGTGGGTACACCAAACATGAGTATATACGGATCAAAGTGTAATATGAAATGAATTCAAGCTATATTCTGGCCATAAAAATATAATAGTGAATATTAAACAATTATTAAGTGATATTTTGATTTGCCTCTTTAGAATTTAGAAGCGCTTTGTGGTCTTGGTCTCTTAAAAAGTCCCCTAAGGAAGTATGCGCTGGGGTTCTTTCTATGCCTTCTAATAAGCCACAGCACCAAAATCCACCCACTGCCCGTTTTGTTACACCCAAAGTACTACAGTAGGTACTGTTGTTACCTTGTCCCCTTAAAAAGCTCATTAAAATTAATGACTGACGCACCATCTCTCCCCTCTCTGCAAAATTCTCCCTCCTGAGTTGGAGGTAGCCTTGGCGGGGATGTGACCCGGCCCCCGTCTGCTGCTCGACTGACCGTGGGATGTTCTGAGGGAGCTCCCTGAAAGAAGTTTCTGAGCCTCCCTTCCGGAATCGTCAGGCTGGGCCTGGGAAGCACCAGGTCTCTGAGCATGCTGGCGTGGTGAGCGTGAGCACTCTGGGCAGCTGGTGAAGCAGGCGGAGAGCTGCGGTGGTGCAACGTGGTGGGTGTGTCATGGCTGTATCATTCCACCGCTTGGCAGAACCTTCGCCATACCAGACAGGGGAGGGGAAAGGAGGCTGAGCTCTAAATTTATTTATTTATTTATTTATTTATTGAGACAGAGTCTCACTGTGTTGCCTGGGCTAGAGTGCTGTGGCGTCATCCTAGCTCACGGCAACCTCAAACTCATGGGCTCAAGCGATCCTCCTGCCTCAGCCTCCTGAGTAGCTGGGACTACAGGCATGCGCCACCATGCCCGACTAATTTTTTCTATATATTTTTAGTTGTCCAATTAATTTCTTTCTATTTTTTAGTAGAGACGGGGTCTCGCTCTTGCTCAGGCTAGTTTCGAACTCCTCAGCTCAAACGATCTGCCCGCCTCGGCCCCCCAGACTGCTAGGATTACAGGCGTGAGCCACCGCGCCCAGCCTCTAAATTTATTTTTTAGGAGGTTGGGGGATAGGGGTAGGCAGGACCAACTACATAATGTGTAGGCCCTACCTGTGACAATGAAAATGTGGGATCCCTGTTCAAAAATAATTAAGAATTTCAAGATGGCAACAGCAGAGCATTAAACAAGCACAGCGCCCTACACAACTGCACGGGCCACGGGCCCAGGAAGTTGGCCCCCAGGGCAGGTGTGCTGCTTGTTGGCTCAGGGAAAAGAGGGTTATACTAGAGTGAAATTCAGGGATCATGGGTGACTTTAAATGATCAGGGATATCCTTTCTAGGTTCACATCAAATTAGCCTAAATAACAGAGTTTCAGCTGCAAATTCAGACAGCAATTGTTAAAACAGAGGTAGAATTATTTTTTAACCCTCTCTCTGAACTCCTCTACTTCTTTTGTTTTTTTTAGTTATGGTAAGATATATACAACATAACATTTACCACTTTACTCATAAGTAAGTGTACAGATCAGTGGCATTATATACATTCACAATAACCATCACCACTATCTATACCTAAAAACTTTCCATCAGTACCCAACAAAAACTTACACTGATTAAATAATAACTTCTCCTTCCTGCCTCACCTCAGCCCCTGGAAACTTCTATTCTACTTTCTGTCTCTCTGAATTTGCCTATTCTAGGTATGGAGATAGGATTATTAGCTACCACAATTTTTTGTAATGATTCCAAACCAAAACGGCCTATACGCATGGTCTTCTGAGAATTCTTGGTGACGCTCACCTGCATGTAGAGCAAGCCTACAGCCACTCTGCAGTCCATCAGCATGGTGTCGAGGGATGGATCCATATACCTGCGTCATTAAGGAGCGTTAGATGAATTCGTATGGCGCGGAAATGCGCACACCTGGGAGAGAGTGCCTTCGAAAGCGGTAGCCCTCTACCCTGTGGAGCAGGGCCGCCTCTCTAACAAAGCCACACCCCTATCTATACTTGGCCACCTTCAAGGTGTCCCTCCACCTCTTTTCTTTCCTGATTTCTTTACACTGTTAGCTCTTGCCTGGTGGGTTCTGAGAATAAAGATGAAAACAAAAAAAAAAGCTTTAGGGGAATAGTCCATATCTCTGTTCACATTCAGCCTCCCTCTTGGCCGCCAAGTCCTGGATTCCCTTTCCCCTGCCCCAGTAATTGGCAGAGTCATCTTCCCCATATGGACCCACCCCCACATTCGCCACCCCGCACCCAGGCCACCTTCACTGCCTGAGCTGCTCTGGTAACCTCCTCCCCAGGCTTTCTGCCCCAGTCGTGTGCCCTCAACCTCAAACTCCACATCCTAACCACAGTGGTCTCTCCGGAGTAACCCTTGAGACTCTCATAGCCCTGGAGTTAGATCATCTGCCTTTCCTGCTTCCATGACCTATAGACCCTTTGTGGGACAGCTCCTGTTCTCACTTCCAGTCCCATCTCTCACCATCCACACCCCCAGCACTGCCTTCCAACCATGCTTCCTCTCCTCTCTCCCTGCCTGGAAGACCACTGCCCTGGCTGACCTCTTTCCCTGACTGATCTGCCTTTCTCTGCAAACCTCATGCAATGGCCCCTCCTCTAGTCCCTACTCCCCAACGTTGTGTTGGCCACCCATCCTCTGTGCTTCCTCAGCACCCTGAGTTTATCCCAACCACTGCTCTGAGCAACTTTTCTTGACACCAGATGTGAAGACCCCTGAGCCCAGGGGCTGGGTCCTATCCTGAGTTGCCCCTCTGCATCTTGGCAGAGTGACTTGCAAACGGCAGGGGCTCCATGTCTGTCCATTGGATCCAGAATCACCAGGATGAACTGAAATCAGTTACTGCATAAGCATGGTAGCATGTTAGGAAGGGACAAAAACTGTCAGGAAGGGGTGCACTGTGGCTGATCTATAGCCAACCAGAAGGCAGAGGTAAGCAGAGTCGCTACCCTCAGAAGCATAGGGGGAACAGGCTGATGGGGTTGGCTTAGACCACCAGGAAAGTCAGGGTTCCACATGGCATTCCATTTAGCTACATACTCACACATCCCAGAGGCCCCTGTGTGCAAAGAATAGCAACTGTTGCATGAGAGACTTATAGAGCCCCTGACTCATCCCAGACTGGGCCTTCGAGAGGCCAGGGCAGGCACCCTCTCGTCTGGAAGTAACCACATATCACTGGAGAGATGCACCCAGAGAATTCTCAAAGAAAAATCCTAAAGACTCCAACTAGACCTTACTGTGAGGCCTCATCTGCCGGGAACTGTGTAGCTTTTGGAGCTAGCCCCCTTGCTTCCACCCAGCAAGGCCTCCTTCTGGAAAGAGGACGAAGCACTTGCGGAATCCTACGCCAGGTTCTTCCCTTTATGGGTCCTGGTCCTCAGCTCTAACACAGAGGTTCCCACGAGCACAGCCCATCTGCCTGGATCTGAGACGCTGGCTTATGATTGGGTAGATGTTTTATCTTGCACTTATCATCTAGAATTTACCTGTTTAATGAAGACATATGCAAAGCCTAATTTCTAATTCAAGCTGCCAGGTAAGGAACAGCATCCTCATCTGAACTTTGATCTCAAGTTTTCAGGAAAGCTCATGAGCAAAAAAAATCTATGCTCCAGGGATTTTTTTTTTTTTGCTTATTATAATCATCGTTATCATCAATATGACAGTAACAAACATGACCAAAATGTATTGGACATATGGGATTACTTTATTATACCCTCACAATAATCCTATGATGTAAACACTATTATTCCCATTTTAACAGATACAGGAACTGAGGCCTAAAGAGCTTGAACAACTTGGCTAAGGTTATACAGCTAAAACTGAGAGAGCTGGGACTTAGAGTCACATACTCTGATCCCAGGAACAAGTGTGCTCAGCCATCACCTTAGTGTAAGCAGCTTCTAGAACACTGTTCTCTAAACACTTAAATAGAACTGAGTCCTTTTGTCTTTCTCAGGGTTCCATGCCACAAGATGTTGACTATTTCTCAGAGTACTTCTGAACAATAGTATACAAACTTCTAGCTTTGCTGGAAACATCCTTCCAAAATTCAAAGCCACAAACTGGGGCTCTAGCAAGGCCAAGTTAACTGCTATTCCTAGATTTCAAAATGCCTTTTGTTAAAGCTTCTGTACTCAGAGTACAGAATAAGTGGTCTGGGTGGGAGTGAACCTAAGCAGCAATGTGATATAATCATGATAATAAACACTGGGAACTGCAGATTACAGGACTGGGAGTGGGTGAGTGTCCTTGTTCTCCACAGGACTCCCTATTTCTGGCGGAAATGATAGTATTTTCTGCAGAGAGACACATGTCCTAGGAATATGGGTGGCCCTGGTCCATATCCTTTACGAATGTAAGCCCAACACTTAGAGTTCAAATTCACTGCAAATTGGCTGAATCCACCCTTTGCCTTCAGAGAATGCCACACTTCAACAGGTGAATCAGATCTGCTTGTAATAACCAACCAATTCTTTCCATGAATGCAGTCAGTAATCCATTCCAAAGCAAACCCATGGCCAGCAATGTATCGCCATTACCTGCTTCGATCCATGTCCCCTGGCCTGCCCCTGTTTTTTCAAGCCTTGCCGTCTTGATTGCCTTTCAGTAGAGAAGTAGAATAGACGGCAGCCATCCTCATTTTAATACCCCTGGAGCATTCACCTGAGACCAGGGAAAGTCCTCCTTAACATCCTATTCTGCAGGACAAGCATGCTGGTTCATTTCACCCTCTCGTCTTCATTGCTTTCCCTACGACCTTCCCGGAGTCTGTGGTCTCCAGCTGTCAGCGGGCCATGAGCAGGATGTAGCGAGATGTCCTCAAAGGCCTTCTGGACTCAAGTATCTACTCACCACTTTCTGAGGCCAACTTTACAGTTCTCCACTTCGGAACTTCTTCGGAGACTAACATAAGGAAGTTCAAAGTCCGCCAGTTTTTTCACAACTAGAGAAGGGGGAGAGGCAGTCTTACTGCTTGAAAAGCACAAAGAGTTCACATGCAGCAGCTTTCAGATGAGAAAATAAATCATTATTATTGGAAAGAATAAAACCACGATAAGAATATCCTCTTGCATTTGGATGTAATTTTTAACTTTCTGAAGTTCATTCGAAGAATAAATATTATTTGATCCTCATAAAATACCAGCCCTTCGAGTGGGGGATATTTCACACCATGCTATAGATGAAGAGATAGGTCCAGAGACATCCAGCGCTTTCTCCAGCACATCATAGCGCCCAGGGGCCCGGCCACTATCCAACCCTTTAACTTTCAGCTCAAACCACCTCCCCACAGCTTCTTGAGGACATATGTAAATTACTTTAATATTCCTGATACCATTTCACAACTAAAAAAGGAACAAATTTGTAACATCTAGAAATACACTGTAGAGAAAAGCAAAATCTATGTAATTAGACTGTCTTCTTACACTATCTCATTACGGCTTTTTTTAAGAATCTAAGAACTTATTTCTATCATCTATTTTATAACGAATATTCCTTAACAAGGAGAAATCATGCTGTGGTGGGAGGTCCTGACACCTGGAGTCTAGCACTCCATCCCCGGGAGGGCGTGGCATGGCTGGTGCCAGTGGCCAGGCCCAGGGTAAAGGTGAGAGGGACACCAGGATTGGGACTGGGAGTGCAGAGGAAATGCAGTTACTGGAATGGCCTGAGGTCTTGCTCCCAACGGTGCTACCGCTACCGTTCTGGAGCTGCTTGGCCCCAGCTCTCCCTGAACAAGGATACAACCTTCCATTCTGCAAGCCTTTGCCCCAGGGGCCAAAAGAGTAGTAGGGACAACACCGTGGGGGTCGACTGGCCCCTGCTGTGACTCCCCCACCCCGTGGGCCAAGCTCCTGCTCACACCTACACACCCATCCTCCGGCTGCCCTCATTCCTTCTTTCATTCTTACCAGAGAGCTTGCCCTCCTTGCAAAACTGAATGAGAAAGAGGCCGAAGTAGCCCAAGAGCTCCCGACACAGTCCGATTTTGCGTGCCACCACCTTTAACCAAAGACAAGCAAAAGGGAGAAGGTTAGGAGTATCCACCGTGCTTCCTAACTGACATGCAGAATTGGAAATTGCTTGTGCACATCAATAAAAACTGCTCTCATGGGTTAGTAGACACTCAAAGAAAGCTTTTTGGAATCTAAAATTGGTACATACTTATTTTAGAAAATTTAGAAATATAAAAAATTAGAGCAAGGAAAATAAAAATCAGTCCCACCACAATGGGCAGAGGCTGGTTATCCCACCTTGGATGTGAACACATCTCCTGGGTCATTTTGGTCTTTATTGTCCTGTGGAGGGCAGCAGCCTTCAGTAGCCATTCCCCATGAACATCTGTCCTTCTGTGATATCTGCCCCCAGAGTGTGCACACTAATTTGCCCCTCTGCAGGCTGGATTAGAAGACAGTCAGGAAAGGGTCACTGCCCAGCTGGCATACCAACGTGCTCCTGCTACTGTCCACCTCTGACACTCAGGCCTACTTCTCTTTGATGCTTCCTGCGATGGTCTAGGGTAATTTACTGTGACGTTTGCTCCATGAAAACCTCAGATGCCAGGCACGGGCTGCCTGCATTTCGCTTTCCTCTTCGGCTTTTACATCAAACGGCTTTCATTTCGACACCAGTCGTTTCATTTTTACCATCTGGTCTTCAGGCTGTAACTTCACACCGTTGTACATCCATTCAGCTTCCCTTAGTAGGAACTTCCACCCGACCACAGGCTATCTCCCTGCCACCCTCCCAGTCTGGCCCCTCTTTAAGACTGGGCTCTCATAATTTCCTTGCACTTCCAGTCTTAACTTGCTAAATCACCTCTATAACACGCAAGGATCTGCCTCCCCGGCACTGTAATGATGCTCTGACCATGGCTCCCGGTTCTCTAGGTGGCAGTCATGAAAATACCAGGCTCAAAGGGGTATTTTCTTGTCAGAGATCTGCAAATTACCCCGGAAGGCAGTCTGATTAGCTGGCTGGTATGAGCGGGTGTTCTCAGCATAGCTTTGAAAATAAAGAAACGCCCAGAAACAGTTTCTCAGCTTTCACTAGACGTGATTCCCATTCCCCTTCTTTCTACTTCACTTTCCCCGCCACGCCCTTGCAAAACACCCAAAAGCGAAACGCAGGGCTCTTCTGTGTGCAGGGGTGACTGTGTGTGGTAGGTAACAGCGCAGGAAAGACATCTTTCCTGCAGTAAATCTGACCCCTGTCCACTCCAATCAGATCTCTCTCTTTTCTGATCCATTTCATGAAAGTAACAAGGTTACATGCCAAGGCAGATAGAGAAAAGTAGGGACAAAAAGGAGGACAGGGAAGCCTTTGGGATTAGAAAGATGTAAATACAAACTCTTTTGAGAGCAGTGAGTGTCAGCAAAAGAGACAATAATATTTTCTCTCTTAGCAAATGTTAAGATGATTCAAAACACAAGCACCACCAGTAACTCTACAGTAGTGCTAGAGTTTAGCCTGCTGCCAGCCCTTAATGAGCCAATTAAAAAGTAACAGGCAGGATGGGGGTGAGGTGAAGTGGAGGAAGCAAGGTGAGCATGGCGGCGAGTATGCTTAAGATGTAGAAGATGATTTTTAATGAGAAAATTTAAATTATGGTTTTATGCAAGCTAGAGAATTTCCCAGCCCCTGGAAGGAACTTCACATCTGTGCCTGGCCAAGTGCTCGCTTGACCTTTTATGGAAACTACCACTTCTAGGGTAGGGCCTCCAGTTTAACGTACCTGAATTGATGATGCCAATGTCTCGGGTTTAGTTTCTCACAAGCCAACGCGATTGGAAGAGAGAAAGCTTGTTTTTCTAAGATCACAAGTGAGTTCATTGAACGTATGTATTAGTTTCAAGTTAAATGGACAAAACAGATGGTACTCTAGAGGTATTGCCCCACTCACTGCTTATTCAGCACTCCCTCTGATATCAATAACAATATCAATAATGATCAATAACCATATTATGGAACATGAACTATTTTTATAATTACTTAGACACTGTACTTGCTTAAAGGTAAAGTAGCTTACCCAAACTCACACAGCCTCTACGTGGAAGCACTATACAGTCCTGCGTCACTTAACTACAGGGATATGTGCTGAGAAATGCGTGATTAGGCCATTTCATTGTTGTGTGAACATCGCAGAGTGAACTTACACAAACCTAGATGGTATAGCCTACCGCACCGCCAGGCCGTATGGTTTAGCTTATTGCTAAAGCTGTACATCGTGTTACTGTACTAATGTAGGCAATTGTCACACAATGGTGAGTATTTGTGTATCTAAACATATCTAAACATAGAAAAGGTACAGGAAAAACACGATATTATAATCTTATGGGGCCACCACTGCACATGCAGTCCAACACGGACCGAAACGTCGTTACGTGGTATATGGCTGTAATCGGAATCCAGGGTTCATCCTAAGCCCAGCAGATAGGAGATGCTAAATGACCACCACGACCACGCTTTCCTGCAGGTGTGTCTAGTTTGGCCAGCAAGCCCAGTGTGAAAACATGACAACCAGGACGCCTTCGGGCAGGGTGTCCAAGTTATCTTCCATCCTGCAGCTGCCCCCCTGAGCTACCTGCCTGGCCCTAGATGCATCTGAGTGTGTGGACCCCACGCTCCTTCTCCTTCATTTCTGTGTCCGTCTCCTACTTTGTAGGCCCTGGCCAATGTAGGGAACTGTGTTTTTGTGGTTTTTATTTTGAGTGCAAACGCCATCGAGCATCAAGGGCCTTTGATGCTTTTTAGAAAAATTATTCTGGAAATCAGTATAGAAGATTAGCAAGACTGGAAGCAGGGAGATGACTTTAGGGGCAGCTGTAGAAATATAGGTAAGAAATGACGAGGGATGGAGCTGAGGTCGGGGCCTGGTCATGGAGAGGAAGAAACGGAGAGGTGATGAGTGTGAGAGGTTTGGGACACAGGATCAGCAGCACTTGGAGGATGGAGGAGGAGGAGCCTAGAACTTGTCAATGAATGGCCTCAGCAAGGAGATGCTGCAGGCACCATTCAACCACGTGGGGAATACAGAAGCCAAGAAAAGCTGGGACAGGGTATGTATGATGACTTTAGGAAGACAGGACCAAAATAATCATCCTTGGGCAGGACTAAGATCTAGAAAAAGGGTGCTTCCTAATCTGGAGATGCAAACTGCTCCACTGAGGCCAGGAGGGCACAGGCAGGCTTGAACCTCCAGGCTGGAAAGAGGAGACAGACGCTTAGGTAAAGGCAGGCCTGGGAGCGCAGCGCCCATATGGGAACGCTTCCCTCTCCCGGCTCGGAAGGGGTCAGATACCACAACCCCAGCACCAGAACGTTCTGTCCTTTGAAAAGTCCTAGGAACTTTCTAACTTCTTCATGTTTATAACTTTTTATTCTCTCTTGCATGTTTCACTGGAGGGTTAGAACTAAAATCTTCCAAAGGAAAAGGCCCTGGGAGCTCGATGTGGGCGTGAGGAGACAGTTCCCCTCCATGGCCCGGGGTCTTGATTTCGTTAGTCCTCAGAGAGCTGATGGAAACTCAGGTCTGGCCCTGTGCACCCAGAATTAGACCCAGCAGAGCGTCGGTTTCAGGGTTTTTTTCTGTGGGGAAAGAGAGGCCTTCAAGAAACACCCTGTCGCCCTCTGCCAGGAACCATCACCAGCCCACCTGGGTAGAATCTGTTTCAGACTCTGCCAGGCTCACACCACTGCCTGCTCTCAACCATGGGACATCCCGTAATAAAGCATGTTGCACATTCCTGGGCCGTATCCCTGGCTAAGTTCCAGGGAGGTGACAGCAGCTGGGGGACGCACCTAAGAGATCTCTGGGAAATTGGTGCCCATAGGAAGGGTAAAAGCAAAGAGTCCCTGGAGGACTGGCTGTGTCTCAGGTTCCTTGGTAGGTCTCCTGGGAGATGCCAGCACCTCTGCATCCATAGGGTAAAACAACAGGCAGGAAGCTTCTGGAAGGTAGCCATATCCTAGGCCCTGTTTTGCAAACAAAATTATTCCTAAATTCAGTTCTGGAGCTGGAGTTTAAACACAGTTTACCTCTAGGACTCTTTCAGCAGTATCTGATGTTAGAATTTCGACTTCAGTACTCCTTCCATCCGGCAGAAATACATCCAGAGACGCTTTCTTGGTAGCGATGTTAAATGTGTTCTATAAGCAAAAGGAAAGCAAAGTAAGACCACAAGTGAGTTCATTGAACGTATGTATTAGTTTCTATAGGCAAAAGGAAAGCAAAGTAAACTTCCATACCACCCTCCAAAGCTGCACATGCCGCCCCGAGTGAACAGGCAGCAGTGGGGGTTGCTCTGGGAGGGCAGAGTGGGGGTGAAGAGGGGCCAAGGCAAAACAATGACATGAAGTTGAATAATTTCCAAATAAACAATAGAGTATCCATTTTGGAGAAAAAGGTTTTGATAAAATCATCCACATACTTAAGTTTCAGAATTAACATTCTCATTTTTGAATAAAAGTCTGTATCTTAGATCCTTTTTGACACTAAACATCTGAGGCTTTTCCTCATGGCCCAATTCTCCAATTCTTGGACATCAAGTGGGTGTCCAACAGTTCAATTCAATTCTGACACGATTTACCTGGAATTAGCATCCGATCCCACAAGTTAAAGGGCTCAGTTCCATGATGCTGCCCCTCTTCAGACTCCAGCTGTAAATGGGGTGCCTGGGCCACCCACATCTCTGTGCAGCCGAGTACAAATTCAGGGGTTCCCATGACCTCCTCTCAGGTCTGGTAATTTGCTAGAACAACTCAGAACTCATGGAAACAGTTTACTTAGGACTACTGGCTTGTTATAAAGGATACAACTCAGGGACAGCCCAGCAGAAGAAGTGCACAGGGCCTGGGGGCGTGCGTGGAGCGTCCATGCCCTCTCTGGGCGCAGCACCCTCCCAGCACCTCCACATGTTCACCCACCTGGGGCTCCCCAAACCGCATCGCTTAGGAGTGTTTGTGGAGTTCTGTTATGTGGGCATGTTTGATCACGTCACTGGCATTGGCGATTGAACTCAACCTCCAGCCCCTTCTCCTCTCCAGGTTGAGGGCGGGGGTGGGGCTAAAAGTTCCAACTCACTAATCCTGTCCCGGTCTTTCAGGGGACCAGTCCCCATCCTGAAACTACCTAGGAGCCCCCCAGCCAAAATTCAAGTCATTAGCATAAACTCAGGTAAGGTCGAAAGGTACTTGTTAGGACTAACAAAAGATACTCCTATCACTAAGGAAATTCCTAGGATTTTAGGAGCTCTGTGCCAGGGACTGGGGATAAAGATCAAGTGTGTTTTTTATCATGCCACACCAAGATATGCAGTAGTTTATGATTCTGTTACAGCAAAAATCTGAACTGCATGAACTATGCAGCCAGCACGGGGAAGCAAGTCCAAGTCACCATCCAGTGAGTGAGTGTCCATCTGAGGGCGTGACACCCCCAGCCCCACACAGCTGTGCCTGGGCTCTGTATTCTGCGAGGGGAAGGTCAGGCCCTAGAGCAGTAGCAAATCTGGGGACCTGCAAATTTCTGGGGATGGAGTACTCTGTACTGTTGACAGGCTAGAGACACTGTAGAGTTCAGAGAAGCCATCAGAGTTCAGAGAAGCCATCAGAGTTCAGAGAAGCCTGGGGCTGAGGCTCCAGTTACCCCAGGGAGAGGGATCCTGGAGGAGGCGTGGCCTAGAGAGGCCAGTGGCTGCCCGAAAGGGGCCTCACAAGGTGGTGGCATCTGGGGTGGACAGTTCTCAGCATCTCCCAGACAGGATCCTGTCAGTGCACAGACTTGCTTCATCCCTTCTGATTAAGGTCACAGCCCTTCTCATCCCAGTTCCCTGAGAGGATTAAACCCTAATGCCCCAAGGCATCCATTGCCTGCCATGAATAACTTCTCTCCTAGGCGTTTAGAATGGTATAGTCACGGGACATCCTCGGGAGAAGGGGAAAGGAGCGAAATCATTTTCTGTGTTCGGAGACTGCTATAGAAGCCCGAATACTAGTAACGCGGTGGGGGTGGGGGTGGGGGAGGGTGTCTCTTTACTGACCAGAATCTTTGCATCCAGCCCAGGTCACCTCCTTCTGGGTGTCGGGACGGGGGAGGGAAGATCCTAATGACCAATCAGAGGATTGTTTGGGGACCGTGGAGCTGGGGCTCGGGTAAGCCGACTAGGTGCAAGCCTTCCCCCTCCACAGGCAACGCCTCCCCTCCCTCGCCCTCCTGACCACTCACAGACACGACAGATCAGGCCTTGGGCTTTGTAGGGACCCAAGGGGCTCCAGCAACACAGTCCCCTTGCCCAGGCACCTCAGAACGCTAATCGCATTAGTGACAGGCTTATTTTCCTGACTTTGTTATCAAAGGGGAAGTTTGACTTTAAATTTTAATCCCCCCCCATACATACAGTGACTAAGTTTCTGCGATTCTGAATCTAAGTACTTTAGAAGAGAAAATCTAGATCGCCACCTTTGTAACTCTCCAATAATCCTGTGGCTTCTTGCTTGGGCTCCAAATCAGCGAACCAGGGACCCCCTGCCAGGTTTTCCCTTCCCACTCCAGCGCTAGGACAGCTCACTTCCTGGCGGCTTTTGAGAACCATGCAGAGCCCTTCAACAGAACGTCCGACTGCTGGCTTCTCTCCCCCAGCGTGCAGGCCTGAGCCCCTCACGCGACCTCAGGCCACTTTCTTCACATCTTCTCTTCCACTCTGAGCTTCCCGGGGTGGTTTTAAAAGATTTCCCGAGTTCCCCTGCAAACATGGTAACTGACTGGTGGGCCCCCAAGCTGAGACACAGGTAGTCAGGGGCAAGGAGATTGTTTCCCCAGAGCAATTGTTCCACATAGGCCCTTTCCAGGTACATTGTTGCCTACGTCTTGGGTCTTTAAAGGTTTCGGCCTAGACTCACAACATCTGTCACCTCAGGGGAAAAGTTCAAAACAAATGGGAAGAATGGTGCTGCTTTATGATGAGATTCTAAAGGAGAGCCTAGTGTTAATTTATGTTATAATATCTCCATGCAACTCCCAATTCAAACCATATTGCAGACTGATAAAATATCTAAATTATATAAATAGTTAAAAATGACATAAATGCATATATGTATTAAATCCTTCTGCAAAAGGAAAGTGAGGAAGCAGATCAGACTGGCTGAATGGGTCAGATTGCAGATGGCCCTGAAATCAGAGACTCGAGGATTTGATTAAAGAGGCAAAAGGGAGCCAGGTGGTTCTGGATCAGGGACATGGAAGAAGAGAAACGAAGTTATAGGAAGATCTGTTCGGCAGTGTGGTGCAAACAGACTAGAAGAGACACTGAAGGAGGGGGAGACCCCAGAGAAGTTGGCAGCTGCCATCTGCACACGAGGTACCGAGGGACTGGGCTAGGAACACACAACCCAAAGGGCAGACTGCTTGGGCTCCGAGCCCAGCTCCGTCACTCACTGCGTGTGACCTTGTGTGAACAGGTCACTTCCCCTCTCTCTGCCTCGGCCCTTCAGCTCTAACCTGAGGATGATAACAGTGCCTACCTTGTCGGGCTGAGGTGAGAATTCAAGGAGATGATGCATGTGGAACTTAGAGCAGCACCCATCACCAACACTCAAACGCTAGCTGTACCGTTCTGTTTTTGTTAGCAGTAGGAATGGGGAGGAAATGACATATCTTAGATTTGACTTAGTGGCAACAGCTAAGAAGGAAGGAGCCTAGAAAATATTCAGGAAGGTGTTTTCAACACTCACACCCGATCGCGTTCTGAGTCCTGCATGCTTCACATTCTGGACTGTTTCAAGTCCACCTTCTTCCCTCCATCTCCCACCATCACCTGAGACCTGGCGGACGTCTCCTCTGTCCTGGACTGCCGCGATGGCCTCCTGCAGGTCTCCCTGCTTCCATTCTTTCCCCCTACTGAGCACTCCCCACACAGGAGCCAGAGAAATATTTTTAAAACACAAACCTAAAAATGTCCCTCTCTTGCTTAAAACCTTCCGATGTCCTCACACTGTTCATAGGGCACCCAACTCTGCCATGGGGCAGGGTGAGACAAATCAGTGGGTCTCTGCCCCTCACTTTCCTCCCTTCCCCTCTCTAGTGCATCCTACAGGTTGCCTGGTCCACTGGAATCTTCCCTCCCTTAGAAAGGAGGAGGAAGGAAGGGTGGGGTACTCACCTTCAGCTAATCTTGTACTGCTAATCTTGAGGCAAATGGCCATTTTTACCACGACATGGAGGGCAGCAAAGAATGGAGTTGACAAGAGAGGAAAGCAGGGCTGGGGCAGGGGTGTGAAGGAGCCAGCCAAACTTCCATGACCTTTCTGTTAAATGAGTAAATCTCCTTCTTGTGATTTTGTCCTGTGCAATTGAAAAAGGCCTGACTCATATGGAAGGAGTTGATCTCCACCTCATCCACTCTGTTTATTTGTTGAGTGCTCTTGGCTTTTTTACACTTAATTTGTTTAAAGCCAGGTTAGATGGCTGCTTAGACGCTAAACTCCTTCAGAGTAGGATTGTGTGGTGAATTTATTTTGAACAGTGCCCTGTACAAATGGACATTTAATAATCTTGGTGCCATATTCCTCCGAATAAGCCAAATGAGATGATAAAAAGAACCAGCATAGTGATGTCTCAAACAGAGCATTTAAAAATGGCTCGTTGTTATACACAACCTCCGTCTCTAGCTCACCACTGCATAGTTATCCTACAGATATTTTAGAAGAGCACATTAAGGCTAAAGTCTCCAATGTTCTGTTTTGACATCACAACACTGGTTGTGGTCGAGGTAACCTCCTCTCAGTGCAGAACCTCCACAAGAGAGGCAAAATGTTATTGAGCCACCAACTCTTCACCATTGCTTAGGATGAGACAAATTGATTAGCAACTGGTCCTCTCTTTCCTCCTTCTCTCTTGCACCTCCTACAGGTTGCCTCACCCAGTGGGATTCTGACTCACAATCTGTTTCAGCCTTTTCCACTTTCCCCAAGACTTCACCATGCCTACCGCCTCCCTCATTCCCACTCGTTAACCTCACCTCCTATAAGTCACAGAGAAAACATCAAGTGGGAACTCACTCTACTTCTGCTCAAGGTCCAAGCTTGGACCATGCCTGCAGCCTCACCCAATCCTTCCCTTTGTCTTATGTTCAATTTCAGAGGTGCCCTTCCTCCACTGCATCCCAGATCGAGTCCCACCCTCTCCTTCCTCAAGGACTTGGTGCCACTGGTTACCAAGGTCTCTCCTGCCCACCAGCAGGCAAACATACTCAAGTCTCTCTCATCCTAAACAACAGAAAGACAGAGACTCCGGGTGTACGATCTCCCAGAAAAAGAATCTGACCTGACTATGCAAAAATTCTGTTTTCAGCACTGGCATAGGTACAGAAAGAGTTAGTCATATATTTTAGGACAACTAGGCATATTTTTTCTTCTAAGTGATGCAGTTTTAACTCAAGGAAAAAAAACAGGTATCAAGAAAGTAAAGGTAATCATAGATGTTATTTGCTTCTGCAGTAAAAAATATTTCCATATTATATATATGGAAATAATATAATAATCATATAGTAACTAAGGATTTAATTTTTAAAAATTGTGGTGTCAACAAAGTTGGGGAGAAGGGAGGAGTAGAAGAGGTGATACAAGAAAGCTGGAATCATCATCCCTATAAAAGTCAGTGGATGGTGTTTAAAAATTGAAGAATAATAGCCAGGTGCTAATACCCAGCTACTTGGGAGGCTGAGGCAGAAGGATCGCTTGAGCCCAGAAGTTTGAGTCCAGCCTGGGCAACATAGCAAGACCCTATCCCTAGGAAAAAAATGAAGAATAAGAGGTAGTCATAGATATACACAATTAACCTCCATATTTTTAAGTATCTGAAGAAAAACTAAAAGATTTGAAAGTCCCTGCCTCAGGAGGGCTGAGATCTGTTATAATTCTTTTTAGCACTATTTTACTTTTAAAACAATGCATTTTGCTTTTATTAAAAAAAAATGTTTAGTAAAATATTGTCAAGACGAGAGAAAGTGGCATCAAAAGATGTTTATGTGATGAGATAAAAGTACAAAACAGATAAAACACAGGTTTGGAGTGGTAATCAAAGAGGAAGTTGGCTGTATTTGTAATATTTGAATTTTACTAGAATCTTTTAATGTACTACTTATGTAATTAACCAAATGTAAAAGTAATATAAAAACATAATTAGGCTGGGCACCGTGGCTCACACCTGTAATCCCAGCACTTTGGGAGGCCAAGGTAGGAAGATCATTTGAGCCCAGGAGTTTGAGGCTGCAGTGAGCTATGATCGTGCCACTGCACTCCAGCCTGGTCAACAAAACCAAAACCAAAACATACCAACTAGAGGGAAAAAGTCAACTTGGTAGAGTTGGGGTGTATAAAAAACAAAACATTAAATAAACTGCCATCTCGATCTATGGTGCATCAGGAAGAAAAGCACAATTCACTTGAGAACATTGAGAAAATTGCATTCATTTTCAAGAAACTTCAAAATTCTCCAACACCATGGGCCACCTTAACGTACTTTAAAACATGTGCTCATTTCAAATTGAATTTAACAACCAGAGAAATCTTTTCACCTCTCAAGATCAGTGTGCTTTGTTGATATTCTGCTTGGAGATGGAGGAAAGCCTGACAGCCCTGGTGCTTATTTCTGAGGTTTCTTACCCCAAAAAACCCATACATGCACTCAACAACCTCTAAACTTCCATCACAGGTAATGACGAGCCCTAATCTTTTCTCTACAAGGGAAATGGGAAATATTCTTAAGAGGATATGGGGAAACAGTTACTTCCCAGAGCTCCCAAACATAGACACAGTTTTGCAAAACTTCCTGAATAAGTAAGTTGCCCCTAACTTTCCAGACACACAAAAGCCACTCCAAATGCCTTCTCAGTCTTCTTCTCAAACGTGTAGCTTCACGTGAGCCCCTAGAACACTGCAGTTGAAAAACCAGGAATGTAAAAAGGTCTTTAGTCTACACTTTGATTTTGCCTTGTCAAAAGTCCCTTTATCTCTAAGGTGATCACAGAACAAAAATCTAGAGCAGAGTAAGTCAGAGGAGGTCCAGATACACCGACAAGAGGGATCGGGTGGGCTACCCCCACTCTAGAAATATCTCCCACCACCCATGGAGCAGGGAGCTCAGTCCAAGCTCCCAAGCTAATCAGATGTGTGTCCTTGGGCAAGTTGCTTAACCTAAAAAAGGGATAATAGCACATCCCTTAACAAGTTGTGAGGAATAAATGAGATACTGTGCCTGAAATGCTGGGCCTCACACAGATTAAAAGCCCCGTTAGAGGCCAAACCCCTCTCACTGTTGCGGCTTGGCTTTGGCCGTCCTCCATAGCGGCTTTCCTCAGAAGGGCTCCTGGAAGGTCACACGTAGTCAGGTTGTTAATATGGTGCGTCCTTCCCCAGAGGCAGGAAGATGCTCTTGGATTAGCTGAGCGCCGGAGCAGGTGATTATGTGGCAATGACCATGGGAAACAGCAGGCGGCTGCACTGATCCAACGCAGTGAAAACAGCCAGGTGGGGAAACTGCCTTATCTCTGCTCCTTGGGGTCCCTTCACAGTCTGGCAAATCTGCAAACGAACACTGCTCAGTCCACCCCCAGCCTCCCGACACCCCTGCAGGAGCAATCTGGCCACAAGTCAAGCCAGCCATGTCTCTCTTGCGTTTCCTGCATCTACTTGCTGCCAGTAAGTCCCTCTGGCCCTGGAGGGGGTGCAGGGAAGAGTCTGCTGGCAGTGGGAGTACACCCACCCCAATAAAAAGTGGCTACTGCTTCCCTTTCACTAATATCAGTCCTAGTCTCCCCAAACCTCCAGCTATTATGTTTAATTTTTCTCCCAATGGGAAAAAAAGACACCTAGAGCATACGATCTTCCCTTCCTGCCCACCCCTTCAAACGCCAGCTTAGACCAAGGTACCCTCGCCCCCACCATATCTCCCAGACACACACTCATCCTGTGGCACTGCCTCCCAGTCCTCTTTTCACTGAGTCACACACCAAAATGACAATATTTGTACTATACACTGG
>NW_012144966.1:3231712-3233077 GCF_000956105.1 Propithecus coquereli | reverse complement strand
TATCACAAGAATGGAAAAACAAGCACCACATGTACTCACCATCAAATTGGTATTAACTGATCAACACTTAAATGCACATATAGTAGTAACATTCATCAGAAGTCAGGCAGGTGGCAGGGGGAGGAGGGGATGGGTATATTCACACCTAATGGGCACAGTGTGCACCGTCTGGGGGATGGACACACTTGAAGGTCTGACTCGGTGGGGCAAAAGCAATATATGTAATCTAAGTATTTGTACCCCCATAATATGCTGAAATAAAAAAAAAAATAAAACTCCTTTATAAACATCTTTAGGAGTAAAGTTTCCTCTGTCCTGCTCTCCTTTTAGTGGCAAACAGAAAACATTTAGAAGGAAAACCATCATTGAAGAAACAGTCCTGCGCTTGAACCTCTGGGTTCTCGGGGGGGCTGCCAATCGCAGTGAACATCAGGCCTGCCGGGGAGGTGGGCATCGGGGCTCAAGGTGCTGTGAGACTCAGCAGCACACGAGCTGCCTCAAAGTGGTTTATCTCGAGAGGCTCAGCAGGTCTGGGAGCACAACACTGGGGCCATCTGACACCACCTGGTGGCGGGGGATGCTGAAGAGATGTGCAGACATTCCGTTTTTGCAAAAAGCAACCTCTCAGCATGGCTGGGAAGAGAAAAAGGGACTGGCATTAATAACTGTAATGACAACCTCATATGTATGAACACTGAGTCAGATGGTATGTAAGTGCTTTAAGGGTATCACTTAATTTAATCTTCAAAGCAGCCCTAAGAGACAGGAGCGCTTCTCTCCATTTTATAGACGGGCAAACTGAGGAACAAAGAGGATAAGTAAATTGCACCAAGTCATAGAAATTGAAAGTAGAGCAGCCAAAACTTGAACCTAGGCTGTATCACTCTGGAGCCTGAACTCTTAACCACTAAGCCAGTTCAGGGGCTTCTGATCTTTGTCAACAGAAGGATCTAGAAGGCTAGATAATGACAGGAGGCACTGCAGCTCATGGCTTTACTGCTAGACAGACTGCGCAAGCCCCAGGGCAGAGTGTTAGTGAGAAAGTGCTCAGTAACGAGAAACAAGATCCACAAACAGGCCGGGCGTGGTGGCTCATGCCTGTAATCCTAGCACTCTGGGAGGCTGAGGTGGGAAGATCGCTTGAGCTCAGGAGTCCAAGACCAGCCTGAGCAAGAGTGAGACTCTGTCTCTACTAAAAATAGAAAAATTAGCTGGGCATGGTGGCGTATGCCTATAGTCCCAGCTATTAATACTCAGGAGGCTGGGGCAGGAGGATCGCTTGAGCCCAGGAGTTTGAGGTTGCTGTGAGCTAGGCTGACGCCACTGCACTCTAGCCTGGGCAACAGAGGGAAACTCTGTCTCAAA
>NW_012144966.1:3227500-3230562 GCF_000956105.1 Propithecus coquereli | reverse complement strand
TTTTAGTAGAGACGGGGTCTCACTCTTGCTCAGGCTGGTTTCGAACTCTTGAGCTCAAACGATCCGCCCGCCTCGGCCTCCCAGAGTGCTAGGATTACAGGTGTGAGCCACCGCGCCCGGCCAAAATGTAAGTTTTAAAAAGCGCTTAATCCTCAAAGCAACCCTAAGAGACAGGAGCACTTCTCCCCATTTTACAGATGGGGAAACTGTAATGTGTGTTGAGTGTGTGCTTACACATGTCGCACGATGACACTTCTGTCAACAACATACTGCATATATGATGGTGGTGCCATAAGATTATAAAAACCATATTTTTACTGTACCTTTTCTGTGTTTAGGTGCATAAATATTTAGCATTGTGTTATAATTGCCTACAGTATTCAGTATAGTAACATGCTGTACAGGTTTGTAGCCTCAAAGCAATAGGCTATACCATATAACCTAGGTGTGTAGTAGGCTGTACAATCTAGGTTCATGTAAGTACACTCTGTGACGTTCACACGACAATGAAATAGCCTATTGATGCGTTTCTCAGAATGTATCCTTATTGTTAAGTGAGACATGACTCTGTGTGTGTATATATATGTATGTTTGTATATGCACAAAAATGTGTAGAAAGAGACATTAAACTGAAACAACCATTGTCCCAGAGCAGGGGGACCACGAGGAAGGAAAAGTCACTTTTCATTGTATATAGTTTTGTGCTGTTCACATTTTACTACCATGACCACCTCAACAACAAACTTTTCAAAGAAAAAGAAAGTATGTGTATACGTCAACCACCAAGTGTATGTGAAAATTGAACCACTACACAACAGAAGACTCTAGGGCCATTCTCAGGTTGAATAAATCAGTTAATATATCAACAGACTTGAACCCCTGTCTAAATGAAATGTGTTCTAGTTTTTGCAAATCTGATCGAGGTATCATTCCTCCCCTCCATAAGGATCTAGTTCAATAGTACATTATCGTACAACTTCAATCCTTTCAGAGCTTTTCCACTCAGTCAAGTGCACACATGCAGGCGGAAAAATGTTTCCATATATAATTAGAATAAATGATGTACAAAACAAATGTGTTTAGCAAAGTTTCAGCCTGGAGCAAGTGTCCAGTGGTTGTTCAGATCAACAAATGAAAGGGAGTTGCTGTATGTTATTCTGCTCATGCCGAGTTTCCTCCATGACCCATTTACAATAAAGTTAAAAGCAGAGAACATACAAGTAATAGCTGCACATGGCCCAGAGTTCTGATGTCTTCACCATGTCACACTTGGAAATCTCAGCTACAGAAACAAGATCACAGACTTGTCATGGGATCCCTTAGCAGGAGAAGCTGTAGTTCTTTTATTGTTATATATTCTCAGGTTCTCTTGCTCATGGCCAGTTTTGAGATGTATGATTCTTAGGCTATAGAAAAAGGTATCTGCCTAATAAAATGAGCCAAAAGTCAAGTGGCATACTTCATTTTCCATCTAGAATCTAAACCTCCAAATGAACACGATAGGAACCACCCTTCGATCTACTCAAAATGAATATATTATATGCGAGTCCAGGCTCTGTGGGGCTGACGGCCACAGCACACACCTGTGCTTGAGCATGCACATAGGATCGACGGAGAGACGTCCTGCCGAGGAACAGTGGTCTCAGCAAGGAAGAGCAAGCTTACCAGCTGTACCAGTTTTAAAAACTCAACGAAGATGTCACTGCTCAGCACGTCTGGGTCCGCGGTTACTGAAAAACAAGGACAACAAGTTCAGTTAGCGCAAGCTGGGCTGAGCCTTGCCTATTCATTGCCCTGTGCTCCAGAGATGCCTCCATGCCTTGCCTGTCGCATCCCTAAAGGTGCTGGAGGTTGTGGCCTCTCAGATACAGGAAAATCCACAAAGCGCGCCTCCTCCAGGCAGCCTTGACGACAACATGAGCCCATTACAACCCATACCAGTGTTCCCAGGAGTCTCACCTTATTCCTGCATACCCTGACTGCTCAACACCCATCTTGCTGCCTTATCAGGATAATACAGTTAATATGAAGACGCAAAAAGATCTTAAAACTTGTGTCTAGACTCCCAGCTTAGCAAGACGCATGGTAATTTGAAAATTTTAAATCAACTGACAAACATCAATTGAAAGCATCTGTCTTTGAATGACAGGCGCTCTCAAGAGGTTACCAAAAAAAAAAAGCAATGATAAGGCAGAGAGATTTAAAGTGTTTCATTCTTCTATATTTACAAAAATATTTTCTCCTTTAGTTTTAAAGCTCCCAGTGCCAACAGCCACGTGCTGTGGCCAGAGCAGAGAGGCAGACACACCCATGTGAGACCTGCACAATCACAAGTCACCGCCCAGCCTGTGTCACCCCTCTTCCCGCAGGTCCTCTCCTAGACCCCCGTACTTTAGCTTAACTTACATGCCTACTAAATGCTGTTACGTTTCTTTCTTTCTTCTTTTCTTTTTGTTGCTGTTTTATTGATTTCATCAAATAACTCTGCCAGCATTCAAAACTATTACTGAGTGACTTGTTCACAGGTTGTACCTTTCCCAATCAATGCCATGTTTTTCAAAATAAACTAAGAAAGTGCCTGTGCCATGAGATACTCTTTCTAAGAGGCATTCCCTCTTTCTGCTGGGTAATTTCGGGGGGAGGGGAAGTCCTTGTTTTATTTTCTGCAATATACGTGGCGTATAGGCAAACTAACTTTACATTCGTTAGCATGGAATGTTGGCGATGGGGAGAGCTGTGGAAAAAAGTATTCACCCAACTAGTATTTACCGTGTGAGTATTAAGTTCCAGGTACTGGGCTAAGCAGTTTGTATAACTTAGCTCATTTGATCTTCATGACAAACCCCGAGGTAAATATTTTACAGATAAAGAAACAGAGGCTCAGAGCAGATAAGTATCTTACTGAGGCTCAGAACAGGTAAGCATCTTGCCCAAGGTCACACAGCCAGTGAGGAGCAAAAGTGGGATTTGACCCCAGCTCTGGTTCTAGGGCCTGTGCTCTCAGCCCTGATGCTAAACTACACTATCTCTTTACTTGAGCTTGTCCAAGAGGGTACACGAGA
>NW_012144966.1:3178845-3226390 GCF_000956105.1 Propithecus coquereli | reverse complement strand
CTGGTAAGAATTGAGGTGAGGTACCATCTCCCGCACTGCTAATAAAGACCTCTGATAGCTCCTGAGGGCTCTCCTCTCAACAGCTCATCTCATCCCTTTGTTCACTCTTAATCCAGATAACATTTCTTTGATTTCCACATTCAAAGCTAAAATACAGCACCTGAGGGTGAATCTAAACAAAGCATTTTAAAAACCAAATACGAAGAACACATATTATATGATTCTGTATATATGAAATGTCTTCCGTATATATGAAGAATAGGCAAATCTTTAGAGATAGAAATTAGAGTAGTGGTTCCCAGGGCCTGGTGGGGGAGGGGAATAGGGAGTGACTGCTAATGGGTACAAGGTTTCTTATTGGGGTGATGACGATATTTGAAAATTAGATTATGGTGGTGATTGCAAAATTACATAAACATAGTAAAAAGCATTGATTTGTACACTTTAAGCAGGTGAATTTTGTGTCGTGTAACTTGTATTACAATAAATCTGTAAAAAAAAAATCCAAATACATACGATTTTGCAAATATTGTTCCAACTGGTCCCTCCTCTCATCAGCCATGGCTGTGGTCATTGCCAGATAGTACTTTCGTGGAAAGGGTGGCAGGCAATTGCCAAAGACCCGTCTCAGCTGAAAGATACAGAAAACACAGTTAAGGCAAGTGAGCCTCTAGTTCAAGGTTGATGAGCTACTAATGCCCTCTCTTAAGGCAAGTCTCATCCTAGCATTTTATTTAACCCTTCCTGGTGGTAAAAAGGAGAAAGAGAGGATAATTTGATTTTCTTAAGAAGGAATTTATAATATTTCAATATATGTTCTGGGGATGTGACATACTGCAGACTGACAACTCCAGTCTAAGTTCGGTAGAGTTGGGATGTATTTTTAATTTTCATTTGTTTTACAAGACTATCCCACTCACGTCATACACTATTTCCTTAATTCATTCCATAGTAGTATTTGATATCAATGATGATAATTAGGAATTTAATTTCTCAACCCCACCTCCACCAAATCAGAACGTGACAAATGTTAACAGCTGTGCTGTCTAATGCAGTAGGCTTTAGCCACCTGTGGCTAATAAGCATTTGAAATGTGGTTAGTCTGAATTGAGATGTGCTGTAAGCATAAAATACACTCCAGATTTCAAAGAAAAGAGAATGTGGACTTATCTCACTGATAATTTGCATATTGATTACATGTTGAAATAATATTTTGGGTATATTGGATTAAATAAAATATACTAAAATTAATTCCTTTTTTTTTTTTAAGACAGGGTCTTACTCTGTTGCCCTGGGTAGAGTATAGTGGCATGATCATACCTCACTGCAATCCCAAATTCTGGGGCTCAAGCGATCCTCCTGCCTCAGACTCCCTAATAGCTGGGACTACAGGTGTGCACCACTATGCCTGGCTAATTTTTCTATTTTTTGTAGAAATGGGGTCTTGATCTTGCTCAGGGTGGTCTCAAACCAGCAATCCTCCCACCTCAGCCTCACGGAGTGCTAGAATTACAGGAATGAGCCACTGTACCCTGCCTCCATCTGTTTCTTTTTATTCTTTTTAATATGGCTACTAGAAAATTTTAAATTACATAGGTGGCTCACATTATATTTCTACTGGACAGTGCTGGTTACAGGATTCCTATAAGGCTGACATATGGTCCCTATAGAAACCTGAGCAGGCCCTTCCCTCCCACCCATACATGATCCATGACCATGGTGGTAATTATTTTTATGGAACCTAAACAGTGGATGCATAAAAAATAATTTTTAAAGTAAGAACAAACACTCTGTCTTCTTTATTCCAGCCCTACGCTTGCAGTGGCAGCTTGAAGGTAACAGCATTATGCTCTTTAAAATAGGAGAAAGGAAACCACTTGGAAACTCAGTCAGGTTTTGATATGGTAAGGCTGAAATCTTACTACTATAGTCAGGGGCTTAACGAAAATGAAAGTAGGTCTAAGAGACGTGAGGCTACAAACAGACAAGAATTTTAATTCCATGGCCTTTGTCACAAATACAGTATATGTGGCAAATACTTACCTCATATAGGCCCTAACTTTAAAGTACATCCAGAATCTGACCACTTCTCTCCACCCCTACTACCATTACCCTGGGCCAAGCCACTGTCATCTCTTTTCTAGATTATTGCCGTCGACCTCCAACAAATCTCTCTGCTTCCACCTTTGACTCCTTCAGTCTAATGCTAACACAGCATCTGAGGCAATACTTTATTAAAAAAGTTCGGTCAGATCATTCCACTGCCCTGCTCAAAGTCCTCTGTGGTTTCCCATCTCACTCAAGCGAAAGCAAAAATCCTTATAATGACCTAGAAATGCACCATGTGATATGGTGGCCATTAGTCACCTGTCAGTAAATTTAAACTTAATTAAAACAAAATTTTAAAATTTAGTCCTTCAGTCTTATGAGCCACATTTCAAGTGCTCAATAGCCACGTGAAATGTTGCAAGTTGCTATTGAATTGGACAAAGCAGATATGTAGCATTTCTGACGGCACAGACGGTTCTATCAGACAGTATTGGTCTAACATCTAGAGCGGTTATTAACTGCCTGCCTGTGGGCAAAATACAGCTCCCTGATGCATTTTACGTGGCTGTTATTTATTTGACTTTTAGAGAATTTGAATTTGATGCCAACACTTATTTTTGTGATATAAAATTTTTAAAAACTTACGTTGTGGAGGGAATACAAAATATTATAACGATTTTGGAAAACAATTTGGCAATTTCCTACAAAGCTAACCATAATCTTACTATAGAATACAGCAATAAGTATGTACCCAACTGATTTGAAAAGTATGTCCACATAAAAACCTGCATGTGAAGGTTTATAGCAGCTTTATTCATAACCCCCCAAAACTGAAAACAACAAAGATTTCCTTCAATATGTGGATGAATAAACAAACTGTGATATAGCCATACAGTGGAATATTATTCAGCAATAAAAGGAAGTGAGCTATCAAATCACAGAAAGACAGGAATGAACCTTAAGTGCATATTGCTAAGTGACAAAAGCCAGTCTGAAAAAGCTACATACTGTATGACTTCAATTATATGACATTCTGGAAAAGGCAAAAGTGTAGAGACTTTATAAAAAGATCAACAGCCACCAGGATTTTGGGGTAGGAGGGTATTGAATAGGTGAAGTACATGAAATTTTTTAGGGCAGTAAAGCTATTCTGTATGATACTACCATTGTGGGCGCATGACACTGTGCATTAGTCAAAACCCATTGAACTTTACAACAGAAGCTTAAAATACGCAAATATTTAAAAAAATAATTTAGGAGGTTGGGGGAATCCCAGGATAGAATGCAGAATGTTACAAAACTATATTACAAATATATGGAACCACTTCACTGAAAAGCATGAGGAAAAAGGTGCTGATCTTAAGTAACTTTGGAAATGAGTGGAGTCTGTAAAACTAAAGGCATAAGCACTGTACTCTAGTTGATAAAGTTGTTTCCCTTGGGAGTATGGGAATTAACAATTCTAACACTCTTACATATGCATATAGAATTGAACAATTAAGTAAATGAATGGCAGACAGTGGAAGTCAGGTTTCTCACTGTTGTAGTGGGAGTTTACACATACCAGGAAGAGGCTAGAATGATCCACGTAGCAATGCATTAGAGTTAGATACATTAATATGACCTTATGTTTACCTTAATATAGACACAGATGGTTACATACAGAAGTATTTACCAATATGCCTGTATGCACACCTTAGTATACACACATATATTTCCTTGCCCTGTCAGCTAAGGGGACCTAGAAGCAGCAACACTGCAGTAGCAGTGAGCACACCTAGTACCCAGAGCCCGGTTTCTAACACTGTCCTACTATAGAAGCAACCAGGGATCCGTGGAGAAATGGCTGATTCTAGAACTGAGGCAGGAAATAGACAAGATGAGCCTGGAGCATCTTGTAGCTCCAGAAAGTAAGGAAGCGCTCAAAACAACGACAAGAAAATCAACAATGGGAGTATGTCACAGAGACACCGGAACAAACTGAAAGAGCTCCCAAGGGCCAAAGACGGAACACTTCGAACAACAAAATAAAGTAGCATTGAAGTATAACCCAAAGTATAAAGTAAATATCCATGAGTCCTTACAGATATAATTATTGAAAAATAAGTAGGAAAGAATAGACAGATCTCCTGTGCAGAAGAACACCAGATAATGCATGCAGATAATCATTCCTCAGGGAGGCGGAGCATAAATCTCCACTCCTTAAGTGTGGGCTGCACATAGTGACTTCCCTCCAAAGGGGGCGCTATGGAGGGGAGGAAATAATAACTTTACAGTAGGGAAACCTGAAAAACACTACTGCAGCCAGGTGATGGTGGCCAACATCTAGAGTGATAAGTCAGGCTGATGGCAGGTACCCTTGATATGATGTGATTAGAATGGCACTAACCTCTGGGGTCTTCATCCCCACATCCCATAACTCCTGTCTAATCATGTGAAAAACGTAAGACAAATTCCAACAGAGGGACATCCTACAAAATATCCAAAACATACTTCTCAAAACTGTCAAGGTCATTTTTAAAAATAAGGAAAGGCTAAGAAACTGTCACAATCAAGAGGAGTCTAAAGAGACGTGACAACTAAATGTAATGTTGTACCCTGGCTGGGATCCTGGAACAGAAACAAGACACTAGGTAAAAACTAAGGAAGTCTGAATAAACTATGAACCATAGTTAATAATAATAATGTATCACCACTGTAATAACGTGTCAATACTGAGGCTGGGCGCTGTGGCTTGCCCCTGTATTCCCAGTGCTTTGGGAGGCTGAGGTGGGAGGATTGCTCGAGGCCAGGAGTTCGAGACCAGCCTGGGCAACATAGCAAGATCCCTGTCTCTACAAAAAAATAAATTGTTTAATAATAAAAAAAGTACCAATACTGATTCATTAACTATGACAAATGTACCACACTAATGGAAAATCTTAATAACGGAGGGAACAGGGCATAGACTATGTGGAAACTCTCTGTATTATCTTTTCTGTAAACTAAAACTGTTCCCAAAATATAAAGTTTATTTTTTTAAAAAAAATCCTGATGTTCTGGCTTCTCCTGAAAAAAATCCAAAGATCCGGAATGGATGGGTTCACACTCCCTGAGGCAACAATCTGTTAGAGAAGGCATAGCAGGTCCACGGCACCCCACTCTCCTTCTCCTGCTCCTCATCTCATTTATTTGCCTTACTTCATGACCCAAAACTGATTTTGAAAACAAAAAGTAATAATAAAAAGAAAATCATGACTTAAAACTCATTTTGGAAAAAAAAAAAGTCATAAATTACTTGCCTGACCCCTCTAACCATTTAAGTTTGCAACCTCTCCTCTAAACCCAGTATAAAATATTATAGCAACAATTCTGTTTCTTTTAAACTCAATAATATTTTTCTGCCATGCCAGAGACTGTCAAAAGGCATCCCAGTTGGAGTATCACCCCAGGCAGAGCTGCTCAAACAACCTGGGATTTATGCACCCCATCTCTGCTAATTCCATTAAATAGAAGCAGGAATTTGTCTTCCTTGCATGCAATTATTTCTTGATTAACTGATTAAGTGATCTTTAAAATGCAGTTGTCTTCTTTGGCATGTGTTCATAAATGTCACAGATGCTCCCAAATTGGTTCTAATCATAGCAGCCTTGAGTCAACAGGCTGCCTGCTTTATCCATCTGCAGGGGAACATCTTGGGGAAGCCCTGAGGCCAATGAGCTGGGGAAAAGTCAACAAGGATTAAGGTTCTAATACCTATCACAGAGCAAAACCCTCCTGGCAGGTTTTACAACCTGAGCTGACTTCTCAAGGAATCTCTCCCCACCCTTCTCTGAATCCTGGTGTAAGGGGGAAGATAAACATATAGTAAACTGAGTAGTTAAGTCTGCCAAAAGTCAACTGTCATCTCCACAAGTTCAACTCCACCAAACAGAACCTTTCTGTGGGTCTCAGGTAGCACACAGTTTAGCGATCAAGACCACTAGTGTACTGAGAATTATCTGGTACTATCTCTCTTTCAAAAAAACTATTTAAAGAGATCAAAAGGAAAACACACCTCTTCTTCTCTTTTATTATGAGGTGTTTTTTGTTTGGGGTGTTGTGTTTTGTTTTGTTTTGTTTTAAGACTATGGTCAATTTTTTTAAATCCCAGAACAATCTCCTGTACCCACTTCCCCATTGTGCAGTTCTGGCCTTGTAATAAGAAGAGACCTTTATGGGTCAGGTGAAAATGTCACCTCCTTTCCCCAGCTCATCACACTCACAGCCCCCCACACCTATCCCACAGTGGTGACGGCCAGGGACAAGTGGAATTACGGACACAAACGGTGTCCTTCCTGCAGCCTGTTTCTAATGTCGACTCATTCATCCCACCTCTCCCAAGTCCCTTGCCATCAAAAACTCCAATTCACCAGATAAAGGGACACAGCTCAAATGGGTCTGAATTGTGGCATCTAATACCAAAGAACAGTGGCCTGGAGCTTGAACGTTATCCCATTTGCTTCTCAGAATAGCCCTGTGAGGTGGAAGGATCATGATCACCATAAATACTGTCATCCTTGCACCTTGACACAGGAGTAACCCGAGACTTAGAGAAATGAAGTGACTTAAAACTAGGTCCTACAAGATAATGAGGGGCAGAACTTGGACTCAGTCTTTTCACTTGTCATCATCACGGCCACCGCCATCATCATCTTTTCCGCCAAATCTCCATGGAGCAACTACTACAGCAGAATTCCATGCTGGGTATTCTAAACTCACAAGCTTCCATTTGTCCCTTCATTCGGATGTTTGGTTTTGCTCCTAAATAATCAGAGGAGACAAAATATACACACACAAAGAGGAACATGACAAGCTCTAAACACAAAGTGACACAGGAACCAGAGAAAGGCATCTCATGTAATCAGGGGTGACTTCCTGGAGTGGGAGGGCTTAGGTGGGCTTTGAGAAATGGCTGGTCTCTGACAAGGTAGACAGAAACCAGGAGTCTTCCCAGGCAAAAGAAGTGAGCCAGGCAGAGGCAATGAGTGGGCCAGCTGACAGGAACAGGAGGTGTGAGTGGGGAAGGAGCAGGAGATTGGTTACAGCAGAGGGGAAGGAGCCAGGTTGGGCCAGCACCGGGCAGGGAGAACTGAACCAGTGTGTACCAGATCATACAGCCCCCCTCCTGCTGAAGTGTCCTCTGCAAGCTTTCCCAGCTTGTCCCCACTGCCATGTCTGATGCTGGCAGAATGCAAAGAGACAAGCAAATGGCCTCATCTGTAACACTTGGCCAAAATGAGCCGATTAAGTATTTCCCTCACAGATTTCTTTAAATTGTTTGTGCGGGTTGGTGCAGGCAAGGGCAGGGGCATAAATCAAATTGGTTTTATTTATCTGCAGGCACAGAAAGAAGTTGGGCGGGTCAATTGGCACCTCAGAAAGATGGGCAGCATTCAGCAGCACAGGGGTGAGCCACCAGACCTCGAGGGAGCCTAAACGGGGGACAGGATGATGACAACAGGGGTGCGGGTCACAGCTGACCTCACGCAGACACCTACATCTCTTCCCCAGGTTCAGTCTTTGTGCATCATTAGCTCTCCACATACCCTGGCTGAGACGGACCAGGGGCCACCTCATCTGCCCAGGTGCTACTCCTCAACCTCAGAGTTATCCAATATACAGAATATAAACGCGATTCTTAAAGCCAAACATCACACGTGCTAACTTCATTGTCTGCACCTAATTTAATGCAATGCGTGGCATATAACAGAAACTTAGTACATATTTCTTAAGTAAATGAATAAATCAGTTAATTCTATAGGATGAAAACTATTCTATCAGGATACAGACCTTCCCAGGAAACAAACTGGAGATAAACTTATACTCATCAAACACACACACACACACACACACACACACACAGATGGGACCTTTCTATTGTTTCTATTTTTTAAAAGTGCTTTGTATTAAATCAGGTTAAGAATTCTCAGCCATCTCACACCCTCTGTTGAATAGGAATGGGAAAGGTCACTCAACCTTCCAGTCTCAGACTTAGGGCAGCCAGGTAAAATACAGGTGGCCTAGCTAGGCATGTCACAAATAGTGCATGGGATACTTATAGCGAAAAACTATGTTCACCTGAAATTCAAATTTAACTGGGAACCCTGTATTTTTATTTGCTAAATCTGGCAACCCTACTCGGACTCTGTATCTATAAAATGGGAGTGACAATGACAATTGCACTTATGAACTTACAAGGGCTTGCTGGGACAAAGGCCTGTGCCTGGAACTCCCATGACAGAAAGTAGATGTTAGTTGCCTGGGACCAGGGGTGACTAGAGGGGATCAAGGGCAAAGATGACAAGGAGACTTTTAAAGTGAAAGAACTTTTTTTTTACATTGATTACAGCGGTGGTAATTGCATACACTTACCAAAATTCACCACACTGAAACCCTAAAATTGGGAACTTTTATTACATTATTCTGAAATATAGTAAAAACATGTTAGTTTAGGACTCGATCATTTGACAATTGTTCTATTGGTACAATTTACTTTATCAACGTTAGTAAGAAATCACATAATATAATGGGTCAGAGCAGGTTCTGGAGATCAAATCCTGGCTCCAACACTAACAGTATGACTTTGGAAAAATTGTGCCTCAGTTTCTTCATCTGTTAAATGGGACTAATTATAATCCTAGTTCATAAAGCGGTTGTAAAAATGAAGCTATTACCTGTAAAGTGTTTGGCACCAATCTTAGCACATGGTAACTGCTTGCTAGTTATTGTTTTAAATTAATAATACCAGTAGCCACTCAAGATCTAAATGGTTTCTTTCATATGAAAAGGGGGAAAATGATAAATATAAGGTGTAATGAAACTGGATAAAGAAATCTCCACTTTAGGATTTAGAAAAACCTGGGACAAATAGGAAGTATTCATTAAAATCTATTGTATACCCCACTGGGGAACTGAACTGTAGTAATTCAATATTTAAGGGCCCCTGTAGTGAATAACAAAGTTTCTTCTCAAATAGAGTATCAAGAATAAAAGTTTACTCACTTTATGTCTCTGATTCGGGACCTGCTAGGATTTGATTAGTCTGTTTTCCTGGAAATAAGCCTTTTCCTGAGTCTGTTAGTTAAGCGGGGCCTGTGAGTCAGCAAACACTTACTGAGAATGTATTACGTGCCAGGCTCCGGGAGAAACCAGTCCCTGGTCTTCACAAGCACTCTGTTGAGGCTGATATCCATAAAGACCTACTTGCTTATTATTTCTGGTGAGAAAATTGGCCAGAGGAGAGGTGAGGCAACCAGCCAGGAAGCAGGGGCCTCCCCCAGCCCTCTGCTGCCTCCTGCTTTGCACCTGGAGACGGCCACCTCCCCTTTCCCACCTCCCACTGCAGGAGGACAGATGAGGGTGGGAGATGATACCCTGACTTCTGCCTCCAAATGCCTAGAACAGCCATCCTTTCTCATCCTTCAAGACCCCCCTCTGCCTGCCTGTGCTGTCCTCACAACTCCCCGGGTATGTTTCGCTCACAAGTAGCTTCTTGCCTTTCAGAAGTCTGAATCCATGCCCCTCTTCATTCACTCTTTGACAATCATTCCTGAGGACCTACTGGGTTGCAGGCACTAATAATACAAACATGACTGCTCAAATTAACTAGTAACCGTGGTTGTAGGCACTAGTAATACAAACATGATCGCTCAAATTAACTAGTAACTACATTACAACTGCTTTCTTGTGGATGCCAAAGATACTTAATCGTACTTTGAAATGGACTTTTCCAATGCACTATGACATATGAACAAGAAGGCTCACTGCAGTGACCATTTCAGTAGCAGAAAAATCGAACTGAGCTGTCCATCAACAGAAGATGGTTAAATGAAACGTAGTGTAGGTACTCACTAGAAACCCACAGACTGAAAGGACTCTGACAGAGAATGTTAACAGCTGTTGCCTCTGGGCAAGGTTTTTCTGATGTCTCTACATTTTTCTTTTTCACTTTAGGCATGTGCTCTTCAGAATCTAAAATCAAGAAAAGAAAAGAAAAGAAAAGAAAAGAAAAGAAAAGAAAAGGCAACAATTCATAGAGGAGGGGAAGGAGGGTCAAGTTTATTTCCAAACTTCCATTTACTCCTCTGACTCATTTTGAAGACTTATAACCCCTCCTCATAAGAACTATAAAACCCATTAGAATAGACCAATAAATCAGTCTGCCTCCCAGAGAAAATACTGTCTAGACATCAGGGTGAGAAACTATGGTGGGAAGCGGCCTCCTAACTTGATAAGTCATCTGTTTCCTGGGTTCCCAGCCTGCCAGTATTTGAGGCCTATGAATAAGGCCATTTGAAAACAAAAATAGAGACACACCTTTTTAAAGGGGGTAAGCTTAAGAAACTCTAGAGAGAAAGGAAATTATCTTTTTTGTTTTTTAAAATTTAAACAGGGTCTCACTCCGTTGCCAGACTGGAGTGCACTGGCGCTAATGTAGCTCACTGCATCACTGCAGCCTCGACCTCCCAGACTCAAGCAATCCTCCTGCTTCAGCCTCCCCAGCAGCTGGGACTACGGTACAAGCCATCATGCCAAGCTATTTTTCAAATTATTTTTTGTAGAGATGGGGTCTCACATGTTGCCCAGGCTGGCCTGAAGCTCTTGGCCTAAAGTGATCCTCCCATCTCGGCCTCCTTAAGTGCTGGGATTACAGGCGTGAGCCACCAAGCTGGGGCAGAAAGGAGATTAAATACCCCTGCACGATATTCCTGTGACTCTACACCTTGGTCCAGACTTGGTTTGCTTATCTTGAAGGAGGACATAGTCCTGAGGAACAGTGGGCACTGAAATGGAGCCCCCCATAGCCCCAGCACCCTGCCAGGGGGCTGGCGGGGATCTTCAGGCTGGAAAGGGGTTGGGAGAATCATCTGCGCTCTCGCCCATCTCCCACCCATCTGTAGGGTGATTAGGAGCTGCAAGAAGTATTCGTGAAGCTGTATGACAAGCAACTCACAATTAATCCTTGCCAGGACCCTGTTTCACAAATCAGAAGCCTGAGGCTCGGAAAGGTCCAGTGTCTTGCCAGAGTCACACTACCCGGGCCCTTGGCACACTTTTCCCCACCTGCTTCAGGTGGACAGGCTCCTACCCGCCTCCGACTTGCTCACCTGTTCGTTCCAACCGTGTAGCTGGCTGTAGCGCACCTTGCAGAAAAGGAACCCATCCAGGTACACGGAGTACAGCTGCCAACACACAGACACCCCGCCCCGGGTTAGCCCAGGGAGCCCCTGAGCACTGTCACCGGCCCCCTCCCTGCGCTGCCCCACCCGGCCCCAGGCGCACCACGTAGCGGCCCCCCAGCGCGTCAGGCCGCTGCTGGGACACCGGGATGCAGAAGTGCATCTTCATGGCCGAGCAGCGGCGGGAGCCCGACCTGCGGCTGCGGCGCTGTCTGCAGCTCTGAGCCGGGCGGCCGCGGACGCAGCTGGGCTGCCCTCGCCCAGGAGGGCCCCGAGTCCCCGCCCCGTCCAGCTACCACTCGGGTCAGGGCCAGATGGGGGCGGGGCGCGTCCACGGCAGCCGCACCCCTGCCTCGGCCGCGTCCACTGCTGGCCTTTTCTCCACGTAGGTGCCCTGAGGGACTTGAAAAAAGTTTGTGTCCCGTTACCTGCCTACACTGCCAGCAGTGCACTGTGAATTAAGATGAAAAAACCCACAAACATAAATCTAGTAATTACCCTATGACTAGCACAATTATATTAGGTTCAGTTTTTTGTGTTAACAGTTGTTAAATGTAACACTTAAGATATGCCACAATATATGTAACACTGCTTTAGTATTTTTTAGACCTTTTTCTCCCTTCCCCTATACCAGAAACCTCAAAAAATGGAAGTGGCTTGTGTGTCTCCGTCTCTGAGAAGCCCTGCTTTCAAACAGACGCCAGCGCCCAGTTAGCTGGGTTCACGCACTTTCCTCTCTGGACTACCTGCCCCAGGTTCTTTCGACAGTCTCGCATTTTGAGTTGCTGTGGCAAACAATGCTTCTAATTCTCTGTTTCCGTTAAACCAGAATAGAATTCCTCCTGCCTTGCTGTGGTCGCTGGTGGAGAGAGCCGCAGAGTCATGGGCCCGTGGTCCCGCGGCAGGCCCTGGGCTCCCTCTTTGTCCTCTCCTTTAATCCACACAGAACTCTTCCAGGTAAACATTAGAGCGACATCCTACCAAGGACAAAACAGGCCGAGGGAGTGGAGGGATTTTTCCGAGGTCACAGAGCATTTTTTTCCTAGGTCTGAGTATTTAACCGCAGGATTTAACCACAGTCCTTTAAAATGCCCGTCATCGCCGGGGTAAGAGCTGAGTGCCGCAGTGGGCGCCCGAGACGAGGGAAGGCGAACCGACACTTGCTGCACACGCAGGTTTCCTGCAAGCCTGCTGTGTGCCAGACCCTGAAGCACATTATGCCGTTTAATTTTCACAGTAGCCTGTGAGCTAGGAGCCTCTTACAGAAAAGGGAATCGAGACTTAGGGGAGGCAGCGGCATGTAGTGGTTAAGGGAATGGCGACGGGAATTCACAGCCCAGCTTAGTGGCTTCTAATCGAGGGGCCTTGGGCAAGTTTAGTGGATCCTATAAGCTGCAGTTTCTTCTTCTATGAAATCATGTTAATAACTGTGCTCACTTCGGTGGAATTCTCAGCCCAGGGTAGATGGGCCTTAGGGTTTTTCTCCTGCCTATAGGCCACCTCTGATCTGGAGGGCCAGCCTCTAAGTCCAGGGGCATCCCTGAGTGTTCAAGGAGTGGGGCAAGGGCTGATCAGGTAGGCTTTGAGATCTGGTCCAATCTTCAGGCCAAAGTGGAGGATCCTGGTGAGGCCCAGAAGTGGCCTCAGCCTTCAGGGAACTTTCTTGCTCCTGTGGCTGGCCTGGGCCCTGGCTCTGCCCCATGCAATGTCCACACAGGGCCACTTCCTTCCTGTCATTTATTCCACCCCTGAAGCTGAACTGGACAGGACAGTCCTCCGTACAAGTCCCTGTCCTCCTGCATCCCTGACCTCTGCTCTCGCCAATCGGCTCTTATTTATTCATTCATTCAATCAGTGAACATTATTGAGCTCCTTTTGTGTACTCCGCACTGTGCAAGATACAGCACTTGAGCATGATGAGAGATGAGTATGGTAACAGTCGCTGACACTGTTGGAGGCACTGCTCTGAACTCTTTACGTGAGTGAGGTCACGTAGCTCACAATCACTTCAGTGGGGATTGATATTATCCTCATTTCACAGATGGAGAAACTGAGGCACACAGCAATTAAGAAACTTGCTTTGAACTGCACAGTTTGCAAGAGGCGGAGTAGGGACATGAAGCGAGTGTCCTCCCTCCGGAACCTATGCTGTGTGAGTTGCTTCGCAAGGGTGCCTTGGGAAATCTGTACCATTACTTTATAGGCACGCCCTTTACTGTTTTTAATTCCTAATGCAGTTTGAAATAAGTTTTTATGGTACTCAGTTTATCAATTAATTCTATATTGTTTCCAAGGGTGTCTTAATTTACTCTATGCCCAGCACACGGTCAACATTCAGTAAAAGCTTCACATTCCTTCGTTCAGGGAGTATTCATTGAGCAACTCTTACGGGCCAGGCACTGCAGTGACATGACGCTGGTGGACATGACAGTCCCCTAACATTACAGAACCTAAGCCTAGTTCACAGATAAAAAAGAGGCAATTTCTATAGTGTGGCACATAGTATTACAGAACAAGTGTACTTTTTACTGCTTAGTAAACCTTTTAAGCATTATTTGCATGTACCCTCTCATCTACTTTGTGTGTAATCTTTTTGGTTCTTGGATATCTGGTACCCACACTCTTTTGGGGGTGTGGATAATGAAGTATGGCTCTGTCCTGCTGTGGAACTTTCCACCTCTCCCAAGTCCTTCACACCTGTGGGCATCTGGGATGGGCAGTGCAGTAGGGACCATGAGGGAGCCAGCAAGATGTTTCCTATTGACTGGTGCTCTTGTGTACGCTATAGGGGCCCATCCAGTGTGCATTATGGTGTCCTTTCCTCCACACTTTCTTATAGCCCAGGCTTTGGGAAGCTTACTCCAATGGTCAAAGCCCTGGACCGTATGAATAGGGACTTGAGCAAACATAGAAGAGTTTCCTGATTGGAAAAAGCTGTCCAATCGGAAACTTCCTGATTGGACAGCTTTTTAGAGCACACACAGAAAGGGATAGAAGCCGTGAGATGAGGTGTGTGTAGAGTTAAGTCTTCCTACCCTGTCTATTCGTCTATCAGTGTCCTCTTCACTTCCTTGAGGTTCAGACAGGTGAATCAGAAAGGTAAGGCTGGAAAGCTTGGGCTGTGCATCTTTCTTTGTCTTGACTTTACCTGCACTGGGCTGTGTTGAGGGCCCTAGGGTCCTTTGGAATTTGAGGAAATATACAAAATTGTAGGATCCATAGAGAGCTGCAAAATTGCATTAGTAGTTCTGAAATGTCCATGGTTCCTGGATGATTTTCTGGACCAGAACACCTAAACCTAAAGACTGACTGTAGTTGGTTGAATAGTGTCCTCCAGAAATTCATGTCTACTTGGAACCTTAGAATGTGATCTTATTTAGAAGTAGGGTCTTTGCAGATATAATAAAGTTAAGGCTCAAAATGAGATCCTACTGGATTAAGGCGGCTGTATCTAATGAGAGTGTCCTTGTAAGACACAGAATAGGACAGCCAGGCACACACACAGAGAAGGCCATGTGGAGATGGAGGCAGAGAGTGGAATTGTGCTGCCACAAGCCAAGGAACAGCTGCGGCTACCAGAAGCTCGGGAGAAGCGAGGGAAGGTTCAGCCCTAGAGCCTTTGGAAGGAGCACGGCCCTGCCGACACCTTGATTTCAGACTTCTGGCCTCCAGAACTGTGGGGGAATTAATTTCTGTGGTTGTAGGCCACCCAGGCTGTGACACTTTGTTATGGCAGCCATGAGATAAACTCTACTGACCCTGTGGCCACAGTCAGCTTCATGCCAGAGTTCAGAGGCTGAGCCCCGCTGTGGTGTGTCTAGGAGGGGAATGAAACAGAGAAAGAGCATCCCAGAGGAAAGGAGACCTGTGATCTGACGGACAGTGTCCTGAAAATAATGACAAGACTGGTTAACCCAAGGCAGCACTCACCATGGGCCAGGCATGGCTCTAGGTGCTAACGTATACAAACTCTTCTAACCCTTGCAGCAACCGTCGGAGCTCTGTGAATGTTATCCCTGTTTTCCAGGAGATGAAACTGAGGTACAGGGAAAACAATAACTCACCTAAAGTCACACGGCTTGTAAAAGGAGAGTCAGGACTCAAATCCAGGCAGCCTGGAAAGTCTCCAAAGTCCTTGCCCTCACTCATTTCTGCAAGCAAAAGTAACTTTTCCTCCTGTACTTACTGAGGGGAGGAACTCTATCTAGCAAATCACAGCCCCCTAGATTTGGGGAATGATGTCAGGAAGAGATCACTCTGTGGAAATGAAACTGTGGGACTCGAGCTGTTGCAGAAGTGACAACCAAGGGGTGTGTCAGAGTGCTACTGAGAAGCTCAGCCCCATCCAAGGGCCTCTGTGTGGGCACTGCATTAGGTGTGGGGATTGGAAGATGAAGGTGAGAAAGATGAAGATGAAACGTGGGACCAACTACAACAGCCTCGCAGCCCACGGGGAGGCAGACGCATATGCAGACCGCCAAACACCAGCACCGTGGGGAGTTCCTGGGCAGAGTGGCGTGAGTGTGCCAGGACAGCACGCAGTGGGGACATTAACCCAGCCAGTGCGGATGGAGGAGGGGGTAGCGGGAAAGGCTTTCCAGAGAAGGTGATGTGCATTCTAGGTGGATCAACGAGGGGGGCTCTAGTGTAACTAGAGGCAGTCAGAACAGCAGGGAAGTTTTTCATAGGAAAAGGTTGTAGAACACAAGTCCTGTAAGGCACTCCTCAAAAACTGGGTGCCCTGGGGTAGGAGGTCTGGGTGACATTATCTGTGATAATCACCTCTTGGATGATCACAAAGTGCTTTAGTGCATCAAGGCTCTGAGATATCTCCGGCAAAGAAACCTGGAACTCTGTGTTAGGTTGTACCTATTCACACTGAGGGTCTAGTGTCCCAGGAAAAGCTGTCATTGTGTGAAAGAAGACAGAGGCCTGGGCTAGGGCAGTGTCAAAAAGGGTGGATTAAAAACTGTTTAGGAGCACAGCACAAGCTATTAATACATAATTAGTTAGAAATGGCTCCTGTCCTCAAGAAGCCAAAAGATAACCATTTAAGGCATTAGTAACTTGTCATTTGACCCCAGACTGCTTTGTAATCCTTTCTTGACGTATTGCAAATTTGGCTACTTACCCTTGATCCACATTCTAGAGGTTTCCGTTTCCTTTCTCTTGGATCCTCTCTTTGTGGGTGATGGTTCCCAGATGTGACCCTGCTCTGTCCCTGTCTGGCAGTGAAAACTGAACCAGGGATTGTATTCTGAAGAGATACATTCAACAAGGTGCAAGAGCAAACATTCGCCAGTAATTCAGCACACTCACGGAGCTCACACTGACAAAAAGATGGCATACCCCTGTAGACTGTACCTTACAGCAAATCAATATTTTGTTAAATTGTTAAAAAATTTAAAATGGGGAGGGAAAGGGACAGAGGACTTGGATAGAGCAGGATAGGAAGTAAAGCAAAGGGAGGGAAGGGAGACCCAAGGCTGCCTCGGGGTTTGGGCGGGAGAGGCTTGCTGGGAGGCAGCAGGTGTGGGCGGAGAGCCCAGGTGCGCTTGGACGTGCTGAGCAGGACGTGCTGGAGAAGGTCAGTTGGAGGGACGAGGTAGGGATTGGGGTTACGGGAACACAGGTGAAGGTCAGGGTCACAGGAAAGGGTGCGGTCACCCGGTGAAGGCACGTGGGTCCGAGAAGACCTGGGCTTATGCTATGGAGACTTGGTAAAACCCTGCCAGGTGTGGTCAAGGCAACAGGAATGGAGTGAGATTAGACCTGTGACCTAGCCAGTTTTACTGTTCTGGAAGTGTCTGGGAAAGGAAGTGGACTCCTCAGAGCCCTGGTGGGTGGACTGTCTAGGAAAGGGTTTCCAACCAGCCAGGGCTCCTCCAAGCTCTGTCCAAGGGAGGGAAAGACCCCTCTCGCAGATGGGAGATTCTAACCCTTAGCGTCGGAGGGCAGGGAAAGTTTATCAGGCCTTCGTCCAGCCAAGATGAAGTATCACCACGACCATCCAGCTTTCTCTGCTGTGACCCAATGCTTACCAAACAGCCTTCCAATTAGCGACTCGGGTTCCTGAGGGTGCCGGTAAGGGGAGAGTGAGCTGGAGGGCAAGTGCCCCTCCCCCTGTGGGTCAGTAAATCAGAGCCTGGCTGACACATCGGCTTCCTGGGAGCCTGGTGCACATATCCTTTCTGAGCCTGAGCTGTTCCAAGTAGGCTGGCAGGCCGCTGGTGACTGCAGGAGACACCTTCCCTGATGCCGTGTGAGGCCTGGAGGAGAGCAGGCAGCAGGCAGCCCCTGTGGCAACTGTTCCTAAGGACAGCATAGCTTTTTGGGGGGAAAGATGGATGGTTTCAATGAGAAGGATACAGAGCAGATGCCTGAAATGGGATAAAAGTTCACACATGCCATTAAATTATCACAGTCATGTGGATGTCAATCCTGATTGTGACATAAATACAGGCCCTGACCATCAGTGTTTTAAGGACCATCCAAAGCGTTCCCCCAAAGCTACAATGGGAAGAAGTTTTCTGCCTCTCAAAAGTGACAGGAATGCTTTTGAGGAAAATTTCATCCAAGCTGTAGAAGAGTCTGGACAACAGCCATTGCTGCTTAATAATAATTTGATGATAATAATAGTAAGCACAGCTAATGCTTCAAGGGTTTTCTCGGTGCCAAGCCCCATCCACTTTACATATCTTGCACTAACTCATTTAACCCTCAAAGTGACCTTGAAATGGGTACTATTGTCTCCGTGTTCCATTTGGACAAACAGAAGCACAGTGAGGTTAAAGGACTTCCGCAGTGACACTCCCCTGATGTCTCTCCCTGATGACCTCCTCTGGGTGGCCTCCCAGCCCCTCCGGGACACTCCACAGCCCCCTTCTCCTTGCTACCTGGCCTGGCTTCCCGTCTCTCCTTCAGCACCTGCTGGGGGTTGGTTCTTTACCTTTCATATGTCGACTCTTTCCTGAGAGCAGGGCCACTCTGGAGACGCAAGGCTCGGATTTGCCAGGCAGCCATTCTGGACCCCCATGGAAGGTTCTGCTGAGAGCAGGGAGGATGTTTGCAGATAGAAGGCAAGTGTACCCCTAAAACTCTGTGACATACCAGAACACAAGCAGTGCCACCCGGGCATCCTCCAAGCCAAGCGTCTTTCACAACGGCAAAAGGACACCATGAAGCTTTGATGTCTTAAGGGTCCCATACCTGAGCCTTTTATGCCCTTCAATCTTGTCAGTTTATAAAATTACCATCTGCTGATGTTTTTCAATATTAACATTAACCACTAAGTGTGATTCGTTACTACTGTGGAAACATTCACAAATCCATGGCATTTTGTTTAGGCCTCAGAGGTGCTGCTCAGCCTTGACTGGGCGTTGGAATTACCTGGGAAACTTTAAAAAATGCTGATGTCTGGGTCCCACCTTCAGAGATCTGGATTTAATTGGTTTGGGGTATAGCCTGGGCATCAGGCTATTAATACAAGCGGTCCCCAGGCTATGGACGAGACATGTTCCTAAGAATGTCTTTAGGTCCGATTTATATGTACTCGGATTCCTGATGAACATCACATACACGGTAATAATAATAATAATAACAATATTATAATGGCTCATATGTGGTAATAATAATACAGTATAATGCTGTAATGATACTAGTAATACCTCTGCACTGTAATAATGAGTTACAGAAACGATTGTGCTATTTCTTTTAATTCCTAGGCTAATAGGAATGTCACGTTTATTTTGATCTCCTAACCAAATCAATACTAACCTTTCTGTTTCAATAATGAATCCACTACGCTGCTTAGTAATAATTGATGCTTTCGGTGAGCACTGCCTTTCACACGGTCCATTATTCCCACTTTATCCTTTGCGATTGTTCCCATAGTGGAGCGACCGAAGCCTAATGCTTTCCCACTGAACGTGGTGTCTGGCCTTTCTCCAAACGTGTAATTATTTCTACTTTCATTATTTTCGTGTCCATTGTAGTCACCTTTCTCCTTGCTGCAGGCTCACCTGGACTTCAGTGGACTTTCGCTTTGGAGGTGTGGTCATAGGGGAGACACAGACTCACGAAATCAAATTAAAAAGTTAAGGCGACAGCGCTGCGGTGCGTAAGCGACTGTGTAAACAGTGAGACCAGCTACGAGCACAAAGATGCAGCGGCAGCGACCACTCATGTCACGCGGGCTCGTTTACTTGCCTGGAAGAAACTAGTTCTCAGGTTATTAATTTAATTACTTAATTACAAAGTATCCTGAAGGGGAGCCTGGGGAGCCCATTCATAAGTGGGGAACGTGGTAAGTCGGGTCATCTGTCACCTGTACTCTGCAAGTGAGAAAGCCACTGGAGCACGAATCAAACCTACCGTGGTCCTCATAGGGCCCTCGAAGAGCCCCCCAGCTCTCAGAATTCCGAACGCTGAGATTTTGGCTCCACCTTGCTTTATGGGAGATGGGTCTCATCTTGGAAAAAAAGCCTCCTTGGGAAGAAGCTGCGTTAGAACCTCATCCAAGCAGCTTGCTGGGACAAAACTGAAGTCTGCAAAGCATTGCCTGGGATTTTATTCAAAGTCTTCTTCACCTGTTTGTAGAATAAAGGTTTGTTTCGCGTGCTGCTTGGAACCTGTTGAGAAACAGTGAGTGGATGCTCAAAAGCTGAGCAGAAATATTGGTCAGTAATAAAAATAATAGTTAACATGTACTGAGTACCTTACTATGATGCCAGGCACTTTACAACATTAATTCATTTAATCTTCACAATGATCCTATGAAATAGATACTATTAATTATGCACATTTTACTAGTGAGGAAACTGAGAATCAGAGAGGTTAAGTATCTTGCCCAAAGTTGCACAGCTGGTAAGCTCCATAGCCAGGATTTGAAACTTGATTGCATGGGCTCTGTAGTGTAATGTGGGACACGAGGACTGTGGTGGGGCATGGACTTTCCGTGAGCACACAGGAGATGCTTCTGGGGGGGATCACCGTACTTTTTAAGAGGTTCTTTGCAATGGGTGGAGGTCTCGGTTGGGGATGAACCAGTGACTGCTGTTTGGTCACTCTTGGTGGGACCTACTCTGCACCCATTGGCTGATAGGCTTGGGGGAATTCAGGGCTCAATACAATTGTTTCAAGATGAGTCTAATAGGCAGGAAACATGTCGATTTAAGAAAGATTTAGATTCATGTGTGGATTACAGAGCAGGATCAAGAATTAAGGGATATAAGGAGGCTTAGGGGGACATCACTGTTCTTTTCATTTGGGTGTCAAGGGGTACAGCAGGACATTCCTGAAGCTATCCCATGGTACTGCTCTCAGAGACAGATGCCTAAGATGGCCAGATCTTGGGCCTGAGACATTTTAATTATTTTTCTGGGCTGGGTGCAGTGTCTCATGCCTGTAACATCAGCACTTAGGGAGGCCAAGGCAAGAGGATCACTTGAAGCCAGGAGTGTGAGACCAGCCTGGGCCCCCATGGAGACCCCCATCTCTACAAAAACAAAAATTTTTTTAATTAGCAGGGTGTGGTGGCACATGCCTGTAGTCCTAGCTACTAGGGAGGCTGAAGCAGGAGGATCACTTGAGTCCAGGTGTTTGAGGGTGCAGTGAGCCATGATTGGGCCACTGCACTCCAGCCTGGGTGCCAGAGTGAGACCTTCTCTCTAAAAAAAAAAAAAAAATTATTTTTGTGTTTGTTTACAGCTGATGACTATCTTTATCAGTCATAGGCAACAAGAATGTTTCTTGCTTTTCTGAACAAAGGTACCGATTCCACAGATATCAGAAATATTTTGGGCTGGGCGAGCCGGCTCACACCTGTAATCCTAGCACTCTGGAAGGCAAAGGCGGGAGGATCGCTTGAGCTCAGGAGTTCAAGACCAGCCTGAGCAAGAGCGATACCCTGTCTCTACTAAAAATAGAAAAAATTAGCTTGGCATGGTGGCGCATGCCTGTAGTTCCAGCTATTTGGGAGGCTGAGGCAGGAGAATCACTTGAGCCCAGGAGTTTGAGGTTGCTGTGAGCTAGGCTGATGCGCCGGCACTCTAGCCTGGGTGACAGAGCAAGACTCTGTCTCAAAAAAAAAAAAAATTGGGTTTTTTTTTTTAAGTTTTCTTATTGCGAAAGCAATATCCATTCATTATATAAAATTTAAAAAATACAGATAAGTCAAGAGAATAAAGTAAAAAGCTTCCCCAACCCCAAGATGAAGAGGAGCTAGTGCACATTTGGTACAATTTTAGTTTGTGTCTTTCCAGTCTTTTTTACTCTGGCTTTGTAAACTCCCTCCCACCCTCAAAAAGAGGTCTTTCAATATATGGTTTTAGAGCTTGTTTTTTTCACTTAATAATCTTCTTCCTCCCTTTTTCTCCTTATTCTGCTTCACTAGGTAAAGCCAGGCAAGCTCTTTGATCTATTGACAACTCTGCCGTGTCATTTCTCAGTGTAAGGAAACAGTTAACGAGAAAGATTAAAATAGATAGAAAAATGTTAGGAACTATGGAAAAGAGTGAAAATGTAATTGAGATCACTACTTGCTGAAGTGAATTATGCCAGTGGGAATGATGTTATTTAAATTACATATCAGTTATTATTGATTATTATTGTTAGTTACCATTTATTCAGCATTTACTGTCTTCCAGGTAACTAAACTGTCGTGCTACGCTGCTGTGAGCACTTAGCAACGCCTGCTGGGGGCAGGGGCGGGGAGAGACGGCACTTGCGCCATGTGTCTGCAGTACCCAGGCTCTTAATAACCACCGTCCTTTCTCCTCTAAACTGTCCCCCACATGGTTAAGTCCCCTCTGTGACATCCATGTCAGCTGTTGCTTGCATGAGAATATTTCTAGGTAGGCATTTATCCAGTGTTAGAAATTTCTGTTCTAGTGATAGGATATCACAACACAGTTGGCCCAATTTTTTTCAAAAATTGAGTTTTGAAAGTAAATCACTGAAAATCAGGAACATACGATTGTCACTGAATAGCATCCTTGTATTTGAGAGTTAAAAGAGAGAAATAGCTCTTTTCTCGACAGTACAACTGGAAATGACCCAACTAACCCCCTTTTGAATGCACAGGGCTTTCGCAGAATGCTTTTTCAGAGAAGTTGTTTTGTTTCTGCTTTTGATTCTTTTTGGCTTTTCTTCCTCTTCCTCAGTTGCGAGGATACCATGTGAATGACGGCGATGCCCCACGGCTCTGAAGCAGTCGCAGTGGGGCCCTCCCTACCACTTGAAATCCTATCTTTTAAAGGGTCCCATAAAGAAGATTTTGTTTCTTCGGCAGAAAGGAGAGCCACAGCTCCACGGTGGGGGATAAAGGAAGGGCGTTTTCAGCCGTGCCAGGGGACGCTGTACACAACATGCTTGGGTACACCCCGCCTGCCGAGCCTGTTTGACTGTTCAGCTATCAGACTTTGATTTTGGTTAAGTAAACATGAACTTGGGGACAACCAGCTTTTCTGCATCTCTAGTCAGGGAGCTGTTGGAGCAAGGGTGAGCTGGTGGCTCCGGCAGTGAGCTGGCCAAGCAAGGTGGCCTGGTATTCAGCCAAGAGGGGAGAGGATGGATCTTTAGTGGACACCTGTGGTGGGGTTGGCACTGTCCCTGGGCTGTGGGCACCTCAGTGGATGTCCCTGTGCTCATAGAGTCTGCTGGGGAAGCCAGACGCTCAGCAAGGAAGAACACCAGTGGAATAGGCTCCAAGCTCGATCTGTCCATGCAGGGCAAGTGCAGAGGCAGAGCATGGACGGTACACAGGGGAGCAGCCCTGAGTTTGAGGACAGGGAAGGCTGACCTGGACCAGGGACGTTTCACTGAGGCCTGAAATGTGAGTGAGGATTAGCTAGGTGAAGGGGCAGTGTAGAGGGTGAGGACGAGGAGATTCTGGGCAGAAAAACGGCAAGTATGAGAAGCCACGAGTTCTCTTGGAGAAGCAGACCTGAGGCCGGTGACCTGGAAGGGAGGAGGCCGAGGTGCTGAGCACGAGGGGTCGTGCAGGCCACACCAAGGTTTTTGTTTTGCTTTGTTTTACTTTATAAATCCTACCTCACATAATCCTCCAAACAACACTGTGAGGTCGGTATTATCCACTCAGTGGTACTAACAAGGGAAAACAGGCTCTGAGAAGTGAACAAATATGCCCAAGCTTTTGTAGCTGGAACTCACAATCATCACTCATCCTTGTATGGAATTTGACTATGTCATCCCACTGTATCCGTATCAATCCTTAAAAATGTGCCCATTTTAGAGAAGAAAAACTGAAGCTCTGAAAAGTTTTGCTCAAGATGACATAGAAAACGTCAGAACCAAGATTTAAATGTGCAGTTCTGCCTCCAAAGCATTCTCTCTCTGCCTTAGCCGTGGCTCTCAAACTTGAGTGTGAGAAAATACTTAAGGAGCTTTTAAAAAATGCAGGGTCTCTGGCTTCACCTCCAATTATCTGATTCAGTGCGGCCTTGGGCAAATCACTCAGCTTCCTAATCTGCAACACGAGAAGTCATATCTTCCTTTTCTCTAGTGGGAGATCAGTCAGAAAGTGCCTAATCCAGAAAAGTTAGAAGTGGCATCACAAGCATGTATTTGGGCTTGGAGGTTATCAGCTAGATGCAGGAAAAGGCTGTTCCTGACAGGGAAATAGAGGCGTGAGGCCTGAGACTACCGATTATCTACATAAATCTTGTAGAGCTAGTTGACTCTTTAACCTATATGCAACTCTAACCTTGATAAAAATTTTAAAAATAGAAAACAAAATAAAATGAAGAGTTGGACTAGATAACCTCTAAGACCCCTTCCTCCTCTGTCCTTCTGTGCTTTGTCAGAATTTCTGATTAAAATTCAAGTCCAAGAGAGATATTGCCCTTTGTGCTAATACTCTTGGAAGAACTGGTTAATAGCTGACCACCCTGAGTTTATGTCCCCTTTCTTGAAAGGTGACAAGGAAGAAAGGGGCGGGCATAGGAGAAATGATGTTTATTAAGCCATGACTTAGGCCTAGACACTGCTAAGCACACTTACGTCTTCATCTCAGCTGTCATTGAGACCCTGGGAGGTGGGGTGTTATTATTGTCCCAAGTTTAAAGATCAGGAAAGTTACCCAAAGATTTTTTTAGAGATAGCGTCTCCCTCTTGCTCAGGCTGGACTCGAACTCCTGAGCTCAAGCGATCCTCCCACCCCAGCCTTACAGAGTGCTAGAATTACAGGCGTGTGCCACCGTGTCTTGCCACCTCTTATTTCTGCCTTCCTCTCCACGTTGGTTGCATTTGCTTCTTCTACAGATGGCTGCTTCCGTGAAGCTGGGAAAGAGGACTGCGTGCGAGTAGCTCCAGTTTCGGGGCAGTTAACAGCCACTCATATTCCAAGAACGGTGCTGCTCAATGGGGGAATGGGAGTAGCGCCCCCTAGAGGGAATCCTGGAAATTCGAAGGGATGGTTCTGGTTGTCATCATGGTGGGAAGTTACTGCTTGAACTTAATGCTAGACGTGCTGCAAAGCATGGGACAGTTCTACACAAAGAAGAATTGTCCTGCATCCCACACAAATGTCTAACGTCCCATTGGACACTTACGTGGGTGGAAAGCCTATTTATAGTTAATTGAGCCTAGACTTAACCCCATTTTATATATAAGCAAAGTATTTCTTGTACTCTTTTAATACACACTGACTTGTCTGTGAATACCACCACGTATAAAGTGAGGGAAAATTGTTACTTTCTTCTGTTTGAAATTTTACCAAGGGCTGTTCACCATTTCACCGTTTCAGAAATCATGTCATCAATGGCAATGTCACTCATGGAACTGGAGGCATCGCACAGCACATCTGCACATAGCTCTGCCTGTCACTGTCACACTCATGGTGATTCTGCAGGTCTGGGGCAAGCATCTGACTCCCTCATCAAGTGATCCAGTGCAGGTAGACCCATGCATTTATGTATTTGTGCATTATTATTTTATTATGTGCTATTTTTACAAATGATTTTATTCTATTAGAAGCTATTTTAATTTCTCCTTTGTATTACAATTAGGACATCACATTGACTTTTTAAATGACCTGTGCGTTATCTATGAATTCTCTTTCAGTATATTAAAAGTGTAATAACAAACTATTTGTTTATAAAAAGAAAGTGTTAGATTTGAGAACCACTGTCTTAGAGGAACAGGGCAGCCCACTCTCTTTTAACGAGCATCAACTTGCCAAATTGTAAGGAAGACCCAGATGGTCTAGTGTGGGTTATACCCCACTCCAAGGAAGTGCTCTGGGTTACCCTGGCTGGCTGGGCACCTTTGGGGTAGGGGACAGAAGGGCAGCAGAGGAGGCAAGACCCCAAGATACATAGCCCCACCGAGGCCACATGGAGGTGGGGAGGGGGTCTCCAAGGGGAAAGTGGAGTACTGTTACTACAAGAAAGTGGAAGGGAAACTGGACAGGCCAAAGTGACAATTAATGCACAAAAACCAACGTAGAAACTTTAGTAATGGAAAAGTGTTGGTGAAACATTCCCTACCACAGCCTGCAGGGCTTACAAAGCAAAGCTACGGCAAACCGGATTGCTAAGGATGAAGAGAAACAGAAAATTATCATGAAAATGCAAGAAAAACTGCAAGAAAAAGTCATGATCCCCTCTAAACAACATTGGTGATGTAACAGTAGCAAAGCTTCTTGCCTAAAATCGGCAGGAATTCCAGCTCTGCCATACCCTAGCGCGGTGGGAGATGCCACGCCAGCGAGCGGGTTTGGCAGGCAGGCTCATCGCTGCACGTGGAGTCCGTCCCCAGGAAACAGGAGTAAAGCACTAATTTGGGTAATCCCTGACTGCATATGAGCAGTGTACATAATCATGGCACTCCAGGCAATCACATCCACTCACCAGAACCAAGCAAAGGACTTGCATTATTGTTATCGGCTGGTGGCCCCTGTGGACACACCTCCTTATGGGCTGCAGACTGTTATTTTTTATCAAAACAAAGCCTCAGGAGAGCTTCATAAATATCACTTCTCTCAGCTGGATTGTGCTTGGAAGTAGGGAGTGAGCAATTGAGCCTAGAATATTGATATTCTAATTTGCTGATGGAGGGGCTATATATGTTAATAATTGATTTTCCTTTATTCAATAAACATTTATAGAGTATAATACATGGCCTGGTGCAGGACCTGATACAAAGACTTGAGACTCATAGCCAGTGGGAGATCATGACCCACAAACAGCTGTGCCGGGTGACACAGTGGGCTCTTTCCCGTTCACTTCACCCCATGTATTCCTGCCCTCCACTGTGCAGTCAAATTTGAGAACCATGCCCATAGTTGAATCCAATCAAGTGGTGAAGCAACCTGGGTGGAAGTTATAAAATATTGCTCTTCAAATCTGGGGATAAAGGAAGGATCTGGCTCACAGGCCCACTTAGAATTGAGCCTCTATCTCCAGAAAAATGTATATGCGACTATAAATTTATAGCCTATTTCAGGTGGTTTGTAAATTCCCTACAGCACTACCCTGGGTTAAGAACCCCTAGTATAAGCAATAAATTTCAGACCCTGGAAAGTGTTTTAAAGGAATGTGAGTTTTTGCTCTTTGAAGGGGTTTTTCAAAATAAGGCCGAGTTTTATAAGTTTGGAATTGTCTAGATATGGTTCAACTGGAAGGAGGGAGAGTGAGGACCCTCAATGTTTCCCAAACCTCGTGGCTGTGTGCCTGAGTCTCCTCCGGCAGAGATTCTCAACTGAGGCCCTGCAGACACTTCCCAGGATGACTGTTGTGGAGGCAGCCCTGTGCATTGTAGGACGTTTAGCAGCGTCCCTGGCCTCTACCCACTTGCTGCCAGGAGCACCCCTCCTCCAGGTGTGACAACCAAAAATGTCTCCCCACATTGCCAAATGTCCCCCGGTGGGGGCAAAATCACTCATGGTTGAGAACCACTGACTTTTTTTGTTTTTTTGAGACAGAGTCTCGCTCTGTCACCTAGAGTGCTGTGGCGTCAGCCTAGCTCACAGCAACCTCAAACTCCTGGGCTCAAGATATCCTCCTGCCTCAGCCTCCCGAGTAGCTGGGACTACAGGCGTGCACCGCCATGCCCAACTAATTTTTTTCTACTTTTAGTAGCCCAGCTAATTTATTTCTATTTTTAGTAGAGACGGGGTCTTGCTCTTGCTGAGGCTGGTCTTGAACTCCTGACCTCAAGTGATCCTCTTGCCTCGGCCTCCCAGAGTGCTAGGATTACAGGCGTGAGCCGGCACGCCTGGCCACCACTGACTTATTTTTAAAGGACCACAATACTTGTCCACACAACAACCTGTACATGAATAGACACAGGGGCATCATTCATAACAGTCAAAAGGTAGAAAGAGCCCAGATGTCCATCAAATGATGGATCGATAAATAAAATGTGGATATCCATAAGTGGAATATTATTTACCCATAAAAAACAATGGGGTATTGATACATACTATAGTGTGGATGAACCTTGAAAACATTATGGAAAGTGAAAGAAGCCGGCCACAAAAGATCACAAAGTATATGACTCCATGTATATGAAATGCCCGGAACAGGTAAATCTGTAAAGTGAGAAAGTAGATTAGTGGTTGTCTAGGCTGGGGAGACAGTGGAATTGGGAAGTGACAGCTCATGGGCACAGGGCTTCTTTTTCAGGTGACAAAAATGTTCTAAAATTGATTGTGGTGATGGTTGCATGATTCTTTGTATATACCCAAAATCATTGAATTGTACACTTTAAAGGTGTGAATGGTATGTGAATTATATGTCAATAATGCTGTTACCAAAAAAATTACAAAGTCTCTGCCACACCAGGCCACACCCACTCCTACCCCAGGCCTATTGAGTCAGGTTCTCCAAGGGACAGGCCCTGAGGATTGAGCATGTGACAAAAGCTTCTCAGATACCCTGATGCAGCTGGCTGGCCAGTGTTTGGGAAGCTCCACCAATCCCGAGATTCTCTCCAAATCTCAGACTGAGTGATTAAAAAAAAAAAAAAAATCTACCTTTGTCCTCTAGTCAGAAGAGAAGTATGAATTAATAAAGACCAGAAAGATGCCCATTGAGATAAATCACAGAGTTGTCATTTGTCTGTGTGCAGGAATTGTTTCTGATCTTCTGGCGTCTAGTGATGGAATGGAAAATTCCACAATTATGAATGGGCGTGCAATGCCCCCCTGTGGACTACTGCAACAAGAAGTCTCAGTGTTTGCATTGCTTTAAGGCCTTTCAAGCGAATATCTTTCCTGTTTGCATCAGTTTATGGTCAGTTCATCTGTCCTTAGAATGCTAGATACGAGCACATCTTAGGCCTTCAAAGTGTAAGAGAAGAGAACACACCTTAAAAGGTGACATTCGCAGAACTGGGGTAAGTTCAGGAACAGAATTCCTCAAGGTAAATGAGATCTGGTCACATCTTTTCCTTTCAGGTTTCCACCATAAAAGGTTCCAGCTGCATCAGTGGGCATCCCAGCTGCTGAAGCAGGACCTGGTGGTGTTGCCACGGCATCCTGATCTGCCCTGATGGGAGGGGACCTGCGTGCCCCCGCTTCCTCTTTTCCTCAGATGAGGAAACTGAGCCCCAAGAGCTTAGGTCAATTGTGCAAGGTCAACTGGGCGTGAAAAGCATGTGGCACAGTGCATGGCATGCAGCTAGGTCGTACTGTCATTTGTCCCTTATTCTCCAAGTCCTCCTTCCTAGTCTGCTCTGTGCTGATAATTTAACTGATCTTGTGGGGTTTTTGTTTTTGCTTTTGTTTTTTTTTAAGGACAGGGTCTTGCTAATTTTTTTGTTTTTATTTTTTTAGAGATGGAGGTCTCATTATGTTGCCAAGGCTGGTCTTGAACTCCTGGCCTCAAGTGATCCTTCCACCTTGGCCTCCCAAAGTACTGGGATTATAGGACTGAGACAACATGCCCAGCAATTTAACTGATCCTTGATATGTGTTTACATTTTCTAATTACTCACTGTATTAGCACTTTCAAATAACACATTTGCATTTTAACAGGGGTCTTCTAGCAAGCAGACCATAAACCCCTAAACTGAATCCCTGATGCTGGGGTTTCAAGTGCTATGGTTTACACGGGGGTGAGAGGGTATACAGCTTTGGGCAGGGGCTTTTTCCAGGTGGTTCTCCAAGTACCACCTGGGCACATAATAACATTCGCTCCAATTTGCTGGGCGCCTCTCTGCTGCGCAGCCGATGTATTTTATCTCTGTTAATCCTCCTAATAACCTGCAAGGGAATGATTATCCCTACGTTACAGCAGAGGAGATGAAGTCAGGCAGTCAGCAGCGCAGCTGACATTCACACTGGGGTCGTTCTGGCTCCGAAGTCCGTGCTCTTAGGGGTGCTGTCTTGCCCCTTGTGCAGCCTTTCCGGGGTGAGCTCCCTGACAGTAGTCCTGAGCACTTTCTGTCTTGCTATTTATGTTTATGCCACACTCCCTATCAAACCACACTCTAAACCACTCAAGTGAACTGAATCTTATTCACTCTGTTTCTTGCAGTGTCCGTGTTGCCCACAGTAGGTGCACAATGCATGTGTGTTGCATGACTGGATGGCTGGTTAGATGTGTTGCTGCAGAGATGTACTCAGCATTCAAATAAAGCACTTGAGCCATGCCCCAAATGCTTGCCAGCAGGTCAGGAGCACCTTTCCTATGGCAGATAACAGTGGGCATCTGTGCAGTCTAATCGCAGTAGGCAAATCAGCCGTACCAAATAGAATTTTTAACTTGCCTCTAGGCCAATTGTTTTTTAAATGTCCTAACCTAATGTCTCTCTAGTCTTGCATCTCTAAGCCCAGGCCATCAAGTTAACTTGCCTTAGCCAAGGATCTTTCTGTTGCAAGTGACAAAACCCCAACTCAAACGAGCTTACATAAACTGGAGATCTATTGCTTCCACAACTGGGAATGTCCCAGGGAGGCTTGGAGAACTGAAGGAAGAACTCCTGAGCTCAGGGGCCTGGGGATGGAGTGAGGGACCTCGTCCTGGCAGGACCTTCTTTCCTCTCTACTTGCCAGGTATTATTATTATTATTTTGAGCTAGCGTCTCACTTTGTCACCCAAGCTGGAGTGCAATGGCCCAATCATAGCTCACTGCAACCTCCAACTCCTGGGCTCAAGTGCTCCTCCTGCCTCAGCCTCCCAAGTAGCTGGGACTACAGGTGTGCACCACCATGCCTGGCTAATTTTTCTATTTTTTGTAGAGATGGGGTCTCACTATGTTGCCCAGGCTGGTCTTGAACTCCTAGCCTCATATGATCCTCCCACTTTGGCCTCCTAAAATGCTGGGATTACAGGTGTGAGCCACCATGCCCGGCCTGCCAGATATTATTTTTCAGACAGGTGAGCATCAATCATAAGGCAGGAAAGATGGGCATCTGCAGCCCAGAGCCTGCCTCCTTATATCTTGTGATCCCAGAGGAGAAGAGAACAACTCTCTTCCACCTTTGATTTGGGAAATTCTGGGGAAAGGCTCCAGTTGGCCCAATCTATGTTGGATACCCACTGCTTGGATCAATTCATTCACTATCAGTCATTCAACAATTATTATGAGCAAAAATACATCGTGCCTAGCCTCATGAAGCTCGTAATCAGTGGGATAAACAAATGTAAATCAATTGGCCAAGTGCAAAATTGCACTGTGGCACATGCTTTGAGGAAGAGATAGATGGTATGGGGGAGTGTACACGGAGGATTTGACCTTGGAGGTTGGGAAAAGCTTCCCCAAGCAAACGATGTCTGAGCTAAGATCAGAAGGATGGGTTACCTAGGTGAAGGGTTAGGGGAAGGGTATTTTGGGTGGAGGGACCAGCACGTACAAAGCAGCATGTTGATACCAGAAACTGGGGCTCCGGGAGTGTCTGAGTAGTAGAGTGAAAAGAGCCAGCAGAGCATCGTGCAAGGTAAGAGCAGAAGGGGGGAGGGAGTAGTCCATGGGGCTTGTGGGCCACATTAAGGAATTCTGTCTTTATCCTAAGGCCATGCGGAGCCAGGATCAACATCAAAGGTGAGTGAAGTGACACATTCGTATTCATTCTTTGAAAGACTGGCTCCTGCTGCAGCAGGCTGGGTGGAGGTGGCTCAGAGTGAATGTGGGGACATCAGTTAGAAGGCCACCCAGGTGTTTGGGAGATAGATGATAACAGCTGGGACTAGGGTGGTGGGGTAGGAGGGCAGGAAAGAAATCGAGGAGGTAAAATCAGCAGACCTGGAAGCTTGGATATGGCAGGTGAGGGAGAGGTTGTGGCCAGAACGACCCCCAGCTTTCCAGCTTCCTTGACAATGTCCAAAGGGATGCAGGACTAAGTTTGGCCTGGCTGGGTCACATTCTCACCCTGACGGATCGGATCAGGCACTGTGACTCATTAGACTCACTAGATTCACCTGGAGTTGAGAAATTTCCTGAAGAAAAGGGAGTGCTGTTAGGACGAAAAGAGGAATGGGGAAACAGGCTGAACAGACCCCAGCCATACCCGGAAGACACAGCCACTGCAGAGATAGCATAGAGGGTCCAGTCTCAGGCCTCCATGGGATACTGGCAACAATTGCCACATTTGTATTGGCCATGAATCAGCAGTTTGTATGGGCCACTGGGCGAGACACTGAGGGACACAATCCTGCTGCTTCAGGAGGCCCCTGGGTGAGGTTTCCTATTGTCACATCCACGGTCATCAGCACGCACCAGCAGGGGCACTGTTACTCTTCTCAGACACTTCCCTGCCCCCCCAGGGTGCCAACCAGGTGGCATCTTGGCCCCATCTTGAATCAGAGGTTAAGAGGGCAGAGGGATCAGTTCCAACAGTTTCAGCCCATCTGGGAAGTGGCAGAAGGAATTAAAGTCATAGAGCACAGGAACATGGAGTCCCAGTTTTGCATAAACACCCACGAAGACACACACGCTCAGGCACCCTTTGGCATTCTTTAAATCTTTCCCTGTTATGTCAGAGAGACACAGATCTTAAGAATAAGAAATGCTTTTTGCTTATCTTAGGTATTTCTTTCAGTGGCAGCTAGAAGCCACTGGCAAATGTGTTAGAATTATAAACCAAAGTGATAAGGCAGGGAGGAGGTTAAAACAACCAGAACTGGTCTTTCAAGGTTCCCTAAGGTACTCAGCTGAACTGGTTGTATTAATGGCGAAGTAAAAGAAGCCAAATTGCCCAAGATGTTTGTCTAAGAAAATGATAGTGTCACTTTTTCGGTATCCAGTGAGACATGCGGACTCACCAGGGTTTGCAAAGGGGTGGCGGTGGCCGCAGGCTTTATTGTGGAGAGGATGTGTGCCAAGTCAGATGCTACATCTAGCACGTCAGTTTGTTTGCTTGTCTTTTTTTTTTCGAAGTACTGTTTTAAAAAAATATGTTGGAAAGAATTCAAGTAGTCAAGAAGGGAAAGCAAACTCAGGGAAAGAAAAGATACTGTCCCACAAAGTAACAAAACAGGAAAGTCCTGGGTATTTGTCACAAGGGTTCAGAATAATGGAACTGGTTGCAATCTTCTCTGAGCTGTAGAAATATAGGGCTTAAAGTATTAAGTAAACTGATGGCACTTCCCAGTTGGTGGTTTCTGTGCTTCCTGTGGAACAGGTCTCTGGACCCAAGCCCACCATCAGGGTTGGCAGCTGCCTCCAGGGAGGTTCTACCTTAGCCCATGGCAGCTCCACTTAGAATTAGTAACTAATGTTTACGGAGACCTCACTGTTGGCCAGGTGCTCCAAGAGCTTTGCGTAATGGCTATTTCCATTAAATCTTCACAGCACCTTCAAGCTAGCCCCACACTCATCCCCATTTTAACACGAGGACACTGGGCCCTAGCGAGGAGATGTACATTATTGGAAGCCCTACAGCTGATCGGCAGTGACACTTGGTTTTGAACCTCGGCAGTCTGTTTCCCAAGTCTGCCAGCTGAGCTACTGTGCTAAACTGTGCCTTCCAAACTTTCTGTTCTACCTGGTTACTCCTTGAATTCTGGCCCTGGCTCCAGTCTGGGGCCAGGCGGAAGGTGGCGTTGGTGGGCATGATGGTAACAAAATCTATATGAAGGGGAGGGTTTGGGTAGGGGTTTTACCTTTGTGCTTCAATTCTGAGTTGACCATGGTGAACCCCCTCTGTCCACATAGGGGTGATTGGTCACTGTGCCCAGTGTTTGCTGCTGCTGCCAACAATTTCCCAGCACGCTGCTACCAAGTAAGGCCAGAGGGACAGAGACTCTTGTAACCTACCCAATAGCTATCATCCCCTTCGTCCTTAGAAACAGAATGTAGTTTTATTTTTATTGGGCAATGGGCCCAGCTAAAAGACTAGGTTTCCCTGCCTCCTTTGCATGTAGGCATGAAACTAAGTTCTAAGCAAGGAGATATTAGCAGATTTCTCCTGAGAGATTTCTGGGACTAAAGGGAACTGACTCAACAGGATGTGAATTCGTTTGCCCCTTTCTCCTTCCTGATGCCTGAAATGCAGCTGGAATGTCTGACACTCTAAAGCCAGCTTGGACAGTATAGTCTACTGTGTAGGGGAGCAGTACTTCTCAAACTTTAGTGTGCATATGAATCACCTAGGGATTTGGTAAAACTGCAGACTCTGATTCAGTAGGTCTTGGATATATTTCCTATTTCCCTAGCTCTGTTCACTGAGGGAGCTTAGGTGCAGTAACCGCCCCCCATATATATGAGCACACCTGACACCCAGATCCTAGCTTCTCAATGCCATTTTGCACCAAAAGAAACCAGGGCTTCTTGGAGAAATGGCTAATTCCAGGACTGGAGCAGGAAAAGTGTAAGAAAAGACTGGAATATCTTGCAACATAGAGCCAGGAAGTACTCAAAGAATAATGGAGACATGTCAAAAGGACACAGAAGCCAGCTTGACGGAACTGCCACTAGTCACATCAGGGACAATCTGGGCACTAAAATTAATAATAGTAACAGATTATCATTCATTGAATAAAATAGGAAACCATGAATCCATACAGATACAAGTAAGTCAATGAATAAATTGAATGTTTGATGAGGAACCAGATATTTACATAGTTTCAAGATAATTCCCTACAAAATATTTATTACCTACAAGAAGAAAAACAGCAACTTTACAATGGCCAATACCAACCTAATCAAATGCTAAAAATGAACATCATCAGTAATGGCATAAAACAAAGCCATGGGCCACTTGACAGGATGTAATGAGAAGAATACAGCATCAATTCTGTGATATTCCCACCAAAAAATGCATAATCTCAATCTAATAATGAGACATCAGACAAACCCAAGTTGAGGGATATTCTATGGAATAACTGGCCAGCAATGTTTGAAAAGCCACGAAAGTTAAGGATAGGCCGGGTGCGGTGGCTCACGCCTGTACTCCTAGCACTCTGGGAGGCTGAGGTGGGAGGATTGTTTGAGCTCAGGAGTTGGAGACCAGCCTGAGCAAGAGTGAGACCCCGTCTCTATTTCTTATAAAAAAAAAAGAAAGAAAAAGAAAGTCGAGGATAGACTGAAGAACTCCAAACTGAATAAGACAGCTCATGTTTAGGCATGACAACTACATGGGACTTCTCATTTTGAACCAGCTCATTTTGCTGCAGCGGACATTACTGAAGCAATCGGGGAAACTTAAATGAAGTAGGAGGATTAGATGGTAGCAATGGTTTGCATGGTGTTATTATGGCTATGGAGAGGAATGTCCTCACTTACAGGAAATCAATACATGCTCAAGGTGCTGAGGCATCAGCTTGGCAACTTACTCTCAAATGGTTTAAAAAATAAATTCTTTGTACTGTATTGCCAACTTTTCTATAACTTTTGTGATTGTTTCAAAGCAAAAAATTCAATTTTAAAAATAACATGCTCAGTACTAAAGCAGGACATTTGATTCAGTTAGTCTGTTTTCAGGGAAAATTTGGCGGCTTAGACATGGGCATGGTTGTTTTGATTTGTCCATGTCAAAGTCTCTTGTTTAAAAATGTAAAATCAAAAAAAAAAAAATAAAAAAAATAAAAATAAAAATGTAAAATCTTAGCCAGGCACGGTGGTGCATGCCTATAATCCCGGCTGCTCAGGAGGCTGAGGCAGGAGGATTCCATGAGCCCAGGAGTTGGAGGCTGCTGTGAGCTATGATTGTGCCACTGTACTCTAGCTTGGGCGATAGAGCCAGACCCTGTCTCTATAAAAAATTTTTTAAAAATTAAAAAAAAAAAGTAAAATCATTATTTAGGATGCAACAGACACTTCTTAGTTTTACTTCAGATTTAACTCCTATCTCAATCTCCCACACACTCAATTCTGAGGGACTTTTACTTACTGCTAAATTCTGGTTTTTTTTTTTTTTGGTAGAGATGGGTCTTACTATATTGCCCAGTCTTGTACTCTGGGCCTCAAGCAATCCTCCCACCTAGGCCTCCCAAAACTGCTGGGATTACAGGCATGAGCCACCATGCCTGGCCTGAATTGGTTTTTAAGAGGAGATAATATTTTTAAAATAAGAGGAAGGTCAAAACAATAAAGACACTTTTAAAAAATATGCTATAACTGGGTTAGTCTCTAAGGTTGTACTGCTTGGTGCCTGTCCCTTCACACCCTGCCTCCAACGATCATAAAGGAATTTATTAAGTATAATAGCTTTACATTACTGAGAACACAAAGAGGGGACATAAATAGCACAAACTGCCAGGTGCAATGGCTTGTGCCTGTCATCCCAGCTACCCGGGAGGCTGAGACAGGAGGATCACTGGAGCCCAGGATCCACAGCTGCAGTGAGCTATGATCATGCCACTGCACTCCAGCCTGGGCGTCAGAGCCAGACCCCGTCACTTAAAAAATAATAATAATAATAGGATGAACCACATAAAAAAACTGATACATTGGACTTTATCAAAGTTAAAATCTCATTAAAAGACACCATTAAGAGAATGAATAGGCAGGTCACAGAATTGGAGAAAGTATCTAAGACCTTTAAATGACAAAAGACTTGTATCCAGAACATATAAAGAACTTCCACATCTTAACAGTAAGGAGACAAAACCCCAAATAAAAATAATTGGGCAAAAGTCTTGAACAGACACTTCATAAAACAGGATATATGAATGGCCAATAAGCAAGGAAAAAGTGCCTGGAATTCCTAGTCATTAGTAGTTGGAACCTTTAAATTAAGAGAGGCTTAAGAGACTTGTTGACCAATACCAATAACTAGAACTCATTTAAATCCCTATTCAGACAACCAACATGTGCAAAAAACTATAAAACAATTGGAGAAATATGAACACTAACTGGACATTTTATGATATTAAGGAATTCTTAATTTCTTATAGCTGGAATGATGGTATTGTGATAATTTTAAAAGAGGCTTTATCTTTTGTAGATACTTTCTGAAATAGTTATGAATAAAAAGATATGATGTTTGAAATTTGCTTCAAAATAACCTGGGAACATGTGGGTTGGGGGGATATAAATGAAAAAAAATTGGCCAAGTCTGAAAGTTGTTGAAAATGGGTGATGGGAACATTGGATTTATTACATTATTTTCTCTACTTTTGTATATATTTTCAAATTTCCAAAATAAAAAGAATGGCAAAACAACAGAAAATGAAAATCGAGAGGAGGGGGGGAGAGAAAAGAGAAGGCAAAATATAAGATCACTGAGAGTTAATGCATAGAAGTCAAAAGATACCATTAAAAATGAACAGACCGGACAGTAAAAGGTTTAATAAAAAAAAAAGTAACATAACTAGAACAAAAATATACTCTTTCTTAAATACCAAAAGAAAATTTTAAAAATAGCCAAGAAGATGTACCACATAAAGAAAAACACAAGCCTAACATTACATATCTAGCACTTACAACACAAATTAGTGTGATGGAGATGAGACCAAATACAGCAATCATATCAGTAAATGTGAACAGGCTTAATTTACCAATTAAAAGAAAAAATTTTTCTAATTGGCTTCTAAAGTATTCAATGAGTCAAAGAAGGACACTTGTATAAAGACACAATTCACAAGGGATATACATACACACATACATATTTTACTTTATTCAAAATATATACATCTGTACATATGTGTACAAATATCCTATATAAATTACACGTGTGTGTGTGTGTGTGTGTGTGTGTGTGTAGGTATATGGAGACATATATTTCCATCCTAAAGCCGGCATCTTATTCTTACTTAACAATGAAACACTAGAGGCATTTCCACTAAGGTTAGAAACAAGACAAAGAATCCTACTGTCTCCACTACTATGTAACATTACAGATGAGGTATTTAACCAATACAATTAGACAAAGAAAAGGCATAAAAATTGGAAAATAAAATGTAAAACTATCTCTATTTGCACATGACAAAACAGTACAACTGAGACCCTAGGAAAAAAAATGATAAAAATGATAAAATAAACTCAATAAAAAAAAAATCAGCATAGCAAGACATAAAATTAACATACAAAAATCAATTGCCTTCGTATACACAAGTAATAACCAGGTGGCACATATAATTGAAGAAAAAGCCCCATTTACAAGAGCAACAAAAAGCTAAAGTATTTGGGAATAAAAGTTAACAAGAAGTATCCAAAACCTGTATGAATGAAACTATAAAACACTCTTGAAAGATGTGAAAGTGGACTTGAGCAAAGAGACACTTGTTCTTGGGTAGGATATTTTAACTTCATTAAGATTTCAGTTCTAAGTTAAATATATAAATTTAGTGTGATCCCAATATAATTACCAAGAAGGGCTTTTTTTTTTTTTTCCTGGAGCTGGACAAATTGAAACGATCACATAGAAAAATAAATGTGCAAAGATAGATAGGAAAACACTAAGAAGCAAGGACTCTGAGGAGATACTAGGACTATAAGATACCGAACCACATTATAAAGTTGGTATAATGAAAAAAGTATGGTTCTGGAGGGTGAACAGACAGACTAATGGAATAGAGTAGGAAGGCCAGAAGTAGACTCAACTACAAAGGGAAATTTAGTGTATGATAAAGGAAGTATCATAAGTCACAGGGAAAAGATGAACTTTTAAATAAATGATATTTACAACTGGATCGCCATTTGGAAAAAGATAAAATTAGATCCAGCCGGGCACAGTGGCTCATGCCTGTAATCCTAGCACCCGGGGAGGCTGAGGCAAGAGGATCACTTGAGGCCAGGAGTTTAAAACCAGCTTGAGGAAGAGCAAGACCCTGTCTCTACAAAAAATGGAAAAATTAGCTGGGCATGGTGGTGCACACCTGTAGTCCCAGCTACTCAGGAGGCTGAGGCAGGAGGCCTTGCTTGAGCCCAGGAGTTTGAGGTTGCAGTGAGCTAAGATGATGCCACTGTACTCTAGCCCAGGGAACAGAGTGAAACTTTGTCTCAAAAAAAAAAAAAAAAAAAAAAAAAAAAAAAAATTAGATCCATTCCTCATACTATATACATACAAGAATCAGAGATCTAAATATAAAGAACAAAACTCTAAAAATAGTGGAAGAAAATGTAGGTGAATTTCTCCATAAAATGAGTGTAGGGAAAGTCTTTCTATGACTCAAAATCCAAATGAACTAAAAGAAAATATTGATGAATTGGACTACATTAAGGGAAAACTTTTGCATGGCAAAAAAATCACTATAAGCAAAGCTAAAAGGTAAAATACAAATTGGGAGAAAGTATTCCCAGCATATATCACAAATAAATGGTCAATATCCCCAACATAGTATATAAAAACAGTCTTTAAAATTAAGGGGAAAATTGCACATTGAGCTAATAAAATGAATTTTGGAAGGCTTTTTTTAGATTATGTATGAACTTAGTTTGTTATAAAAAATAAACAACTGTCTTTAATGTGTTAAAAAAAATTAAGGGGAAAAAAAGACCAAAAATCCAATAGAAAAATCGGCCAAAGGTATGAACAATTCACAAAAGATAAAATTGGCATATATATCTATGTTCAGCTTCACTCATAGTAAGAGAAATGCAAATTAAAATTACCCTGAACTACCTTTTCTCGCCCATCAGAGTGGTGTAAATTCCCAAACAATATGCTCTGTTGACAGCACTGTCATACATCGTGGGGGGAATGCAAAGTGGTGCGGAAGGGCATTTGGCAATATCTAGGAAAACTACACAGGAATTTATCCACCACCCAGCAATCCCATTTCTAGGAATTTATCTGAAGAACAAAATTCCAACAATAAGCTTTTTAATGTTTTACATATTTAAAATATAACTAATAAGGCTGGGGGAAAAACAGCAAAGAAACCCAACTGTATTTCCGATAAATATCACAACCACTCTAGGGGGATGGGCAGGCGAAAACTTACTCAAATAACTTTTGAACATGCTCAGTCAATATGCAAACACAAGTTTTGAACTATTTGTAGTAGTTTGGTTTTGTAGAGGTCTGGGTGCAGCAACTATGACACTGCTGTATGCAGGAGGAAGTTTGAGTCCACGTGCAGATGCTGTTGGGAGCCAGGGCTCTGCTGCGGGAGAGTGGAGATACAAACACGGCATGCGGGGAGGCAGAGAAGAATGCTTTGGAGGTGGGGGATTGGGATTTGAGTTACCAGTATGAACTCTTACAACTCTCACATCTCCTGACTCTGAGAGGGCTTAGAAGCAATGTCAAATCAGTTGCAGTGAGCACACCCTAATGCCTTGATCTTGGTTTTTATTCCTTAGAGAAATGTCTGGTCCCAAAGACTGGAGTAAAGAAGGTATAAGATAAGCCTCAAACATTTTGTGAAGCCAAGGAGTGAGGAAGTGTTCAAAAACATGATGGGGGGCCAGGCACAGTGGCTCAACGCCTGTGATCCCAGCACTTCGGAAGGCCAAGGTGGGAGGATCACTTGAGGCCAGAAGTTCGAGGCTGCAGTGAGCTATGATCGCACCACTGCACTCCAGCCTGGGTGAAAGGGAATAAAAAAACATGATGGGGGATTATTAAATGCACACAAGACCCAATTTGAAGGGGCTTCCACAGGCCAGATTTGAGAAAATGTGAGCATCAAACTCAGGATGTATTGGATTGTAACTCTGGGTTTAAAAGAGAAATTCATGAGTTCATACTGATAATCAATCAATCAGTCAATAAGTGTGGGGAGGTGCCTTCCCTTGTAGCAACTGATATGTGTGAAGGGAGTTGTGAAATTGGAAAACCACCACTTTCAACCATTCCAGTAAAGGCAAGTCCAAGCAAGAATAATTAATGAATGCTAAATGTGGGGGGGGGGTGATGAGGAGCAGAATATTTGTATTATCTCTAAGTGTCTCTCCACAGATTGCTAATTAGTTACAGAAGGTGAAACAGTAACTCTGCGATAGAAAAACCAGACCAAAGTGATCACCAAATCTTGTCTAGCATGAAACTGGAAAAAATAAATAAAATAAAATAACAAAACCAAAAAAACCAAAGTGATCACCAGTGAGGAATGGATGAACACAATGTGCCTCTGGATGTAACAACTTAAGAAGGATGCAATATTATTTGGGTTGGGAATGCATCACCTGAAATCTAATCTTAAGGAAACATCCGACAAACCCAAACTAAGGAAGATTTATAAAATAGGGGTCAATTTCACGTAAGTGAAGAAAAGGCGTAGGGACCACTGCAGATTAAAGAAACCAAAAGAGAAAACAACAAAATGCAAAACATGATCCTGGACTGGAAGGAAAAAAATTCCCTAAGAGACATTATCAGAGAAATTGACAAAATTGAGAGCTGAGGCTAAGTTTTATATCAATTCCTGAATCTAACTACTATAACTGTGTAGAAGAGAATATCTTTGTTCTTAGGAAATACACAGGTAAGTATTAAGAGGTAAAGGGAAATGATACATGCAATCTATTCTAAAATGGTTCAGAAAAAAATACGTATGAAGAATGAAAAAGCAATATGTGGCAAAATAATAACCATTGGTGAATTTGGGTAAAGGGTATGTAAAAATTCTCAATACTAGTCTTGTAATTTTCTTCAAGTTTGAAATTATTTCAATGAAAAGTAAAAAAAAAAAGTATGCCATCTCTCAAGTAATCAGTTTCTAGTTTCAGAAATTCATAACCTGAGAAAAAATGGTATTTGATTTTGAACCATTCATTCAATAAGTATTTACTGAATACCTACTATGCGTCAAGCACTAAAGCTAGAGAGAATTATCAGTCATGCCCCTACCCTTATGTGCTCTTACAGAGATAGGTCTGGCCCCGCTATCTGCTTTTTCTGTTTTGCTGAAGTCACCCCCATCTAGGTTCCTAACATCAGGGGTGGATTTCACTGCAAATCCCTGAATCATCCTCATCGTAATTGTCATTATAGCTCTAGCCTCCTTCTCCTTCAAATAGCAAAAACTCTTCCTAAAGTTTGAGAAAAGGTGAATAAAGAGAAAGGAAGTTATATGTGGGTTTGTTTTAAAGTCACAAAGTAATAGTAATAGTGTACATTTCAAGATATTTCATTTTATTAATACAGTGATAGTCCACATTTTAAGACTTGCTCTGATTCTGCAGAGCTTTTGAAGACATTCTCCCTTTGTTTGAGAATCAATATGAAAACATTGATTGTCCTGATTATCAATGTTACATTGTCTCTGGAGCTTCTGGCCTTGTTTCAACGCAATCAATCAAGTTGTAGTCTGCTGGTGGCCTTAGCAGAGCAATTATCACTGCAGCACATAACATCCTGCTTGCTGTCTTATTGTGAGGTCTAGTCATAGCTTGCTTTTTTCCTAACAGCCAAGAACTAAAAACCCAAGTTTCCATCATCAATAGAATGGATAAACTGTGGTACATTCATACATGGAGTACTATACAGCAAAAGCACTAATTACTGCTACACACAATATGGGCAAATCTCACAGATGTGATGTTGGACAAAAGCAGCCAAGGACTTAAGTCTGTATGTGTGAATTCATTTATATGAAGCTCAAAACAGCTAACACAAATGTACGGTGATAGAGGTAGAAAGGGTGATTAAGGGAGCAAACGTTAACTGAGTGGGGCACAAGGGAGTCTTCAGAGGTGCTGAAAATGCTCTGTATTTTTACATGGGTGATGACATGGGTATAAACACTGGTCAAAAATTATAAAGCTATCCTCTTTAGATTTTTATACTCAGCTGTATATAAATGATACCTCGATAAAAAAAATAAAAATTAAATTTATGCAAAAATAAAATCTGGGTATAGTAAAAACAGAGATTAATTTTTTAAAAGCCCAAGGCAAGACAAAGGGTGATGGTCCTGAACTGCCACATATAGAAGATGTGATTAGAAGGAAATGCTCCACGAGCAGCTTGTTTATGGCATGCTAAAAGTCTTCTAGCTGCATTCACCCATGGTAAAGAAGATCAGCTCTCCACAGGTCCACGGTTTGTTTCTTCAAGGGAAGGGCAGCGACACCACCTATGTTTACACTCACGTGGCACAAAACACGTATCAGTCATTTCCATCTGAGATCAGACAAAAGCTAAGTTTAAGAGACAATTAAAAAGTGTCTTTTAAAAGTTATTATCCATTAATATAATTGGTAAAGAAAATATTTTTTAAAATTCTTATCTGCATAAAGAATTAGCAAGAGAAATAAAAGTTAATAGCACAGACCCTGTAGTCAGAGAGCCAAAGGTTCTAGACTGGGCTTTGCTACTTAACTAACAGTCTGTGTTACTCATCTGAAAGAAAACATTCCCCATTTGTTGGAAATTTCTTCTTTAGTAGGAGTAATTGGTGTTTTATCCAATACATTTCTTAGTGATTGTTGAGAAAAGGTTGACATCTTCGTAATTGGCACAGAAGTGTGATACAAGGTCAGATCATTAATTGTGCAGGTCTTATAAAAAACTCTGATAATTGAAAGGTTTCAGTTGCATCCATCTATCAATTCCAGGAGAACCTAGAACAGGAATATAAACAATCTCAAAAAAATGATCACAGGGTCGCTAAAGGAATGTTTGATATTCCCAGGCAGTCAAAGATGCTCAGAGGAAGGAAAATATTCTGATTTAGAATTTTATACCCAGCATGGTTAAAGACATTTTTCTTCTCAACAATGACTTTCTCATTCTTTTTGGCTGCCTTAAAATGTGACTACAGAAAAGCATGCTATGTTTTGGCATGCTTCAATAAGCATAAAAACTTGCTGTGTTCCACCCCCATCCCTCAGGCCGAAGGCAGTCCAAGGACCTGAGATTTTTATGGAGCTTTACTTTTTGTAGTTTATAGGCAGTTTACGCAAGGCCTAAGAGCATGAACAGAGTCTGTAGGCCTGGATTCAAAGCCAGCTCCACCACCACTTACTGTGTGACTTTGAGAAGTCACTTCTTAAAGCTTTGTTTCCTCATCTGCAAAATGTGACTATATTACAGAACTAATCTCATAGAGTGGTTGTAAGAATTAAATGAAATAGTGCATGTAAAGATTTCACTTGGTATGTAAACATGTAACATATGCTCAATATCAGTTGTAATTATTGATTCAAAAACAGGTATTTCTTTCATTGTTCAAAAAAGATGAATCTATGATTTTTCAAACTACACATGCCCCCCACCTTAAGAATCACTGCTCCATACAGGTGCCCCTAACTGCTTTTTTAGTGCACATGAGCTTGGTTCCTCAGGCACCTATTTTACAATTTTCCTTGTTGGCCACAATGCAGTGCCACCCAAGTTATCAGTGCATCACAATTGGTATTGTGAACAACAGTCACCAATGTTTATGAATATTTATAAAAAATTAGATGTATTAAAAAATTAAGTTAGAAATAGAAAGGGTAGGTGTTTAGAATATATATAATCTGGCACTTGATTCATTTTACATTATAATTTTGTGCTTAAGAAAATGGTCAGTGTCTTCTGTCAATTTAAATACCTTGGAAAATATTAATGTTCAGGGACTGATAAAAATTTTTGGACCCATGGCCGGGCGCGGTGGCTCACGCCTGTAATCCTAGCTCTCTGGGAGGCCGAGGCGGGCGGATTGTTTGAGCTCAGGAGTTTGAAACCAGCCTGAGCAAGAGCGAGACTCCGTCTCTACTAAAAATTAGAAAGAAATTAATTGGACAACTAAAAATATATAGAAAAAATTAGCCGGGCATGGTAGTGCATGCCTGTAGTTCCAGCTACTTGGGAGGCTGAGGCAGGAAGGAGGATCGCTTGAGCCCAGGAGTGTGAGGTTGCTGTGAGTTAGGCTGACGCCACGGCACTCTAGCTGGGGCAACACAGTGAGACTCTGTCTCAAAAAAAAAAAAAAAAAAATTTTGGACCCACCTGGGGCTTGCAACAGCCACCCAGGGATCACAGCTGGGGCAGCTAAACTGCGATTAAAAAAAAAGGAAGTAAAAAGTAAAAAAAAAAAATTTTTTGAATGTCAGGCTGGCACATCTTGGCAATTTGAAATTAGCATAATAAAAAATATTCCATGTACCACACATTATTTTACTTGAGGGGGGTATAGAAACAAACCATGAATCTAGCTGTTCACATATACCTCATCAATGATTATGTATTTTGTGGGATCTTTCTGAAAAATACAAATATTCCTTACTTCCAGTGAGAAGAGCTTTTTGTCTATAGAAAATGTTAGCGCTAACGAATATCCCATGTTATTTTCTGTGGATATTGTCTGTAACAAAGTCAGTAAGTTGGTTTTTCTGCCTTAGTAGATAATGCAATCTTTTCCAAACCTGTCATGATTGTGCTGGTCAGAGGATAAGGTATCACCTAAAATTTGAAAGTAAGTTAACCTGTAATTCTGTCATGTATTTATACAGCACTTGAAACAAAATTTAAAAATTTAAAATATTATATAAAATTACCTTCTGGCTATAAGGTGTGTATGAAGCCAATGAATTTTGTATTTAGACTTTGGTCTCATCTCCAAGATATTTCATCATGTATATGCAAATATTCCCAAATCCAAAAAATTCTGAAACACTTCTAGTCCCAAACATTTCAGATAAAGGATAGCAACTGTAATAACTGTTACCCTGAGGGGAAATACAGGGCTGGGGTCCTGTGAGCCTGTCACATTTTCATCGATTGATCAATACATAACCTTGTTTTATGTTTCTGTTAAGATACCTTATTTAACATTTAATATTTGAATACACAGCCAACAGCACTATGACTCATCACTCATGCCTGAAAGTTTACCTAACACCCATATTTTCACCATAAGGCATATCACATCCTTCTTGTGCTCAGGAATAACAGCACTTCTGCACTACATTTGGGGGTCATTTTAAACAGCAAAATTGCCAAAAAAAAAATCCAAAAAATGTGAAGAACATAGCACTAAATAGACCATGAAAGGGACACGAAACATCATCAAGCTCATCTGGGTACATGTGCATGTCAGGTGACTCAAACATTTTGCTGCTTTGTATGTGTCCATGAATGCAGCATGGACACTGATTTAGAAATTACAAATAAACTTGAGTAGGCAAATCTGCAAATAAAGAATCCACAAATAATGAGGATCGATTATGTTAATTTTCCCTAAAACAATTCCTCCAAGATCACAAAGGTCTACTTTCCAGATTTGTAAGCTACTGCCCAAAAGTCATTTGTAACATAGCCTAAGAAAATGAAGACATTTCAAGAACAGATGAACATGATTTAACTTCATATCCCACTAGAAATACTTAATTCCAACAACCCAACATACAAAGAAAGCTAGTCTGTGCAAACCATTATCTGCAACACTTGATTCTGGAACTAGTACAAGAACTTACGGATTCGACTTCTAAAGTGCCTCAAACTGTTCTTTTAAAACCTCAGAATGTGAACCATTTTGTATTAAAACTTTGAAAAATATGCTATATACTTTTCTGCATTAAGTATTGAAGAAAATCTTTCACAGACCCAAAAGAAACTGTCTCAATTAACTGTCAGCCCCCCTGAAGGATGGGTCCATGGTCAGACAAAATGCAAAATGACCAGAATGCCCACTAGAAGCAGAATTTGGCCAGAGGGTAGGAGTGGGGTTTGTTATTATCTTAAATTTCAAGAGGAAGCCAAAGTGAAAAGCATTCTAGGTACAGAGGCTTCCTTCACAAGGCTTCATCAGCAAGGAGAGCTATCACTGTTACAAGCTAGGGTTTTATTTTTTGGATTTATTTAATCCCAAAGACAACAGAGCTGTTTCTAGCATAACACGAGATAACCGCATGTGCAATTTAGCTAACTCTGGCAGTAGTATGTACAGAATGTGACAGAGATTAAAACCAGACCATTTTCTCAAAAGTGCAAATTGCCTGTAATTAGTTTTATGCAGATATCCTGGGCCCCAGGCCAGATCTAAATCCATCTTCTGGAAAATAGAACCCCTACATCTTCAAGTACTTTGGATAATATGGTATACTGAAATTAAGCCACAATCATGAACTACCAAATTAAAGATCTTTCAAGAATAAGGTTTAAAACTAATCATAACTTGTGAACATTTAATCAATATAAAAATTCTATCAAAGCCTATAAATACTATCTATATCCTTTTCTCCAAAGATAGATTAGCGGTTATTACTGTTTTATACCATATAAATAAGGGTTTAAGCCAATGATCAAGGCTAGAACCCTCAATATAGTGATAAACTGGGGTAATTTCAATAGTTGATGAAGATCGGGTTGGGCACTGTGGCTCAACAGTTTGAGATGAGCCTGGGCAACATAACAAGACCCCACAAAAAAATAAGAAAAAGTGGCTGGGTGTGGTGGCCTCTACATTTTGCCCCAGCTACTTGGGAAGCTGAGACAGGAGGATCTCTTGAGCCCAGGAGTTCAGAGGCTGCAGTGAGCTATGACTGTGCCACCACACTCCAAGCCTGAACAAAACAAGACTGTCTCCAAAAAAAATTGATGGCTATCAGTTTTGTACATAAAATATTATGATCATTTAACAAATACAGATTGGTTCAAGAATTACTACGGTTATCTAAATTCACAAAATGCAACAGAGGACGACTGTGCCCTTTTCACATAAAACCAAGACACCCTTGACTTCTAACAGTATATTTTTCATGAAAGAAGATTCTTCTGTCAGCTATGTCCACCTCAGCACCATTAAGATATTATCTATTTATGCATGTCAATTACAAAGAGAATTAAAATTTAAAAAAAAAGCAAAACCATGCACTGTTTAAGGAATTTTTATTAAAGCAAGAATTTTATAATCCAAATTATGTTTCCTTGCTCAGTTATCAATTCTGTTACTTAAAACAGAACTGACATTCTGAGCTATTCCACAGTAAAGAATTACAAAATTAAAGAAAGGAATGCTTTAAATTTTTGTACTTTGCTGAAAATTCTTTTTCCCAGGGTCTATAAAACATTAATT